>NW_025335798.1:7451097-7808754 GCF_004798865.1 Varanus komodoensis | reverse complement strand
GAGAGAGAGAGAGAGAGAGAGAGAGAGAGAGAGAGAGAGAGATTGAGTGGTGTATTTCTTTTGGCTCTTTGGTGGGCCCATAGCCCCTGCTTTGCATGCTGAAGGATCGTGGTCCAAAAATGGCATCTGCAGGAAAGGCAAGAAAATCTTGTTTCTTCCTAAAACCTTGGACAGTTACAGGACAGCTACAGATGAATCAGTAGTCAGATTCTGCTCTTCCACCCAGTGTACAGCTGCCTGTCACTGTGGAAATGGGCCACAAATGCTCACGGGGAAGCTGCTATGGACAATGCACATTTATAGGGTCACCTCATCACATAGCAACATTCCTAGTGGCTGTAGTAGACTCCAGTGCACAGCAACCACCCTGCTGAAGCTTTCTTGTAAAAGGCAGGCAGGCAGGCGGGCAGGCGGGCAGGCGGGCAGGCGGGCAGGCATAAGTGGATGTTCACTGAAAGGTACAAAGACTGGGGATGTGTTGATTGGGTTACTTACTATCTGTTTCATTAAGTGGTTGAACAGCTTCCTTCCTTCCTTCCTATTTCTGCAGCCCAACAACATCTCAAGAACCTTTGCCAAAATATTTTGCACAGGGTGTGAGTGTATGTGTACAATCTGACCTTTGCAAAATCAACCCATGTGGATAGACCTAAAGATTCTTCCTTCTGACAATTTTCTAACTAGGGCACTCAAAACAGGCACTGGAAAACTACAAGAAGCATTTAATTCAAAGTGACATGCAATGAGGGAGGCAGGGCAGAGGAAGACAGTGCTAGTCGTGCTGTTCTTTATGAGCTACGTCACAACAGAACAAGAGATTTGCACATGTACGCATTTTTGGGGAAAGGTATGCTTACTTTAGAACTGAAGCATTTAAATACATTACCCAAGAGCAGGCCTCACTTGTATCAAATGTGTTGCTTCTGCAGTTTGATTCAAAAGTGATTGCTCCTTACCTCTGCATTCTTCCCCTTCAACAAAATCTGGTTCAGGGTTGGGGACCCTTTGGATTACCATGGATGTAGCACGGGACAGGGTCTGCAGAAGTGAGGGGGTATCAGAGATACCTCTCCTGGATCAAAGATCCTTCTTTCAGTGAAAAGACACAAATCAGTATTCTCAGTAGGACTTATCTCTGAGCTGGCATACCTAGGATCATAGTTAAAGTACATTTGAACTAGTTTTTTTTCTTTAAATGGAGAAACAAAACATACTGATGCCAGTATCAAGTAAAACACACAAAATTACATTTCATAAAATGCAAGCTTCATAAAAATTTTGTTGTTATGCTGCTGTTATGAGAACCACCCTAAACTTGTGCTGTAACATTTAGTGAGCCATAAATACCTGTGGAAATTATAGGGAAAGGTTTATACATCCCTCATTGTTATCCATCCCTCAACCAGCTGGTATGAGAAAAAGATGCATCCCCTCCCTTCATTTTCTTTCCAGCTCTTTTTATCAAACAAGTTGAAGTTGCAACTGAATAGTCAGTACTATAGGTGGCAACAGATAATCTAAAAGGTGGCAGAAAAAGAAGCTGTAATGGCACTGATGTAATGAACAGAGAACAGAATCTAGCTTAGAAGACGGAGGCTTTTTAAACCTATAATAGCAACTCCCTCGGACTCATGACAGTTTTGATGATAGGAAGTTTTAGCATGTATTTTATCCTATTATGAACATATTCATTTCAAGTATATCCTCAGATTCTTCACAACTTGTATAAAAGTCTATAGTAGTCGCTTTCTGCAAGTGGTTAACAATTCCATGGAAGAAAGGAGCAACATTGCTCTTGAGAAAGGAGTCTCATATGCTCCAGGGGGTGGGAGAGGTTACTCAATCTGCCAAAATCCGCTCAGTTATCTTTTCCACTGTGCTTTGCAGAGGGATTTTACAAGAAATTTCACCAAAGATTTGATTTATCTTTGAGTTCAAAATTATCTGAACTAAAAGGCAAGCTGAATAGGCGTTGTTCATTCTATTAGCAATAATCCCTGTGACATTTTGCTTTTTTCAGGGATACAAAAATATGAGACAAGCGTTGAATCTGTTTGTGATGCAGTGATCTTCATGGCTACCCAGGCATGGCTTGGTAGGCACAAGAAAAACTGGAATGTCACACTATCCATGGAGCATCCCTTGTGCACTAACTAAATACATGGAAATACAGAAAACGGGAAAGGAGAAGGGTTGGTCCTGATGAGGAGAGAGTGGGCAAGGGGTGGCTACAAAGACTAGTCCATGCATGGACATAGTTTTAAACATGTGGTGAAGGATATAATATCAATGTGTGTGTGTGTGAGGTGGGTGGCTATGGGTCCTGTCTTACAGGAGAAAATCTGCTGCCCACTTCAAGTGCAATTGAGGAATGAAGAACCAAAGTAAGGGAGGGCAGCCAGTGCCTTGAAGTTGGCCATCAACAAATAGCACCTGCTAAGCAGACTGAGCAGCTGCACAAGTGTCCCTTCCCTTCCCTTCCAACTGGTTTGCAAATATTAACAACTTTATAAAATACAGTATAAAATCAATTCACATGCAGACAGCACTCAGAAAACACACCTATATCTAGAAAAGTTTTTAAATCTTAAAAAAACTCTAGGACCTGATCAAAACCTCTCCATATGCTGCTGAATGGCTGAGAGTAGAGGAAAATCTTAAACAGGTACCAAACAGTAGTCATGATGTTAACAAGCAGGCCATCTCAGGAGGTTCATTCTGTAATTGCTGTATTCCATACTATTGTGAGAAATATATTATATTTCTATTTCAGCTATAGAAATGACTTCCAAATGTTAATTTAGATATACAAATCATTTGAGGTTCACTGGTGCCTCTTTTGACTATTTACACAGTTTAAATTCCTAAGTGCCTCACACTACCAGACAGGATTTTCCTAAACATGGCTTTCTCCACCTCTTCCATTGGAGCACCAATGGTGGAGGACTTGGTGAGAACCCTGGCACATCCCATGTTCAGCTTAAAGAACATGTAATTGTTCCATGGGAGTACCTATTCTGTTAATTTGGTATAAAAAAGTAACTTCAAAAAGTTTTACTTTTAAGGAAAAAAATCATCTGATAATCTTTTCCAATCTCTCTCTCTTTCTTTCTGTCTGAGAGAATGGGAGAGTCAGAGAGAGAAAGCATAACCAAGAGTTTTTGATAATGTCATAACTGAACTCATTAAAGCACTAGTGGAACTTTCATGATTATTCATGCTCTAGTAAACCTCCAGACTGGGCTACTCTAAGGCCCCAAATAGAGATGCCTGTGATAAGACTGGGCTTTTTTACATGAGGCTTTTAATCTGCCACTTTACTTCTAGATATTTTGAATCTAATTTCAGATTCTTCACTTTGACAGGTGGCCACATGATAAAGAGAAAAGGTTCAGATATGGTGCCTGTTCTTTGGAATGCTCTAGGGAAATCTGATAATCACTTGGATCTTCTTGTTGATCTCCTCTCCTCTCCTCTCCTGTCCTCTCCTCTCCTCTCCTCTTCAACATATTTTTGGCATTTATTTATCTTCTTGCTGCTGGGTATTTGTTGTAGTAGTGCAAGTTTTGGTGTTGGTTTGTTGAGCTTGTTTGTTTGGGTTGGGCAAATCTTCATCAGTTGTTTGGTCTGGTGGTAAGGCAAAAGGGCCATACATGTTTAAAACAAATAGGAAGCAGGCGTTTGAGCATGCTGAGGATCTCGTTCTACCACCACACCACCTCATTGCTCCTGTTCTAAGGGGACTCTTGGCATCTGAGGAAATATTATCAAGTTCTAAGAAGATTCCTTTTTTATTTAGTTATACCACAAGGAAAGTTAGTTTTCCAACTTGTCTCAGAAATCCACCATGAATGTTGAACATCCATGGCCTGTTTCCTTTTCCTCTCCTACTTAGGTTGCAATCCTATGCATGGTTAGATAGAAATAAAACCTACAACTCCTATCATGCTGTAGAAAGCCAGGGAGTTGTAGGTATTTTCCCCCTGTCTGAAGGGGCATGGGATTGCACCCCTAATGTCACTGAACTCCTACTTGACCGGCTTTATGACAGCTACATAAACAGGACAAGAAGTACCATTTGTGGTGGAGAAGGAAGACTGTCTAAATCTGTTTCTTGAAGAAAGGCAGTCTAATGTTAATCAAAATGCACCCTAAAGGCAATTAAAACTAATTATTCATATTTTATTTTGAATGTCAAAAAAGTTTCATAGCTAGGTAAAAGGTTCAACTCCTTTATTAATTTTCCTGAGCTTATTAGCCTCTAGTTCATATTTATTTTTTTAAACAACAAGAAAAGAAAGAATTGGGAACAGTTACATTTCCAGTTTATCTTTTCTTCTTTCAAGTCTGGGGCTCAATGTTTTGTGGAATGCTGCTCTGTGTCTGTCATCACAGGATTAATAATAACCATTTCCAATACTGGTGTTTAAAAGTTGCTGCTGGGTCAGGTCAGAATAGCAGTCACTACACAAAGCATTCATATTCACCTTCCACGGAGCTATGGTTAGTTTGGGTTTGTGAAAAACAAGCATTCCATGCCAGTTTTAGGGAGCTGCTTATCAGGAATGTTTCTTTCCGTGAAAGGAAGGCTAAAATATAACTTTATGGTTAAACTAGGGTGGACTGCGATGGGCTGAATCCCTGCCAGTGAACATGAAAACATGTAAATATTCCACTCAACCTTGCACTGCAGTCAAAACGGAATGAGTAACAGATTGGCTTCCCTCAGGCTGCTTCCTCTGTACTTTGCCATACCCTGCCACCAAATGGAGTCTCCATCTGTCTTGCCTTGGTACTGCGAAGAAGGACGTTTCAGCAGGGGAAAGGGAATTCACAGAGGCCAACATGAAGAAGCAACACAACTTTTCTAGTCCTCTCCCTCGTCCAGTCCTTTTTCATTCTTCCTTCTCTGGAAAAAGAAGTAACTTCTAGCAAGTTCAAAGAGACTGATCTGAACAAGGTGCCATTGCTTTCCTGACATACAGAAGTTCATCAGTTCAGTCCCTGGCATCTCCAGGTGGACCTCGAAAATGTCTGCCTAAACCTGGAAAGCCACTGCCAGTACTGGGCTGCATGGTCCCAGTGCAAGTCCATGGAAAACATTTCCATTTTTTTAAAATTAAAGGCAACTTGGATTTAGCTTGTGCTGAATAAATTCCACATGCATGGGTGGAGCCATTGGTCACCCATCCTCCTTGTGTTTTCCGGCTCTCCACTGTTGTGCTTCACCAATGCCCCCAGGAACCAGCTGCCCATCTCCCAAAGCACTATTAATACTGGACGCTCTGATGTTCAAGTGAGGTCATCTTGCTCTTCAGCCACAGCTTCCACCAAACAATCCTAGCACATGATCTTACCACTCAGGTTCAAGACTCTTGCATTGTCGTATCAAAACTGGATTAAGCCACTATATCCAGATTAATCATTTGAAATCATTTGAACCTCAAATTTTATGTTGCCCAGAGCCGTTCTATTAGGTTGGGATATGAGTGCAAGAAATGGTGGCCATCATTGCATTCTCCACTGCTTATATTTGGGATGGAGGTGGGAAAAACTTAGCATGATCTTTCACTCTTTCTCTCAGGCAGCAAGCAATCTGGAGTGTATCATCTATAACTGATAGATAATGTAGCGAAAAGGACAGAGGTATCTATTGTGTGGGTGTGGCCTGTTACAATTTAGGAGCCTTCTGTGCTGTGTCTTCCAACTTCTATCCAGTCCTCGATGAGAGCTAACAGAGCCCAGTCCCTGGGTAACTGAAAATGTGGGTCCACATCAAGTGGTTGATTCTTCAGACGTCTGTTTGTCCTTTGTGAGGCTTGTTCTCCATGGTCCTGAAAGATCCTGAAAAACCTTCAGGTTTTGTTTCGAGAAAAGCCAGTCTCATGTCATCACCTTTTGCAAAGTTTGTGTTTGTATTACCTAATCATGCCTTTTGGCTGTCTGAGAGTGCCTGACAGTCAATTTAAATTACCGGCAAAGACCATTTTTTCAGGAGCAAGGGGTTTTGCTTTGAAAAATGTGTACATGCAGCAAGTTATGAAAACTTTCACTGCAAGCCAGATGTAATTGAATGATGTATGCTATCACTAATTATATATAAGCTAAAATAATAATTAAAAACTACAGGGCTCTTTTTTGAGTTTGTACCGCAAATGCAAATGCTACACTTAATCCTGATTTAAAAAAATAAAAAAATCTCAATCTACAAGGAGCATTGTATTAATTGCCTCAGGCACCATCTAAGTGTATCATTTAGACTTCTTCTTCTTGATCTATCCATTTGCATAGCTTTTCTAAAGCTGCTTGTCGTGCCTGCAGTTTTCACAAATCAAGGATCTCATGCATTCTTTCTTCACTTCTTCACAGATGCAGTTTCAGTAATGTAATTTCAGTAAATACATTAGCAACATATGGTAACTATCAGTAACCTCAACACAACTCAGATCAAATGCAAGGTAGACTCTAACTGGGAAACAGGTAAACACTTAAATGAGATCTTGGCATCAATAAGGAATTTCTTCTTCCACTATAATTATGTTATAATGCTGAAAATTGGCTTAGCATGAAATGGACATCAGAATAAATGCAGTATTTTCAAAGATATATGTATGCGTATATAATTCTTTTCACTGGAGATTGTGATAGACATGTGGAATTACTCTTTCTTACCTTTCTCACTAAATGTATTTCATTTGCAAAAGATATTTTGCTCAATGTTAGAATTTAACAGGGAAATTGTTGAACGGGGTTGCTTGCTAAAGAAGATTCTGACTATTACTGCTTTCGGTTTGCCTCCATTGCCTCTAATTTCCCCCTCTGAAACAGAACACATTTTTCTTTCAGTGTATACATGGATCCTTTCAGTACCACTTTGATGTGGTGTGTGTCACCTCCATGATGACCACATACCCACTGTAAAGATATGCCTATGTCCAAATACAATTATGCACAATGCATTGCAACCATAGTACAAACATGTGAACTACTGTTTACAATAAAAGAAGGCAGGAAAGCAGAGCCTGCTTAATCTCCATAATTAGCCATGTCAGGGATTTATGTTTGGAATATCTGCGCATTATGTGCACAATTCTCAGTTCTAAGCAATACACAGTGAGTGAGGACACCCAGACTGGGGTTCGTTCTTGTGGAAATGTGGAAGACGGTCATCATTTTCAGGTGGTATTGGTGCACAAATGGCTAAACTTCTGCTTGTGCCTGATGCTGCCAGTGGTAAGCTTTTCTTCCATGAGTTTCCAGAGCCAGTTATCACTCTGAGCTCAAGGGGCTTCTGGCAAGAACTCAAAGTTAGACCAATTGTTGTTTGCATTGTAGCTGTGCAGGGAGTTATCTCTGCAGGTTTGTTGTTAAACATTCTGGAAGCTGGTGGGATATAGGAAGGAGAGGAGGAATCAATGGGGTAGTGCATGTGCCCTTGGGGTCCTCCCAATCCTGGATCTTGATGCAGGCTAGTCTGGAAAGTGCTGTGTGCTTATGGCCATTATTGGGGCCAACTTAACCACTGATTTTGAAGGATTCTCAGTGGGAGTAGGGGCATGGGGTTGTGCTTTGTTTTGTTTTGTTCATTTGCTTCTGTTTAATAAAATCTTCAGCCTTTACTAATTAGTGAATTCATCACATTCTGAATGCCCACAAGTCCTGTTCTCTCTTAGCAATGCATTCACATGTGCAGAAGACATAGGCTGCAGGACGGTTATCTATAGCAATCCCAACTCTCACACTAGGAAGTTTGCCCAGCCCAATCTGATTTGGGGTGTTTCCATCTGGTCTTGGCTGCTTGGGACAGATAAGTTATTATTACGATATTTTTAATACCCAACTTTTTCTCTTGTAGCAAACCCAAGGTGATTCATACAGTTCTCCTCCTTTCTGTTTTATCCCCACAACCCTCCAGGGTTGATGGAGCTGAGAGCCCAAAGCCACCCAGTGAGTGCCATGGCTATGTGGAGACGTATTTGTTAGTTTTGTACTCAGTCTTTCTACCCAGAAAAATGTCCACTTGCCACTTGATGGCACCATTGAATACAACATTAACAGAATGAAAACTGCACCCAGCCTAACAGACCTGCTTATCTGCCAGGGCCACTTTGCCTGCTCTCAGGAGAAGAGCATGCAGGGAAAGACAGCAAATCCACGTTGTTTCATGGAGAGTTCCCCAGCCTGGGAATGGCCAGCAAGAAGGCCCTCTTTCACATCACTGCTAAGCACACCCCTGCAGATGGTGGTCTTGAAAGAAGGCCCTCTCTGGATCACATGTGCCCTTGGTGCCCACTGGGTTCTTCCTTGTACTCAATACTCTTTTACACAGTAGCAAGACACCAGACATGGAGTGATACATTTTAAACACTGGAGTAATATAGGAACCTTGACCAGTTTCCCCTCATGGACATTTTCTTGCTTTCCTTGCAATGGGTTTAAATGAATCCTAAAGTTAAGCATCCTTTTTGAATTCCTACAAGAGTGTTGAAGAAGTGTGCCAGACTCCTTAATAAATCTGACTAAATATTCACAGCATTACTTATTATTCTCACATCCATTAAATATGTGCTAACTGTAATTATTTCTGCTTTGTTTCATTCTTTTTTCCACCCTTACCGATAACCACTTTAGGCCGACTTTTATTTCTGTTTTCTTCCTGTGACTCCAACATATATTACAGTAAGGCGATCAATATTTCAAGGGAAAAGAACCCATGAGGTGTTATATATCATGCCTTTGCAAGCATTTATTGTGCCCTAGTCTGTGCAACTGAGTTGGAAATTGGTAATGAGTGATAATTACTAAAATTATATAAAGAGTAGTATGTGGCAATTACCACTCCTCACTAAACCATTGCTTGCCAGTAATACTTATCCTTGTAAGATTAAATGTTTTAAACACTGGGTAGTAACAAACTCAAACTCTGTGTATTAAACACATGTTGGATCCTAAAGCAGGAAATCCAAATTGTTCCCTTTCTGCATGATGTAAATATTCGAATATTATGCTACTCTAACAAACTGCTTCCTGAAGCCACATATTTAAGCACTTGCCCAGTAATACTGGATCCCAGGGTCATCTCATGAAGTGCATGGATGGAAGATCTGAGGTGGAGAAAAGAAAGAGCTCCTTCACACAATTCATATTTAAATCACAGAATTTGCTAACACATGATCTAGCGATGTGCACCCACTTGGGTGGCTTTAAGAGGGTGTAGGACAAATGCATAGAGAAGCTAGCTAGCAATGGCTGTTCGGGATTCCCATAGGCAGTTGGTTGGCTATTGTGTGAACAAAATGCTGGATGAGATGGTCCCTTGGTCTGATCCAGCCTGGATTATCTTATGTTCTTACAACAGCAAGGAATTGTATGTAGGAGGGTGCTTAGAATCGCAAGTAAGCCAGTGAAGGCACTGGCAGAGAAGGAATGTTCAACTCCTCCTCTGAGCATGGCATAGACACCACATGGGCTGCCAGGGGATGGACACCTGTCTCCCTGCATCAGCACTGAAATGCACCTGGTTGCAGCAGGTGGGACAGGGCTCTTCGTCCTCACCCTGCCCAGTACCCAGCAGGCTAGGAAAACAACAAAAAGCAAGCTGGCCTTCTCCAGGCTTATTGCTAATGATGTTGATTTTTGGAGCTGACAGTGCTTTGTCCCTTATCTTCTCCCTGTGCATTGTAGCGAAACTGTGCTCTGTTCATCAGCCAGTCTGAAACAAACATGGTTTGTAGCTCACCACAGCTTGTCCCATTGTGCAAACCCAGCCATTTTCTCCTTTGTTGCCACACCTTTGAAGGGGCTTAACTTGTTTTCCTGTGATGGATAATTCCTCAAGAACCAATCAATCAACATTTTCTCCACAGGTTCAGATCTTGCTGGTCTCGGGACTTTAGGATTCAAAGCATTAAAGATGCCACATTTTATCTTGTGCCTTTTCAAATATTATAGCCAGGGTGATTTACAACAAGTGTGTGGAACCGTTTCATTTATTTTGACAGTGTTAATACAGATAAATTAGGTGAAATATTTCTCAGTCAAAGCTGCTACACACACTCCATTCTCAACTTAAGCATAAATTTATTTGGATAGAATCTTGTATATCAAGGTATATTGCAGTAAAACTATTCCACCCCCCACAAAAGGAAGCAACTATGGAATATTTAAAAGTAGAAATTACTGAATGTGAGATATGCCTACCACATGGCAACAGGATAAATGTGACTAAATTCACAGCAATCCTATGAATATATATTCAGAAGTCCCACTGTGTTCAATTAGACTTACTCCCAGGTAAGTTTTTATAGCCTGCATAGGCACCACCGTGAGTATTGTCTGCTGTCTTCTTTAAAAATAGCACACAGGAAGCAGTCGCTTTGTCAATAACAAGACAAAGGGCCAACCCGCACCATGTGCATTGCAGGGGGGGGGGGGGAGGAGGAGGAGGATTGTTTCAAGCACTAACATAAGTAGAAATGTCTGGTTTTGGACACTCACAGGCAGGCAGTGGTGTTTCGTCCTTCAAATACTGATACTAGAGGTGTGCCAAAAAGTTCTCCTGCATATTTTCCTACAAATTCCTTTCAGTTTAATGGAAGATAAATTGCTTTCAAAAAGGAACTCAATGGAGAAGGAATTTCAGAGAAATGTTCATGGGTTTGGTTCAGGGTTCTTGAGTTTGCGTCTGTGGTGGCTGTGGAGAGTCCGGGAATGGCCTGTCTTTCATTGTACCCTCAGCTCTTTGGCAGCCTGTAGCCTCCTAAGCTCTCCACACATCTGTTAAAGCCCAGGGAAAGTGCTCATGAAGTAAGTCCTCACCTAGGAAGGGCAGGAAGTCTGGGAGACTGTGGAGCCATGGATTGGACAGAAAACAAAAGAGACAGTCTCTTCGCATTGATAAGACGGTCCGGATACTTCAATTGGTTCAAAATAGAGCTGCCAGGCTGCTGACGGGGACGGGGCGTTATGTTCACATGATTTCAGTCCTCTGTCAGCTTCACTGGCTTCCCATTGAAGTCCGAGCCCAATTCAAGGTGTTGGTGATGACCTATAAAGCCCTAAACGGCTTGGGTCCTGGTTACCTGAAGGAGCGCTTACATCCATATATGTCCACCCGCCCCTTGAGATCTGCGGGAGAGGCCCTTCTCTGGGAATCCTCCGTGAAGGAAATTAGGAGGGTGAGTACTTGGAGGAGGGCTTTCTCTGTGGTGGCACCCAATCTATGAAATGCGCTCCCCAGAGAGGTCCGCCTGGCACCGTCGTTATTTGTTTTTCGGTGCCAGGCGAAGACCTTTTTATTCAAATGTCATTTTAATTGTTAATAGTATTTATTCATTTTATTCTTTTGTCAGGGCGATTTAACTTAATTCATACTGTTAATTTATATTATTTTAAGGAACTTTATTTATGGATGTGAGCCTCCCCGAGGCTTCGGCGAATGGGGCAGCATAGAAGTCTCCTAAATAAATAATAAATAAATAATAAATAATAAGGTAAGATCAAGCCTACCATCTAACTTAGGAGAGAAAACTCATTATGATACATCCTTACCATTATGCATTTTGATATATGTTGTAGTCCTTGTTCATCCTCGTAAGAGTTGGTAATAGCTTGACTAAGGGGTTTTATGTATGATCCATATAGGGCACAGAAAATCCTATTGCCACTAGAAGGCATCCAGGTGGCAATAGGATTGTTTGAATTCCCAGTTACACAGAACATTGCTCCAACTTAGCAGGTAAGGTTCTGCTTTCAGATCCCCCACCCCTACTACAATTGGCATGGAAAGAACCACACTGAATGCTTCCTGGAAACTATAAGAGTACCCACAAAAGGATTTGGGGGTTTGTGCAAGAGGGGGCACAGGAAGACTTGAATCAAACTATAAGGCATCTTGGTAGTACCGCAATATCATTTTGTTCCTTTCCAAAATACTGACTCTGATGGCCAAAATAAGTTGTATAACTGCTTAGTAGGGTGAGAAAAACATAGAGACAATCTTTGCCACCACAGTTCTCCTTCCTTGCATAGGGTGCCTGTAATCACCCCAATTTAGAAAGTTGTGGGCATCCCCGCAGGATAGTGCTGTCAGCCAATATTTATAGTTCATTGGAGTTAGGAAAAGAGATGTGAATGAACAGGATATTTTGTGAATAATTGAAGAACAACTTGTGTTTGTTTCTAGCGAGCTTCCATTCTGAGGCTTGTCAACAAAAACTGTTCACAATTTTGTGCAGAAGAGTCATAAAATTATACAACTTTTATGAGGCATTTACTATGTGCATTTCATTCTATAGTCATGGTTGCTTACAAGTTCTTTGGATGATGTTGTGATCTTCCAGTTTCACTTCAATTTTTTAAAAAACACTTTTGCGAGATTTCTTTTAGGAGCAGGGAAAATGGAATTTTATAAAAATGAACAAACAAGCCAACCAAAGATTATGCTATTTCCACTTGTGTATTTGTGCTATTCTGCTACACCACAGCACCATCTAGAGATTTTGTCAGGAAATGCAGGATCTCAAATCTGTGGTGAAACCAAAAGTAGATAGAGTGGCTTACAGCCTCATATAAAAAAGCTTGGAGTGTATGTGAAAAGGAAAGAGGTGGAATTTGGTGGAAGGGAGCCCAGTTCAGCTGTATAACCATTCATTTATCTTTGATCTTCCTGATGAAGGGGAAGTACAAGATGAAGAAGCAGGATGCCAGCTCCTCATTGATAGGTAAATGGCCAAGGATCATCCAACTGGGTGGAATAATTTCAAGTCTCCAGGGCCTGATGAAATCCATCCTAGAGTCATAAAGAGTCTGGTGGAAGGACTCTCAGAATCTCTGTCTATTATCTTTGAGAAATCATGGAGCACAGAGGAAATGTCAGATGACTGCAGAAGGGATAATGTTGTCCCTATCTTCAAGAAAGGAAAAAAAGAACCTGGGACCTACAGACCAGTCAGTCTGACATCAAGCCCTGGGAAAATTTTGGAGCAGATTATAAAGTAATCAGACTGCAAACACCTTGAAAACAATGCCATGAGTACCAGAACTAACATGGATTTCTTAAGAACAAATCCTGCCTGATGAATCTGATTTCATTATTTGATTGGGTAAGCTCCCAAATGGACTGTGGGAATGCTGTGGACACAATCTATCTTGACTATAGCAAGACTTTTGACAGAGAGCCCCACAACATCCTGATTATCAAACTAGCAGAAAGTAGGTCAGATGGAACAACTATCAGTTTGGTACTACAGTTGGCTACAAAACTGGACTCAAAGAGTGCTCATCAGTGACACTTTCAAACTGTGCAGAGGTTAGAAGTGGGGTACTGTAGGGTTCAGTCCTGGCCTCAGTGCTCTTCAACATTTCTTTTAATGATTTGGACGAGGAAGTGCAGGGAATGGTTATCAGATTTGCAGAGGACACAAAACTGGGTGGGATGGCTAATACCCTGGAAGACTGAAAGATGACTCAAGGTGAATTTGATAGGTTAAAGCTCTGGGCTGAAAACAACAGAATAAAATCCAATAGGGGCAAATGCCAAGTTCTGCATTTAGGAAAAATAAACTGAATGCTTCATAGGAGATGGGGAATACTTAGTTCAACAATACCGCAAGTGAAAAGGATCTTTGAATTGTTGTAGATCACAAGCTGAATATGAGTCAAAAATGTAAGCTGGCTACAAAAAGGGCAAATGCATTAATAGAAGTATCACTTCCAAATCCTGAGAAGTATTTCCCTTTCATTCAGCCCTGGTTAGACCTCTTCTGGAGTAGTGTGTCCAGTTCTGGGCACCACAGCTTAAGAAAGATGCTGACAAGGTAGAAAGGATTCAGAGGAAGACAACAGGGATGATCTAGGAACTAGAAGCAAAGCTCTGTGAAGGAGACTAAAAGAACTTGGCATGTTCAACCTTGGGGAGAGAAGACTGAGGTGAGACACGATAACACTCCACAAGTACTTAAATGCTGTCATAGAGAGGAAGGTCAGGATCTCTTCTTGATCTTCCTAGAGTGTAGGGCACAAAATAATGAGCTCACGTTATAGGAAGCCAGTTCCAGCTAGATATCAGGAAAATTTCCCTGACTATTGGAGCAGTACTCCAATGGAACGAATTACCTAGGGAGGTTGTGGGCCTCCTATACTTGAGGCATTCAAGATGAAACTGGACAGCCATCTGAGAGGAATGGTTTAACTTCCTGACAGGACCCCTAGGGTATGGAATGAGCTTCCAAGGAAGGTGGTTGAAGCCCCATCGGATCAGTGAAGGTGTTTAAGGATAGGGTGGACATGCACATGGTAGGCATGTCATGAGAGGAGCTGGCTGGAGCTGGGAGTCAAACTAGATGGCCCGGGAGACCCCTTCTGACTCACTCTGTTTCCATGTTTCAATGCAATTTGGTCTCCTGCACTGGCCAGGGGGTTGGATCCTATGGCCCTTTGGCCCTTCCAACTCTACTATTCTATGATTCTATGATTTACACACCAAGAAAATGCCTATGCATGTAGAAATATTAGTGCATAGTCTAATATATTAGTTCATGCTGTACAGATCTTGAAATAAGTGAGGAACCCTTTCTTTGGTTTAATAAAATGCCACAATTTTATTGAGTACAAATCTGCAGTTCAGGAACTACTGAGAATTCTGCTCTGTGAGCAACAAATTAGACTGCAGAGAATATTGTACCAGTTGGCCACCTTGGAAAGTTATTATGGCAAGAACAAACAAAAAGAGACAACTGCTTGTGTACACATGCCCATTTGGGAGGTGTGTTTTCTTCTTCCCCCTTTATGGTGGCCAAAAAATTCACTACAGGTCTGGTATAAACCATGTCTTATTATCAGTGCATTGTCCAAAGCACCCATGCAACTCTGGGGGTTGTACTCCCCACACCCAGGTGAACACACATTGTAGCAAAGCTGAGCCAAAGGGGGAAAAACATACTCTGCCAAAATAATTGGCCAGTGAATGACGTAGTGCCTGATGAAATGGGCGTGGGGGATAAGAGAGCTGACTGAAGCCAAGAATAGCTTCCAAGAGGAAGATGTGCTCTTTCAACATTCAGCACCTCTCTCCCATTGGCCTAACCTGCCTGAGGAGGTCCAAAATATCTTTTCATTTTACTTGGCTTTCCTATAAGGATTTGCCAAAATTTGCAAAGTTCTTCCTAATTGAAATAGAAAGAATCTGAAATTCTAGGAATATGTGAAGAATGCTAAAAGAACAGCAAGGGTGCACTTTGTAATGACACACCTCATCTGCAGAACTCAATAGAAAAGAGTCTGTATTTCTCAAATATTGTGGAGAGTTTCCGTGCCCCATGTGACATACAT
Source organism: Varanus komodoensis (assembly GCF_004798865.1). Lineage (NCBI taxonomy): Eukaryota > Metazoa > Chordata > Lepidosauria > Squamata > Varanidae > Varanus > Varanus komodoensis. Next base: position 7,793,424 of record NW_025335798.1, on the reverse strand, counting down.
TATTCAACTGATTCTGCTCTGACCTTGCATAAAAGCCCAGTGATCAGACAGAGCTGTACCAACTTGCTTTGACAAGATCTGCCATCCCAGTGAGGGCCCTTTATTATGCCAGACTATGCTTCCTAGGTCTCACCTCTTTCTTGGTAATGTTAGGGGGCCCGGGGCCTAGTCCCTTAAGCTTTCCACAGTTTCCTTTCACATCTTTCTAAATTCTGTGGAATATTTGAGGAGAGAGTCAGTAAGCAGATGTATTTCACTGGAAATTAAGTTTTATTTTGATATCTCCTATGTCCTAGGGAACACCTAGTATGGCTGCAGTATAGGACTATGGGACCCCAGAAGGGGTTGATTCCTTGAAGGTCTTATGCTAAGGGGGGCGCAGGTTCTGAATATCCTTGAGGATCTCTTGGTGGACAGTTTCTAGTTAAGGCCAAGCAGGAAGCTGTTCCATGAGTTTCTGGTTTTTCTATCTCTCCTGATCTAGACAGGAGTCTGAAATGCTATTCAGGGTACACATCAAGACATGGATAAGTAGTTTCTAAATATGATCCTTACTTGTGAATCTGATACTCGTGTTTTATTTTACCATCCTGCTCTAACATGAGGCTGATATATTGCGGCAGATTGTTTACTGAGTTCTGGGTGAGAAATCTAAGTTCAAATGTTGCTTCAGCCCGAGTACTGAGAAGCTGGATGGCATTTTGCACATTGAAAAGTACTGCATAAATGATTAATATTATTAAACTGAGATAGTGACATGAGCAATGCATGATCAAAAAGTGCACAACCGTTTGGTCACTAGAAAATGGCCTTTGTATTGCATTTGTGTCATGTTTTGCTCCGATAAACACTGGGATCTATCACAAGCATTATAATAGTGCATCAATCATAATCTAGTTGCAGTTTGAGCAAAGCTTTCTTGATGAAATAATCAATAAGCCATTGATGAAACTTGCCAAATATGTTTTTTTTACCTAAATCCTGGCAATGGATGGTGAGTTCACTTTGGGCGGGTTTGCATTTTCAGGAAGGAAAATCAGTCTCCCTAGCTTATTTTCCCAACCACATGCACCAATCGCACACTACTAAATTGCCATAATTACCCTCTTGGTTTAACATGTTATCTAAATGCAGTGAGAGGGACAGTATATACACCATCCCAAAGTCCTAGAACAGGCCATTTGTTCTCGTCTTCCCAAGTATGGACAATGCAACAAACTGTGCCACACCAAGGTAATTGTGACAACATGGTGGTACGTAATCAGCAAGCACATCAGTTGTTTATTTCCCTTCCCAAACATGCAAAGTTGATCTTCATGTGAAAGTCATCACTGCACCAAGATCCCAACCAGCTTGGTTGCCAGGGCAGAAACAATCTCCTCATGGGATTAAACAATTGATTATCTGATCATTCTGTAATAGGATCACTAAAGATAGTCCTTCAGCAGTAGCATCCCATTCTATGGAAACACGTTACAGAAAAGGAGTTGCTATGAAGCTGTAGGAATTCTTAAGAGGCAAGTGGAATGAACGTTTGAGTCGAAGGTAGTAAGATCGATCGAATTCAGTGGAACTTTTCAATAGAAATGCCTGGGATTGCTGTGTTAGTTACTTTAACAGTTTCCACTGTTTCGTCTCTGTGTTTTTAATTGCAGATATTAGCTATCCTATAAATATTCATATTTCAGAGCTATTTTGCTGCTTGTGGGCTTCTGTGACATTGTGTGTGTGTGTGTGTGTGTGTGTGTGTGAGTGTGAGTGTGTGATTATTGTATCCTTCTGGCAAGGTGATTAAATCTGGTTTTGAGTATGAATTGCTCATTTTGTTTTCTTCAGAGAAATGTTAGATTTTTCCATCAATATGGACATGGAGGTATTCCAGAAATTAGAATTTAATTATGCTGCTCTGATAAAGATTGATCTTGCAAATCTAATCAAAAACAAACCTGAACAAAAAATAAGACTGTCCTATGAGTGAAGAAAACTCAATTACTCATGTAGTCAGTTATGCTGTAGTCCAACATTGGCTTACCTGCAAGTCCATTTTGACTTGCCTGTAAAAGATTGCATTGCCTTTCTATTACAGTTGTGTGACTGTGCATCTAAGCAAAACAAGAGCTCTGAATCCTGCCCCCACATCCTTCTTCTGTGTCCAGATTATCCACACATTTTTAAACACCATTGTGAAATTTCTTGAATCACCTTTTTATATACCACCAAAGCGAATTTAATGACACAATCTTATGCATGCTTAGATAGAAAAAAAGGCTTACAACTGGCTGAGACATGGTGGGAGTTGTAGACCATTTTTCTGTCTTGGCATGTACAGGATTGTACCCTTAATTAGATTAGCCAATCAATTAACTAGTTAAAAGTCTCAGTTCTAATTTTTAAATTCCTAAATGCTTTCCAAGCAGGCCATCTGCCTCATTGGTGTCAAGTTCCTGATGGATCCAGACAATGGAGAGGCTTCTTCAGAGGAAGAGGAATTGGAATTCCCTGGAGAACTCTTCTCACATGAACAACCTGAAGGAATTGGCAGTAGACCAGGGACAACCTCAGGATATCTCACAAGGTTTTGTCTTCCAAGCCCTACCTCACTGTGAATAGCTCCAGAGCTCAGGTGGGAACTGCCAGAAGAGTGCACACTGGGGATACTCATGGCTTTATTGCCATGGCTTCCCAAGGGGAGAAAACTACACAGGAGAAGAAGTTTGCTTCCTATGGGAGGAGAAAGCAAAACCAGCTGTGAGTGCTAAGCTAGAAATTATATGCCCAGGCCAGCTAGGGAAAGATCAGTGTGGGAATTAATATGGTCATTGTAGGAGCATTTTTCTCATATTTTGGAATGCTTTGTATTACACCATGGGTGCCCTTTCTCCTTATTGGACTTACTTATGAGATTCTGTTAGTAAAACCTGGTTTGATAAATGAAAGTAAATAATGTGAAAATGGGAAGATAGGTTTACTTTTAAAAATGCAGTGCAACTTTCCATCAAAAATCAACATGTTTCCTTTTATAATGTAGTAGATGTTATTTATTACATTGTAAATGAGATAATGAATTACATTTCCTTCAGTACCTCAAAAGACAGCTGAAATCTTACTGATATGCAGAATTGTTGCTTTAAGTAATTAAACATTTAAAGTGTATGACTAAGATACCTTTACTATACTTCCAATTTTTTAATTGGTTAATAACATTAGATATATATTTTGGCTGGAGTTGAAGTCCAAAAATGGGAATTTGATTGATTGATCCCAGATGATCATTCTGGTGTCATAAAATTGATTAAAGCATATGGATAGAAGAGAATTCATTCAGGTTGAATTTTAATAAGAACTCAACAAATGCGCACTTCCTAACTTCCAAGCTCAATATTAAAACTGCTGTGTAGTTATTTTTTGGTGTTTGCACTTCTCAGAATTTTACAACAGTTCTAGAAATAAAATAGCAAGCAAAAGTATGATTAGGCAGATGGCATACAAACACTTGTATGTTAGGAAAAGCACACACGTCGAGATTTTGCATGTGGACTTTTTAAAAATAGGTTGTGAACAGATACGAAATGGAATACAATGAATTTAAGATGAGAAAACTATTATATTGAAGAGAACAGCAGATCAATATTCAAGCTATGGGAAGAAGAAACATCCATACAAATTGTATGAGTTCATAAATTTGGAAAATAAAAGAAGCCAGTTCTGTGGAGTAGTGTCCATGTTTTACAAGAGGCCTTTTCTCTGAGATTTCTGCTTGGTCTTTCATCAGATATGAACAAGCACATCATGGCTAGTGATGATCTATTATTTATCAGGTCATTATCTTAATGTCCTGAGGATTTTTTTTTATCATGGTAAAAAGCACAAAGGAATAAAAGCACAAAGCTGTGGAATGCTGTTGATATGATTCTTTCAGGAAGGGTTGTGGCCTTAGAAGAGCAAGGGAGAAAGCTAAGCATAGCATGTGAATTCCTGCATTTCACAATGAATGGTTAATAGATGATTCCCCAAATTCTTGATAGCATTCAGAACACTACATGGGCATACCATAAAATACCACCTAAAACTCTCAGGAAGCAATGAGATAAAAACCAAAAATATTTTCTAACTTTTTGCAAATTTGCATAATACTTATAAAAAAATTCATAGACTTGAGTTGGAATCACACAACTACAAGCCTTTGGCCTTGGGGCAAGAGATGCTCAAAGGAAAGTTTTGGGTGTGTGCATCTTTTTTGTCTTATAGGAAATTTAGAGATAATAGAAAATATCTAATAAGGACAGATGAAACCTTTTGTTTATAACCATGACTTAAAGTCATGGACCTAATTAGTTGAAGAGTACTAAATGTCTATTATTATTTTAGTGTGTTTCTAATTATACCAATACCTGGTTTCTTCGAAGGTTTGTTTTCTACAGCTTCTCAGCTCACTGAACAGAAAGAAAGGTCATGAATTTAGGTGAGCACAATGTCTCTTGTTAACTGTCAAGCTCTTTGGATGTAAGCAAACTGTGCGCTTGAGTTGGGGAAACATTTTTGAAAGGCCGCTCCTGCACATATGCCACAGAAACCACCACTACCGCCCACCAGTTCTTCCCTGTGAAGAGTGCATTGTGGTAAATTGGAGTGCTTGGGAATTATTAGGGTTTTTGGAATCCCTTGTCCTTGTAAAATTTAAGGGATGTCCTATTTTGTTTCTATAAAGCTTTGCAATTCTAGAACAAATGAATAGGGACTAGACACCCTTATTAGATGCTAGGAGTCCTGTGGGCAGGGCTGTGAATACTTCATACCAAGAAAATTAAAATGTTGGACGCAGGCAGTCTACAAGGACCTCTTGTAAAACATGGTCACTACTCCACAGAACTGTTTCTCTATTTGCATAATTTATTCTGTGATATTTGTGATGTTGCTAGACATGTAGAGTGGCAAGAAGCTTTATGGTATATTAAGCTTCCACTCCCTATCATTGGTAGTGTGGTCACATGTACTCTTTTACAGAGAAGTCTCCTGTCTGAAGCAATGACCCATATGATCCTGGTTTAAAGATGAAGAATTATAATCCACCTAGAGCCCCTGAACACAAGAAAGAAGAGACAGGCATGGTTATCTGGCCACAGTCTTCCTTGCGATGGTGAGAAGTTCTGCATTTCTATTTACATTGCATTGTCTCCACTTACATATACCCATATACATTAGCATACAGAAATTTAATGCAAATAGATGTCTTTTTCCTGGTGATTTAGATCTGACTACTCTAATCACTATTCTAGAAGCAGTCATTGTCCACAAATAGTCAAGCATATCTTTGCACTTGAAGGGGCTGAAAATGTGAGATTCCCACATTCTGGGAATCATCTGGGAATTCCCACATTCCCAGACAAGACCAGAGTTTCTTCATTCCTCCAGAACTGTAGCTCATACAGAGCCCTGCTGGTTTGTAGGCTACCAGTGGTCTAGAAATGAACACATTTGAGATGATATTGCATATGAAGGACCGATGGCAACTCACTTCTTAAGCTCTGTGTTATTGAAAGAGCAGCAGAGGTTCTTAGTAAAAGGTTTTGTTTGGAAGAAGAGATATTTTCTTGAGATGCAGCTCATTTTGACAGGTTTTCTCCAGATTTATACTGCCAGTGGGAACAGAATTAGACTCATCAAGAGCAGTTGAGAAGAACAAATTAAATAAAAGATCAAAAGTAGTTTTGTGGGTTTCAGTCTTCACATAAACTGCCCTGGGGTAGGGTGGGCAGTGGAGAATATCTCACAATATTTGAAGAAATACAATTTCTTTGTTTGCTTTATTGCTTCTGTAATGCAATGGAAGGAGGAAAAAAACCCCTTAAGAAAACAAATTATTAAAACAATGCCCAATAGCTAAACTGCAGTCTGATGCTTTACCAGAAAGGTGAGTAGAGCTCTGTTCAAATACTTCTTCTTGTTGTTCAGGAATTTGGTTTAATCATGGCAGTACTTTTCTTGGTGAGTGGACTTTCCTCCTTGACTGGGTTTCTGAACAGTCAGGAAAAATTCTGAAAATCTGGGAAGAAGCATGTTATAGGTACCGACAAGCAGGGGATTTTCTCATCCTGTAAGCAGCAAAGGCTTATGAAGACTGCCAAAGATTATCTTCATTACGACAATTTTAAGAACATGCTCAACCAACTTGCTGGATTCACATAGAGCAACATGCCATATAGAACAAATTGGAGCTGCAGAGCCTTACTTTGTGTCCCTGATGGTCTCCTGAAGTCCAAAGTCTCAGGCCCACAGTGATACCAGAATAAATTGACAGAAATATTTTCCCATGCCAAATCTTCAGTATTTTTAATTCTTCTGAGACTGTACATAGGTTTGTAAGTCCATCATTTTATCAGTTCAGGTTTTCATGAACTACTTTGCTTATGAAGACAGGAAATAGAAAGGGGATTGTAATACCTTGTATGTATTGATTTACTGAATTAATTAATTACATTATTTGAAGCATTTTATGCCATTCTTCTGCCAAAAGGGATCCAACAGCAGCTTACATATGATCAATAATGAACAAGATAGTTCCTATCTTCAAGCTTATGGTCTGAAGGATATGACAAAAAGGAAGATTGGAGAGAGCGTGGCAAATAGAAAACAAGCAAATCCAGGCACCAGTTTTTAAAGTTACATGGCTCTTGTGGATCCTACCAGCTTGAATGGAAGCAGTGCAGGGTAGGGCTGTGCTGAAACACTTGGTCTAGTTCATTTTCAACTGTTTGAAAGGACGGTGTGAAGATGGTCCTGACATTTCTTTGGGAAAGAGTAATGTGAGATTGCAACATCTTTCATGGGGACAGGTGCTGTTCTTATGTTTGAAAAAGGTACATGGTACTAGTTACTTTTGTCTCTTGCAGTAGTTGAGATGGCAAGGGCAATGTATTGTTATCTGTCTAGTAATAGGAAAAGTAAAGTTTACCAGAAAACATTTATGATTTGCCGGTTCAAATATTGCATGATTAGTTGGGTTGGAGAAGGTACACATGATTCTTGTGTTTGAAGTAAAGTCTGAAGTTAGACATGGGATGCTATGGTAATCTACCATGTTTGATTTCTGAGACAATATTGCATTAAGGCTGACATAGATAAGTATAGCAAAATTCCACCTATGCTCAACGTTATCCAATCCAATTTCTATTCGTTTTATTCCTTTTCACACAATTAATCACATTCACTTGGGTGAATATGTATGTCTGTTTGGTTGTCTACAGAAGAGCAATGAGGAGCTCAGCTACTAGTAGGCTAGGACAATTAAGTTTTACTTGCAATCTAATATCTACTTACTTGGGAGAAAGTTCCATTTAATTCATTGGGATGTACAGTGGTACCTCAGCTCACGAACGCCTCAGTTCACAACCAAATCAGGTCACAAACAGAAATTTCAGAAAAATTTTGCCTCAGGTTGCAGACTCTGCATCGGGTGATGATTGCGATCGCACCCGTCTTCCCTGCATAAGTGTGACCATGATTGCACCCAGGGGGGAGATGGTTGCGGTCGTGTTCGGGGGAAGGGGAGATGGCTACGATCGCGGTCGTGCTCATGCAGGGAAGACGGGCGTGCTCAGGGGGCAGGAGATGGCCACGGCCTTTGTTGTTCTTTGTTACTTTGTTTTAAATTTTATGATATAAAAAAATGGTTACAGAACGGATTAACCTTATTTAAATTGAACCTTATGGGGAAATTTGACTTGGGTCACGGCCAATTTGGGTCGCGACCAGAGTCGTGGAATGGATTAAGTTTGCAAGCCAAGGTACTTCTTGGCTGTACTTCTGAATTGACATGAATGGGCTAGTTCATTCATATAACACTTTTCCATACTGAGCTGTGTCCAAATCTACTCGCAATAAATTTCAAATATCAAAACACAGAATCATAAAAATCAGTGGCAGTGATTTGGGTAATTTATGATGAATTTGGAAAGCTTATCGTGCTCCTAATATTGTAATTAGCAGCACAATGGGATTTCTGAGTTTGGACTCAGGAAAACCAGAGCTGTTCTGAATATTGCTTGGTTCACCAAGGGTGTTTCTCTATGTCCATCACTTGTGATACTTGGTATAGTTAAAAGCTGGGCACAGGAGGAAAAGAGAAAGAAAAAATGAAGGAAAAAGTGTGGGGATGTGAGCTGCAAGCTGGCAAAAGAACAATAGACCAGCATTCCTTTCTCCTGTGCCTTAAAGGAGTTTGGTATGTAGGAATCAGCAAGTGAAACCTTCTCCATGGAGATAAGCATTGTATCTCTCACTTGTTAATGTCTACAAATGAAACCAATAACAGACATTGGGGACCTAGAAGTCAAAGAGGTGAGGTACAGAAAAATGTGTTGATGTAGGGAGAGTGTGTAAGACTGACTGCTATGCAGAGGAAAAAAGGAACAGTAGGGGAGTAGAGAACACTGGAAAATTTTCAAATTGAGTGCATGATGAGCTCAGAGAAAAATAGGATAAAAACCCCATTTATTTTAAAATATGGCAATTAAGATTTCAGAATGATCTGAGTTTTTGCAACCTGTTTTAAACCTATAAGTAGAGAAGTATGGTAAGTTTTCAGTTTGCATATAATTTAAACTTGCCCTGCTTTCAATCTCAAATGTGAATGGGATAGCATTTATTGTAAAAAAAAAAAGCACTTTTTTGAACTTACATTTGCATTTTAAAATAAATGTAGGTTTATTCCAGAGAAAGATTTGTAGTCTAACTTGCTCCATTGAGAGCGGAAATGTAATTGAAATAATGTGCAAGATAAATGGAGAAGCCATTTTGGTGTAATTTAGTATTATATATTGATATTCTGTCTTGTTATGAAACACACCTGAGGTAGCCTTGTGAATTATTCTGGAATAAGTGATAGCTACATTATAGTCTAAAGAAAACCAAACAAGCCTGAAATGAAACCATAAAGGATACCCAAACAGATACAGCTGAAACCATGGTCTGAAGTTGATAGATTTGTTTTCCTTTTAGATTAATTGGAATGTCTGATTTGGATTAAAATGTGTATCTGCTCCTGACTTCAAATGTGAACATCGCATATTGGTTTCTTTTAACATTTCTCCCATTTCATTAGGCTTTAAAACCAGCAGCTTTGCAAAAAGAAGATGCATCCATGACCCTTGATCTCCCATAGGTTGGCAGGTGTGTTTTTTTCAATGCACAGGGATCAACATTCCTCATGGCAACATGCAGCAAGGCTCTTTCTAGCTTGCCCTGCAGTGGCAGAGGGAGATCTGTGCAGTGCTAAGGATTCTTTCCCAGATGCAGTTAAAATAAAATCAGTTTTAATTTTTTAAAGATATATACATAGAACTTTAGATGAGTTGGGACTAAACCCAAACAAAGGAGATTTATTCATAATAAATGTACACACGCATAATGTATCAGTGCAATCTAAATGGATAATCACATTTTGTTTCCTTTACAGAACCTTTGGGAACAGTTGGCTTAAAAACCAAATACATAAATAGTCTCTCTCCCGCAGTCCCGCTCCTAGACTTGCTCGAATTGTGTCAGCTGCGTAGTTGATTGGAAAACTTTCATCTTACGCAAATGAATAGAATGACAGAAAAAATCATGGATGCAACACCACACCACGCCTTTAATAGGCAGAGAAATCAGATGCATAGTTGAAAAGAACAAGATGGTTGGGTATGAATTTTTTACATTGGTGATTCCACAGATAGAGCATTGATAATTATGCCCCCAGTGAATCTTCCTGAAGCACATTTGCCTGGCATTGTTGATGAGGGGGCTGGTAGGAAGGTGGGAAAGAGACTGAATATGTGCATTTTAAATTTTTATGATTGCATTTTCACTGAAGTGTGTGTGCCTGAAGTTCATGACTGTTTTAATGCAATTGGTTCCACTTAGAAAAGATGACATGTAGAAATGTGATGAGCTGAACGATTCATGGGTAATTGGAATGCAGGCAGAAACAGCAACCTGTAACAGAGCTTTTAAGTGGAAGCAGGGAAGCAAGGAAACCTGGCTTCTATGTTCCTTCTACATCATGGAAAGCATCGGATAACTCACTGATCCTAAATGTCTGTTGCTATGACCAACAACTTCTATGTGTCAAGGCGTCTTTCACTGTGTTTGGAACTAGATTTTATGGAAAACTCTGGACTGCTGCCCAAAACAGGGGGATCCTTTCGTGTGTCCCCCCATTCCCCTTGCATAAATGTAAGGAAATGCATGATGTGCAGTACTGACAAATTGGACCATTGGTGCAGTGAGCTCAATACGGACCACCACTGACTCTCCAGGGTTTCATACAGGGCACTTTCCCAGTCCTATCTGCAGATGTTATGGACCAGAGCTGGGACTTTTTGCATGCAGAGTGGTTGCCCTACCACTGAGCAGTAACTGTTCACCATCAGTTGTTTCAGAGGCTGAATGGGAATCAAATGACCAATGTTTCATTATATGCTTTGCTGCTACATGTTATAGTGGTCATTGTGGGGCCTCTCTTTTGAGGCAGCTCATGTTTGCAGTGCAACTTTACTTGGAAATATTACCTCGGATCAACTTGCACAGAGATTCTGAATTGGAAAACTTGCAATGGTTAAATCCTCAGCATTAAGGATGGCGGAGTCAATTTTACACTTTTTCTTTATAAAGGGTGGACGCTTGATTGACCTGGCACTGAAATTATTTATAAGTAAGGCTGTTTCTCATCTCCTATATGAAGCTGAAGTCTGGGGTTGGAAGAAGGATATTCTGGCTAATCTAGAGGTTTTCCAAAACCAATTTTAAGGAAAATTCTAGCCCTTCCCAGGGGTTCTTTTGATGAAAGCTGAAGTGGGACTTCCCTCCCTTAGGACTCAGCTATATCTATTAGTCCTAAAAGATTAGAAAAAGAATATTTTTTGAGTTCCAATTCTAAAAGTTACCAAACAGACGACTTTCAATTCTCTAAATTCTTTAGGCACTCTGAGTTTCTCCACACTATCATCCAAAAATATATCATTCCAGATTATCTTTTGGGGGTCTCAGCTGATAATACTCAACTTAAAGAATGGTTCTACAACTTAGGGAATGGATCTACAGATTGCTAAATTGATCTTTAATTTTAAAATATAAGGCAGCTGCTTGGTACAAATTAATCAGATTAGATCACTTGAGATCTAGCTATTTTGCACCCCAAATTATAAGCCTAGCGGGTCCTTCACTCATTTGTGTTTTCAAACCATGCAAACAGTCCTTTTGGCAGGTTGTTATTCTCACCCTTCAATAGAACATCGTGTATGTGTTTGTGGTTCCCCTGTAGCAGAGAATCTTCCCCATTATGTGATATTCTGTGGATTATATACATCTCTAAGAAATAAACTTTTAGCTGGAATTTTATCTGCCATTGTTGCACACTTGGAATCTGAGAAAATTGGTTTTAAAGTTACCAGATGATAATGCTTATGTATCCTATGGTGTGTCTCTGTTCATTTTGGAAACTATGAAGCTTAGATCAAAGGTGGCATCAAAGGGGGTAGCTAAATGATAGTGTTTAAAATAGTTTTTATTTTACTTATAGATTTTTTTCAGTTTTAACATCTGTTATTAACCATTTTTTCACTACATCTTTTACAAATTTTGTAATGGCCTATGGCTAAATATAATAAAACTTGACTATAACTAAGACTACTTGGAAATACAACAAATATTGTTGAAGTCTAATCTGTTAGGATTAGGTTCTAGCTGTGCTTTAATCAAAGGATTCTGCTTGATTATTTTCCTGTTTGCAATCAATTCCTGATATATATCCAATGACATAATCGGTACTTTGCACAACTTGTGACCCAGTAAATGAACACAGCAGGCATGCCACCAGAACCTTTTGCTGCCTTTCTAGAATTGCAAAAGCCACAGTGCTGGGTGCATTTAGCACTTCTAAATGCACCATGTACTGCATTTTGTGTGGTAAGTCAAGCCTGCTCTTGAACATGAAGCATTCAGTAGTGGAGTGGAGCCACAGTTCAGAAGGTCAAAATATCAGGATGTTTTGATTAGCCCGCGTGATTATATAAGTCCACCATCTGCTTCAGGTCTGTCTTTCCCCTCTCAGCTTAGCTGCACTGCCACTGTATCTGGGAGCAGGGATGGATTTTCCTAGCCACAGTAATGTGATACGGAATGTTGTGGGATGTGTTGAATGGGCAATTGGGAGCCATTAATTTTACAAAGGACACACTCTTGGCAAAGATAAAGACTACTAGAAATGATTTGTCAATATAGAACAACATGGCTGCCTCCATTTTTAGAATGGGGACTGTCATGGTAAGAACATACACTTTAAATTTTATGACGCAACTGTTATTGTTGCACCGAAGTTTATCGGTTTCTTCCAGATCATTACTATCATTTTATATGTAAAATGCCTGCTGAGATGTACGATCTGGCTTGCTTCTTTTTCTTTCAATTTCTTGGCTTCCTTGCCTCAAATTGCTCTGTTGGTATAAGCCAGTCTTTCCCAAACTCCAAATGCATCTGACCCTCTAAAAACAATGACTGTGTAGACTTGGGGAGTAGTGGAAGTTCAAATGCAGCATGACAGGTGGGCATCAGATTGGTAAAGGCAGGTGTAAGCTCTAGCAGGACTTGAAACAGAGAAATGTAATGAGATTTTTCTTCCTTCCACTCACAAGTTCATCAGCAGGAATCAGGTTTTTAATAGAATTCTTATATGAATCTGTATTTTAGCATAATGACTGCAAATCTGCTATATAAGTCAACATCTTAATCACATTTTAACTTGTATCTGTGCATGAATATCTGAACTGATATAACTTGGCAGTTTGTGTATTCTTTCTATACTTTGCTATCAGACAAATGACTTGGGGAGTGGGGAGATACATTTCATCTTCTTTAATATATAAAAGAAACCCACTACGAGTGTGTAATTTATGCCTTGTATTTCTTATACATGTCAAGAAAAAGGCTGTGAAAGTCTCTAGTCCATAAGGATTGCGTTAGCAAATCAAAACACATGATTAAAAATAAGTAAAACAGAACTGCCATAGGTAAGAAATACAACTGTAATGATTTTTGATCTATTTATTTCCAACCATTCCTTTGAAGGGGATGGGCAAAAAGACACTGCCTGAAAATTGTGAAGAAGGGTGAGAATTTAGCAAAAATCACTCCAAGTGTTTCAGTGCCTACCTTAAGTTGGCTGTGGAGAACTGCTCTGCCCCATTCTGTCCATGCAGTGTCTTACTGCTCGTGCTTCTTGGAAAACCTCCTATAGGACTTATCCAGGACTCTGTGCCTTGGAGTTTCCCTGAACCCTCTTCTTTGTTGTTGTTTAGGACTTCAAAGAACAGCCATATACCACTAAAAATGCCTCCCTCAGCTTTCGGGCTCTCAGTAGGCAGCATCACTGAAAAGTCCCTAAGGGAGGAAGTTGCTAAGCTTTCTAGCAGACTTTCCAAAAAAGGAACTCAAGCTTGTGTGTTTTGTCAACTGCGCCATTCACCATCGCAGGGAATCTCCCTTACTACATGCTTGCCTTTATTCCAGCCTGCAGCTCCCTCTGCGTATCTCAAACAATCCACATGGCATTGTTTCTTCTTTTTACCAGTGCCATGTCCTCAGTTTCTCATGCAATCAAATCACAGACTATATTGCACAGGAAGGAACACTTCATTACCCATCAGGCTTCTACTTCTGCCAGTACCAATGCAGCTGCCATTGCACAGACAGGAAATTAAGACCTACAGTGTGGGAAAGGTAATAGGAATAATTCAGGCTTTCATCATTTGGGCAGTTTTGAATTGTATTTTCAGAGACGCAAAAATCCAGGCATCCAATCACAGCTATGAATTAAACAGCTGAGCAGACAACAGGACTGGATTGCTCAATATTGCTCCATGAATATTGCTAGAGGTCACCATCTCACACATGTATCTTTTCTACAGACAATTCTCTTTTTTGTCAAACTTCTAGCAGTCTGCTATTCTTTCATCTGTATGTCTTATGTTTTATATCTAAACTAGAGTAGGGATGTGTTTGGAATCCATTTTGGGGGGTGGGAAACCATCCAGTTCTCTGGGCCCTGCTGACTTCCTGGCAAGTGCACCAAGTCACTGTGTGTGTGGGCACCCACCAGGAAAGCCCATGCAGATGCTGTGTCTGTGGTATCCTTCTTTAGTAGATGTGGCTTGGGGCCTTTGTGCTGCAGAAGAAGGTTGCCATTTGCGCAACTGGAGTTCTGCATGCATCCATGGTCTTCCTTTTAGTTTGTCCTAAATGAAGTTGAGCATGGGAAGAAGTTCAATGGGCAACAGAGGGCCAAATTGTGGGGAGGATTGTGATAATCTCCTTTGGACTCCCAAGAGATCCAGAAATGCTTCCCAGAAACAAGATGCGAAATGGGGCACACCCACTTCTGGTAAACCATAAAGTCTGAATGTGTGTGAGAGAAACAGACTCTTTGCAACATGCAGGGTGTGTTGTGGATATGAATGAAATGGTTAGTAAGCTGCCCGCAGCTAGGTTCATTGTGTTGCCTTGGAACAGGGATAGGTCTACAATGAAGTCAAAAGTAACAGTGGACCAAGGTTTGGTTGGAGTCAATAGAGGTTGCAAGAGACCTTGAGATTTCTGATGAGGAACCTTTGCAAGACTGCATGTACTTCCTGGTGTGAGGTCAAAGGGTTGGCCACTAGTTTAAGTGTCTTGGAGTATCCTCAAAGTCTGGCTGTGCAGGCATCATGGCACTGTTGCAGTCCCTGGATCCTGAAGGGGTAGTAAAGGCAGCCTGTAGATATAGAGTAAAACGTTATGTATTGTCTGGTTGTCCCTGTTTCAACTGTTAGGGCCCTGCTAGCAAGAACTGAGAGTCTTGAGACAGGAAACTATAATTCATAACACTTTGGAGGAAGAACAGCATCCTCTTCAGATGCCAAGTTGCATTTGCATGAAAGTGTATCAGCTTTCCCATTCTTAGCCACCTGAATGTTGAAGTGTTGAAGGCCCAGCAAACTTGCCACGGCCAGAAGCACTTCACAGTTTGAAAATGCTCTACATTCCAGTTATTGGTGAGTACCTATATGGGATGTACCACTTTCCCCAGGAAATGTCGCCATTCCTCAGATGGGACTTTAATTACCAGCTGCTCCTTATCCCAATTCTGCTCCACCAGGAACAACTCATGGAAAAGGCACATGGGTACAGTGGATCTTTTTGGCTCTGGCACTGGGAAGGAATGGCATTGATGGCCTGGTTACAAAGGGAAGGCTGGAGTTTGGATGCTTCAGCACCAGCACTATGATAAAAGCCTTCTTCAGCAGGACAAAGGCATCTTGTGTATCAGTTGTACTGGGCCTTTCCTTCAATAGGGCTATGACATGAGAGAACCCACCAATGAAGTGTCTATAGAAGTTGGCAAACCTCACAAAATGCTGTTCTCCCTTCATATTCTTAGGAAGTTCCCACTCAAGAACCTTTCATGGATCCATTTTCGATCCTGTTTGTTGTGTGGCGGGGAGGGGAGACTGAATTTCAGGAAATCAATTGTCTCTGAGTCTGGCATACAACTGATACTCTTTGAGGCACTACAAGACCAGGAAGTTATGCTGATGATGTTCCTCCTGATGTTCAGAGAAAATTAGATTATCATAATGATAAACTGCAACAAATGAAACAGTATGTTTTGGAAATGCTCAGTGGGGCTGATGTGAGTCAAAAACTAAAACATCTGGTGCCAACAATGTCATCTTTTTGGCATCAGGTTAAAACTGATTATTGTTTGATGACATTTAAAGGCATATTATGGGTTATGTCTGCTGCTTTAATTAAGTCTGGTTTTTAATGAAAGTGGTTTAGATGTTAAATGGCTTTATGTTTTTGTATATTGGAATTTTTGGTTATTTTAAAATCACATACTGGAAATGTATTCTGTGTTTTATTGTATCTTCAGCTTCAGCTTCAGCTTTTTGGGTGGTATAGAATTGAAATAAATAAATGTAAACAAATAAATAAATCTGGATAGCACCAGGCTGGGGAAGGTTGCTTTTTTCATGTTTAACTCGCCTGGTTTCTCTATTAGCTTTTTCAGGAACCTGGATTTAGTTTGAAGCAAGGATTCCCAAGGATCTCCCAGAACATTTTTCAAAACTATGGGTCAGCCTCAAAAGAAAGAAGTAGTGGATTTCTTCACCTGAAGACCATTTTTCTTATACAAACCATTCCCTCTAAACAGCTTCTTTTGCAATTGGGGAAAAAGTAAAAGTGCTTGCATATCTACTGCCCCTCCACTCAGTTGGCTAAACAGTACCTTAGCTTGGCCAATTTTGATAAGAAAAACTGGTCCACAGGGAAGACATGAGCACATCATCCTGATGCTAACCTCTGATTCATGCTTCAGCTGCCTGAAGCTGCTTTAAGTCAAAATACAGAATTCATTTAATTTGCTTTGCCATACTGGCAAATGGATTCTCACTTCAGATGAAATTGGGCATCAGATCAAATCAGAAAAGCAATCCAGCTGGAAAAAAGAGGGCTTCAGTCTTTTTTAAAAGGATGCCCAAGCTGTGTGGTACAGAACAAGATACAGAGGTTACAGGCCTTGCTAAGACATCTTGGAGTCCTTCTGGCTATCAAAATGAACAGTTCTGAGCTGGATAGACCTGAAACAGGAAGCTTCATACATTGCTAAAAGTAACCAAATAAGCCATACAATTTTAATCATCACTAGTGTTGAACAATCTTCCCTCAGGTTGATTTGGAATTGGCTTAATTGCAAGCTTTCTCTGACAGCGGTTTTTGGAGAAGAAAAAACTTGCCTGCTTTCCAAGTGTATCTGTCAAGCCTGTTATATCAGCATCTGCATGCATGGCAACGCACCCTATCATATCGGTCCCTGGGAGTCGATGCTCTAGATACATTCATGGCAGCAATAACTGGTTGGAAATTTGTCCATACTGGAACAAACACACAGGAACAATTCAAACTTCCATGTCTGCATGGGAGACAACTGCACTATGAGCCACACTTTCCAAAAACAGTTGAGACAACGGATTCAAGTGGAAACCAAGTGTTTATCCAGCAACAACAACAACAAACTGGTTGGTTGGTCTTTTCATGTTCTACCCACAGAAATGAGTCGAAGTCTGACCAAGAAGCTTGGAATATCTTTATCTCATCCTGTATCCTGGGATGACTTTTTAACTGAAGCTCAGATTCCTTATGTAATTTACACATAAGTAGGCTTACTATCCAGTCCCTTTTAGGCCATTGCCACCTTCAGGATAGCAAACAGTGTCCCCACTTCTCAGCCATTGGCTTTTTACAATTTTCTTGCTATAAACCAAATGTGTCTGGGGCAAAAATTATCCCCAAAATCTGCATATCAGTTGGCTATTGGGGAAAATTTTACTCCAATCATTTGGGGCATAAAATGATGATAACCACATGATATCTTGGAGGGCCAGGAAGGGTAGTCAAGTCTTCTCTTAAAAAGACAAATAAAAACACAAAACCTTAAATCCAAGGATTGGGGGAAGCATTGTTAAACCGAATGCCGGCCAATGCAGAGAAGATTCAGTCTTAAGTTATGTATACAAGTTGTAACCTGAAATCCATTGTTATGTTGATTATATCCTCTTGAGGGAAGCATTCAGTCAAACAGTGTCCTTTCATAGGGAGTCTAAGTCTTGGCAAAGACAGTCTTACCTCAGGGATGCAAGGCTTGTCAATTAATTTGGCCATTCTTTTGCTCATTCATTTTTTGAAAAAGCAGGATGAACTTTTTTTCATTCTGTGTTTTTGCTTTCAAATTGCCCAGCTTTGTGGCTTGCATAGGTGTAATGTTCAGCTGCCCCTGAGTGGCCACTTCCCAGCGGCTGGCCTTCCCACCCTGCTTCCCTGCACCTCAACACTGGGTTCAGCACATGACAACCCAAGCTTGGGGAAAACCAAGTTTATTAAAAGACACTAGACATAAAGGGGTGGAGGGTCTTAAAACATTACAACGCACAACACACTACCCAAGGGTAGGGAAGGGAACTTAGAGAACAGCACTTTTACTGGAATCACACCATTCAGCTCCCCACGGACCCCCATGCTGGTTGGCCACCTCAGACTGAAAACAGCAAAGATAGTTCATCCTACCACTAATGCAACCTGCAATACCCAACCTTGCCTCCTTTCGAGTAGAATAGAGCAGTACTTCTCGACACAGGCTCTGGCAGCAACAGGGAACGTCTCCGCAAAGAGGAACCCCAATGTCCCTCAGCTCCCAGTTAGGTCAAACAGATGTGGTGACATCTCCTGACAGTACCCAGGTGAGAATTGTATATCCTTTAAGACCATGGGTCCTCAAACTACAGCCTGTAGGCTGAATTCAGCCTGTCATGTCCATTTCTCCAGCCCTCCATAGCTTGCCATGCACATGTGCGCACACACACACTGTGACAAGGCACCGGCTTGCTCTCAAGGAGGTTGTTTTGGACTCGCTTGGAGAAAAGAATCTTCTTGCGAGCAAGCCAGTGCCTTGCCGTGGGCAGGGCGAGGCGCTGGCTTGCTCGCAAGGAGATAGTTTTGGAGAGAGCCATCTCTGCACGCATGCCCCTGCCTTGCCACACGTGCACACAAGCACGTGCCCCCCCTTGGCCCGCCCCCCCGCACTCGCACCACCTTGGCAGCCCGCGCCCATCTCTGGCACCTTTCAACTGACCCCCTGTTCAAATAGTTTGAGGACCCCTTATTTAGGCCTACAATCTCTGGCCTTGGGGTGTGGGTGTGAATAGCTCTGTCCTTGAAGTAATTTAGGGCCTTTGCATTCCCATCAGTATCAAGCCTCCCACAGCCTTGTTTCCTGGCTGAGATGGCTGGGCCTTCATGCCCAGGGTTAGCCCTTCTATTCCCAAGAAGTTCTTAACCAGTTCTCTCTCAGAATGGGTTTTACAGTAATGAGCTAGAGAACAGGTGGGCAACATATGGACCCTCTATCTTTGCTGCACTGCTGAAATTCAGTGGCACAAGAGCAGCTAAATTTGGTCCCAAACCAGCATGATTTGGGAGAAGCTGTGGTATTTTGGCCTTAAATCCTTTGTTGTTGCCACACCACAAAATTTGCAGAATGGTGGCAGAAAGATTGCTGTCCTTGGTGAGTCACCAAGGGTAAAAGGGTGGATTTACCCTCCTCTGCCCAGGTTGCCCACCTCTGAGCTAGGTTTTTATAAGTAAAGTTTTTAATATCAAATACATATTTGCATGCACTCATGGAAAGTAAGTTTTGTGAAGTTGGTCTCCTGAATGCTGAACTCACAAATCCTGTTTTACAGTCCAAGTGGAGAAGAACTGCTCAGGGGAACAACATTCTGTCTGGAATGTATCACCAAACATTGTGAGCAAGACAAATTTGTATTCCAAATCAGTTAATTACAAACTTTGGCAACACTGCTAAATATCAGTACAGCTGCTTGAAGAAAGGAAAAGACTGACTTGGCCAGAGGGAAACTACTTCCCATAGGATGTAGGAACAAAAAGCACTGTATGCAATTGCAAAGAAATTGGTGTTGATGGAGTTCGGAGGCTGGAGAGCTAAGGGGCCAGGCCAGGTTGCTGCTGCAAGAATGCCAATGACCTCAGTTGAATTTCAAATGCTGAGACACCCAGGCAGAATCTCTATAATTTAATGTTATTTTTCTTCCAAATAGCCATACTCACAGGAGGTTCTTGCCAATTTAAATGCGGCTTGCAGCTAGGCCTCACCCCCTGTATTTTGACTGTAGCTAATCTCAGTACTTGATTGTCCAATACAAATGGGACACGGCAAAAACTCACAAGAGGCTCAATCCAACTATTGCCACTACCAACCACAAAAAACTCTACTTCATCAGACAAACGTGGGTAAAGGCAATACTTAGCTCACTGAGCCAATCAGGTAATATATAGACTAGAAATTTTGATATATATGTGGACCGAGATGGCAACAGTATAAATTTATTCCTTTTTGTTAAAATAAGTGTTACTCTTATTTTCTACTAATTAACAATTAGTAGAAAATTAACAAACCTAAAAACTAAAAAGTCGTCAATCATCAAAAACATCAGACCTACTGGGTCAGCCCCCCATATTTTTTCTTTTTATGGTAATCCATAAACATATTTAAATCTATGCATAGTCCCATTTCACTAGCCAATAATAAAAAGAATCCCAGGTTTGATAGAAGTCTGTATCTTCTTTCTCCTTCTGAGACAAAGTCAATCTGTCCATTTTGGCACAGTCCATGATCTTTTTTAGAATCAGTTCGTCGGTAGGTGGCTCTTCACTCTTCCAGTGTTAGACAAATGCAATCCTTGCCGCAATAGTTACATGCAGAATCAAATACATTGCTTGTTTACCAACATCATCAGGTACAACGCCTAATAAGAAAACTTCAGGTTTAAATATTAGAGGTTTTTGTAACATTTCCTCAAGCCATTTGTGTATTTTAATCCAGTACTTTTTTGCCTTTTCACAGGCCCACCGCATATGATAAAAAGTACTCAGTTTGTGTTTACATTTCCAACATCCATTTGACATATTTGGGAACATCTTAGCTAACGTATTTGGCAACAAATACCATCTATAAAGCATTTCATACAGGTTTTCTTTATATGAGGTTGCTAATGTTACTTTAATATTTCTTTCCCACAGCTCTTGCCATTTCTCTAACTCAATATTATATCCAAAATTTTGTGCCCACATTATCATAGTTTCCTGAACCTGTTCGTCCTCCATTCTCCTATCTAGGAGGAAGTTATACAATCTTTTAATCATTTTCTCATCTGATTTAAGAATCACATGGTCAATTATTGTTAACTCCTTATAAAAACCCCACATTCTATAGTCTTTAACATATCTCGATTGCATTTGAACCTTGTGCCACCAAGATATATTAATTCCTTGTTCTTGTATTTCTTGATCCAATTTCAATCCTCCATCATTATCCAGAATAACATCTTATCTCACAATCAAAATTCAGTGCATTTGGATATACAAGAGCTTCCATAGGCGAAAGCCATCTTGGTAATTTAGTATACAGTTTTGTCTTTAACTTTTCCCACACCGACATTAATGATTTCCTAATATAATGATTTAAAAAACAGCCATGTGCCTTACAGTTTTCATATCACATATAAGTGTGCCAACCCATTTGCAAATCATGCCCTTCAAGATACAAAATTCTCTTATTTCTTAAAGTTATCCATTCTTTTAGCCACATTAAGACAGAAGCTTAATAACACAACATCCAATCAGGAAGACCAAAACCCCCATTCCCTTTGGCCTCCTGGAGCATTTTTAATTTAATTCTTGGTTTCTTCTTTTTACATATAAATCTTGAAAGTTGGGTATTTAAATCATCAAAGAATTTTGTCAATTTTTATGGGAATTGTTTGGAATAAAAACAAAAACTTTGGTAATATATTCATTTTGACTAGTGCTATTCTTCCCAACAAGGATAATTGCAAGTTAGACCATTTTTCCAAGTCACTCTTAATTTCCTTAATTATTATTAAATATTTATATTTATATTATTTAAAGAGTATTTAAATATTTATAAATTATTTATGTTATATTTTGTTGTATTTTATCTATGTGAGCCGTCCTGAGGCTTTTGCAACAGGGCGGCATATAAACACTTTAAATAAATAAATAAATAAATAAATAAATAAATAATCGTCATGAACTTCTTTCAATGTAGTGCATTTAGCTGTAAGGAAAATCTCCAAATATTTAACCTTTTTAACAATTTGAAGATCTACTTGTTCCACCAGAGTTTTTCTCTGCTCCAATGTGAGATTTTTCACTAACAATTTCATTTTCTTTCTGTTTATTTTCATCCCAGTAACATCAGCATATTCTTCAATCTTTTGTAAAAGTTTGGACGTTGTTACCAAGGGTTCCTCAATAATAAAAACTAGGTCGTCTGCAAATGCTTGCAGTTTATAGCTTTCATCTCTAATTCTAGTGCCTTAAATATCCATATCATCTCTGATATTTCTATTTAGCACTTCTAAAATCAGTATAAACAACAGTGGTGATAAAGGACATCCTTGTCTTGTGCCCTTTTGAATGTCTATAGTATTTGTGAATTCTCCATTAATTATAATCCTAGCAGACTGTTTTTGATAGATGCTTAAATATTGCATTGATAATTTTCTCACCAAACTCCATTTGGACTAGTTGTTGTTTCATAAATTGCCAATTGACATTGTCAAAGGCCTTCTGTGCGTCCATAAATAATAACGCCATTGGTTTTTCAGAGTGTGCCTCATAGTACTCTAAAATGTCCAAGGTGATTCTCGTGTTATTCCTCATTTGTCTTTTAGGTAAAAAGCCATTTTGGTCTGGATGTATGAAGTCTGTTAAATACTTCTTCAGTCTTTCTGCCGTTACAGAGGCAAAGATTTTGTAGTCCACATTTAATAGTGATATAGGTCTATAGTTCTGGATCTGTGTCAAGTCCGTATCTTCTTTGGGTATTAATTTAATATTTGCCTCTGTCCAAGTATTCAATATTTTAGCATCTACCAATTCTGCGTTACATATATCCTTAAGAGGCATAGTCAGGATTTATAGACAGGACTTTTTTTTGTCATAGAACGCACCGGAACGGCATTCTGGCACCTATTTTTGATGGATTTTTCCATGCGATTGTGAATTGCCCTGTCAAGCATAGCAGGTCAGCAGCAAAAAGCATTAAAATAGTGCCTCCAGGCTGCGTGTGTGTCCACGCTGCTTGTGAGGGCGCTGCTCAGCTTGGGATCGGTCGTGTGGTTGTGCGCTGAGTGCTTACCGCCGGCGGCGACTATTATGTTTATGTGTGTGTAGAGTGACTGGCTACGTGCAAAAGGTAAGTAAGTTCTTTATTTCAAAAAAGTTGGTGAATTGAAAATCTTTTTTAGTGTAAAAGTGTGACCCCAAGAGGTGAGTTCCGGCACCTTTTTTTTTTTTTACAAAAAAAGCACTGTTTATAGAACTCCACTGGTAACCCATCTGGGCCCGGGGTTTTGTCATTCTTTTGTCTCTTAATTGCCTCAGTTACTTCTGTCATTGTTACTTCATTTAATGCTTTTTGATATTTCTCCGGTAGCTTTGGTAAATTTCCCTTTCGGATATACTCATTAACTTTCTCAGTTGAGGTCTCTTTATTCCGGTACAGCTTTGCAAAGAAGTCTTCCACTATTTTCTTAATTAGTGTACTTTGTACTTGCAGTCATATTTCTCCGTACTTCCATTTATATATTAGTCTTTTCTCTCTTTCCTTCTTTAATTTATAAGCTAAACAGTGTAAATTTATTCCAAAAGAAATAAGAATCAAAAAAGAAATTAATTGCGGAGTGATAATCAAGCAAACATCACATGACATTTATTTATTTGTTTATTTAAATTTAAGACACTAAAGAGTGGAATAAAAATTAAATCACTAAATAAATAAATAAATAAATAAATAAGGCGATTTGTTTATTTATTTATTTATTTATTTATAAATTTAATAAATAAATTTATTTATTTATTGCATTGGAATGTGGCCCCATAGGCAAAGGCTCTCTGGGTGGCTTACAGAGCATCTTTACCATCTTCATGGAGAAGCAACTTTTGATAGTATCCATCTCAGATATTTTTATATTCAACTCGTATTTTATCATGCTGTATTGTTATGTTAAGACAGTGGCTGTTCTTGAAAGTCAATGTTCCTAAAATATTTTTAGACCTTAACTTCTATTATTTGAAGTGATAAGAAATACAACCTGCAAACATGTAATGAGTGTATCTGCAATACAAATATAACCTAGCGATCTCGACATTGAACTGTGGAAAAGGTCTTCTCATCACTAGATGGTGGAGTTGGGAATAGTGTGGAGGGGAGGGAGAGAAGGAGACGTAAGGGGAGAAGTAAGACTATTATTATTATTATTATTTAAAGATCCATTGTCATTTTAGCTAGTTTTGGTGAGGCAAAGTGGTATTGCAAGATGAAAATGTGCAATTTTCTTCAAGTACTTGGAAAAAATGGATGCTTTTTATATTACTCTAAATATATGCTAAAAAATGTTCTTTGTTCAGACAGATCTCAGGAGAATGTGTACCAAGCAGTCTTTAGTATATTGCTGGAAACATTTGTGATACAGATGAATCTTCCAGTTTGGTTTATAAACCTGTAATTTTTTTAATCAAACAGGTAACAGGATTATATTATGTTTTTATTATAGATGTGAGACAAATCAGTGTATTGTTCAGACACTGCTGGACAAATTGTGAGGAGCTATTGTATTGAGGTTCAACAGGCAATAAGGTGAAATTTCCAACTGTCTCAAGCCAAAATAATTTCGTGATGTCAATGCCCTGTGGCCTTTAGTGTGTTAAGTAGAGCTCCAGAGATGACTGCTGTGAAGCTGCCTTCCCTAGTCATTCTATAGGGAAGGCAGACCTTTGCAGTGAGAACCATCTATTTACTGTATGAACAAAGCTTTTTTTCCCAGGAGGAGGAGGAGGAACCTGGTTGTACCTTGAAAGCTCCTGCAAGAGTGACAGAGAAGAACCTTTCATGGCGAAGGAGGGGCCTTGCCTTTTGTTTTCAACTTGGAGGGGAGAAATGACATGTTGCTCACCTAGGTAACCTTTGCAGGCAACTAGAAGGTCACAGCAAAGGGGAACATACAGTTTATTTTGCTTGATTATTAATATTCTGCACCCATATTTCTCAGTATAGTTGATAAAGCACTTCTTAATCTAGCCAGATACCATGCTCAACCTCTAGGGCCATCCTCTGAGTGCTAACCCCATAAGAGGCTCAGAGGGTGGCAACCAGAGGGAGGGCCTTTTCTGTGCTGATGCCCATCTTTGGAACAACGTCTGTGCTGCAGCACACCTGGGCCAAATTTGCCATCTTTTCAGCACTAGGTCAAGACAGCCCTCTATGTGGAGGCATCTAAAGAACCCCTTGGTTATCCTGGGGCCTGAGGAGATTATCCTGGGGATTCTACTTCTTTGTGGGTCTTTTTATTGTATTTTTACTGTATTCTAAACTATTTTAAATTAATTTTAAATGGAGCCTGGCACACCTTCCTGCAGTGCCGCTCTTTTGCCTTCTGCAGCAGCTTCTGACGGGGAAGGTTGCTAGTTGCACAACTGGGGGTATGCGAGTGTTCATGGACTTCCTCTTGGCTCAGCTCACTTTGAACTGTGGTGCTGGAGGGGCAGATCCTGAGAGAGTTTGTCCCAACCGTAATGTGTGAAGACTGTCCCTGATTTTGCAGGGCTTCTAATCCTGCGAAGAGCCTCCAGGGGTATAAAAGCTTCTTCTTAGAGAGTCATCATCCATGCATACAGAGTGAAAGATGCAGTGTTGGAGGCTGGAGCGCTACTCACCCCATGCGTTCGTTTAATGTGCAGGAATGAATGCTTGAAGAGGGCTTATGCCTATTATTAGAAGAATCTTTATTACAGCTGGCCCAACCACATCATGTAGAAATGTTGCTTTAACAGCAGGCCATAAAAATGAGAAATAATCAGATTAATTAATTTAAAATATATGCCTTGTCTGGAGAGAGTATGCCATTCTCTCTGGCCATTATAACAATTATGTAAAAGTATAAACATTTGGTCCCTGATTTGCTGTTTCCTGCCTGTACATTTTTATTTTACTCCTAGGAAGGTTTTGCTGTAATTTATTTGTACTAAAGGGAAGTGAAACTGGGAAAGATCTCTCTCTTTCTTTACATTTTAGGTGAAAGGTTTATTTGCTCCAGTGCTAGAGTGCACTACTTTCAATATATTAAGTTTAACATTTAGAAATGATAAAAGCATCCTGAAAAATAGCAGATCTGGGGGAGTTGAAGAGAGAGTAGCGTTGTGCCACTTCTTTGTTTAAACAGTAATAGAAGCTCTCCCTTGCATGGCAGGACAGATAAGGAGAGATCAGCCTTTTATTTCTTTTTAAAGAAATCTATAAATAATACTAAATTATGTTTACGCTCAGAACTGACAACATTTTAGAATATTATTTGACTTTAAGACTTTCAAACATGGTCAAACTTGGAAACAGAATTATGTATATGTTAATGTTACGGATATTCTCACACAGTGGTTCATAAAAATATTCCAGCTAGTGAAACAACAACATTATATGTTTTTAGCCATTCTTTATATGTTCATATGTAACTTTTGATTATGAACCCTGAGGAAATGATGTCAAGTGTTCGCTTACCATATGAATACTTGACTGTAACCTTCTTGTACTGGAGGCTGGACATCATCATCATGGCTGGGCTATAGTGATATGCGAATCTAGCCATGATGAGTTTACTTAGAAATATAACACAGTGATTTTCGGTCACTATCCAGATTGCTCTGCTAGGGCCAATTACAATGGGTACCAGTTTTCCCGCAGCTTTCCATTCTGAAGCCCCATGACATCCCTGGGTCTCCAGTCAGTGCTGACAGTGTTGCTGCTCAAGGCCAGGTGAAATGTCGAGGCAATTTAATTCTTTGTGGTTCTGCAAGTCTCTTGGTCAAGTTCCTCCAACAACTATTGGTTTTTCCAGCAGTCCAGTTATTTCCCACTATCTGACACTCATCGTCACTGAAATACACAGTAGTGCTACCCATCAAAGTCATCTTGTAGGCCAAATGCCTGCAATCCAATATTAAAAATCTGATATTGTCTACCATGACACTCACAAATTTGCAAGGGGAATTCAAGGTAGGGAGAAAGACTGCAGTTGACAATTCAGAAAAATAGTGGAGAGTACATCCAGGTAAATTTGTGGGATTAGACTATTAATCCTCACTGGATTCAAGCAGAGATTTACAAACACGTTCCAACAGTGCATCATGATGCATGTCTAATCTGAAAGAAACCCCATTTGATTCAGTGGGATTTAATTTTAGCTAAATGTTTACAGTATTTCTGCAAAAGACCATGTAGCTTTATCAGAAAGTATGGCCCAGGAATGTGAAATGTAAGATTGTATTACATATTGAAACACTTAAAAGCTCTTAATTTTGGCTGGATCAAGCTCACTGTCCAGGAAGGCTTTCTGGAGCAATTTAAATTTCCATGCCTCTTTGCATTTCTTTTAAATGAAATGGGGAAGGAAAAAAAATGAACAAAGTGGGAGAAAGACCACAGTTCTGAAGGACCACACATAGTGAAATGGATAATCTGAATTGTGTTCTTATAGCAGGATTCCTCAAGGTAACACTCACCAGAGGTTGCAATTTTAGAAATCAAGTAAATAGGAACACTGGGAACTACAGAAAACTGAGTCAGACCATTGGTCCATCTAGTTCCGTACTGTCCATATTGACTGTCAAGATGTATACATGAGTTCGGGTAGGAATTTTACTACTCTCTGGGGAAGCCAGGATCTAGCAAGGAGCCTTCTGATACAGAGCATGTGCTTTGCCACTGAGCCATGGACCACCCCTCCTTATCTTACACAACATAATTAAGAAGATCTTTGGTACCTGTGTTCCTATAACCCAATTTTCCCCCCATCATGGAAAGGGCACTGCCACAGGGCCAGGCGTAAGTTTTTTCATAGGCAGAGCGAGATGATATTGCCATAGGCCTAACACATACCACAGTAATGTAATGAATTGGTATAGAGGAAATAAGACTCCAATGAAATTTGGCTGGAAAATTCAAACAGACCTAAAAGGCTGTGTAAACATTTCCTTAAATAATTAAATACAATTTATGCTGCCTGATGGATTCAAAAACTTTTCTTCAAGGAATCAGGTTTTTTTTTTAAAGGCAAGATATTGATCACCTGAACTTTGATGATTCTATTGCAAGTATATCCATCTTAAATATGGCAGTTCTTCAGGCTTTTTGCTGGAATAAATTAGGATGATTAAGAGTATTTTTGTTTTATATACTTTGATAATCTACTAGTAGGATCACACTTACGGTATTCTGTTGGCATTTTTCAGGAAAGAATGCCCCAGAGACTTGTCTGGCTACTCAGACTAATGGATTATTATTGAGGATACGACGTAGTGGAAGAATAATTATGTGTTCATTCAGAGAAAGACCAAAGTGGTCTGAAGAAACATTGATATTCCCAGCCATGAATATACAATAGGCAATATTTGGCAGAGTTAAACACATTATCCAAAACACCACAGCCACAAAGTACTATTAATTTCACAGTTACTTCACTTGTATATGATCATATTATAGCAATCTCTTGGTAAGAGATCATCACAAAGGGCCAATTTTCATTGTTCTGTTTGGATTTGCTACACATCTCTGGATCCAAAATGTGAAAATTAACTCTTTCAGCATTAGGATTATATGCCATGTAGAATTAATGATAAAAAGAGCTCTAAATAGAAACTACAAACGTTTGGGCCAGTATATTTGAACTGTTAATAGTTACACTTACACATTTTATATATGCACACTTTTCACTCTTGATTAAGCATCTGATATTTGAATATAATTAGCAAGTATAATACAAACTGGTCCAATATCCTGTTCACAACTTTTCTCTGTTCTGAGCATTAAAGAAAAATTATGTATATATTTTCACGTTTTTGTCCTTGGCAATGAGAGATAGAGAAATACTTGGCTCTTTTTTACAAGAAAGATTTTCAGCTAAGAAAACCTGGGATTGTGACTAGTGACACAGATATGTAAGTTTCTAAATTACTTATTGTGTGAAAGAGTAAAAGTAAAGTCAAAGGTATGAAAGAGACTAATCCCCCGCCCCAGGGGAAAAAATGAAGTCATGAGTTTATATAAAAAGAGAAGATCTATTCACATTTCTTTTCCTAGTCTTCTGAAATACTAATTTGATATCTGTATCGTAAAGCTCAATAAAACTTAAAAACTATAATATACTTTAGTTTTAATAATAAACTATACCCGAGGGAACACCTTTTCCCATATATCCTACCTGTCCACTTAGATCCTCTTCGAATGTTCTCCCCTAGTGAGCTCAAAGGGGAAAGGGCTAGGAGGAGGGCATTTTCAGCAGTAGTGCCCAGCTTATGGAATTAACTCCCCAGGGATATATGGCTGGTGGCAAGTCTTATTTCTTTTAGATGCCGGATGAAAACTTTTTTATTTAAACATGTTTTTGGTTGATTTAATTTAATTTAATACTTTTTATCTTTCAATGGATTATTTAATTTAATTTAACTTAGGTTAATTTAATGGTTGTTTTATTTGATGAGTGTGGGTATATTTTATTATGAGATGTTTTCTATTTTATTATTTTATCTCTTTTAACTGATTATTATTTGTTTTATTGCATTCTATGTATGTTTTTATACTGTTATACTGCTTACAAACAGCATGAAAACAACAGAACCAGGATAAAATAATATTTAATAGGATATCTAAGAATCATCTAAAAAAATTAACAAAGGCTGCTGCAGTCCTTGATATACTCACCTGGGAATAAGTCTTACTGATCTCATCAAACTGTCTTCTGAGTTTGCAACTTTACAAGCAAATAAATGACATAAACTTACAGCATGGCCAAGCATGCTCTAAAGGTGACTGGCGGATGTTGGAAGTTAGGCCTTTCTTCTATCCAAAGTTGCATAGGCTTGTGCCTTAACTCAAGATTAAATAGTACTAAAGTGAATGAGAACAAACTGTTCTGAGTGATAAAGTACCAAGCCAGTTTGTCATAAGACCTTCTCAAATTTAGAGAAGTCACGTAGAGGCTTCACAGAAGGAAGGAGAGAAAGGTGAGCATGCTAGTTCATCCCCTGTAATCATTATCCTCACTGTCCTCTGTCTGGACTAAATGAGAGAAACTGCTGCCGTAAGATGACTGCCGAAAGCCTGACACTGTGAGAAAAGCTTTAGACTTAAGGTGGGGCCCTGATCTGAACAGGAAAACATGTTGCAAGTCCTGTTCTTCCCCTACACTTGTGCACATATGCTAATGTATGCCTGTCCCTCTGGTGTCTTTTGGTCCCTTGCTTCATCTATCTCTATGCTGGATGGTATTCCAAGTCGATGGTGCCTCAGAATAAAGGGCTGCCCTCTGACAGGTCTTCAGCTAGAGGATTGCCCTCTATAAAGGAGGACATGCAGCTGCCACCTCCGCAGGAGCTGCTATTTCTCTGATTATCTTCTTCATGGTGGACATGCAGATGCTGCATGCTTTTCCAAGGCCTAAGTGGGCTATAATCAAGGTGGCATGGCACAGAAGGTCTTGCTCCTAGAAGCCAGCCATTTAAGGTGAGGCCTCCCTAAGCCCCTCTGATGTTCTCAATGGACAGGAATTTTTAATACAAGAAAAGGTGATCATTGACACATCCTGGTCCTAGCCCGTTGAGGCATAGCCACAAACTGGACTACAAGCCAGTGAGAATCCTTCAGCCTGACAGAGCTGCTCATTAACCTGACTGTCATCTTCTGCATCAGTTTTCATAAATGGTCCCCGCACACATTACATGGTATACCCTGGGTGTTACCAAGCACAGATAACTTGGCAGGATATTTTCCTCTTGAAGGTGAGTTCCATGTGTGCTCTGTGCACTCATTTGATTCTGCTTCATCATGAAGAATATTCCAGGCAGCCCACAGTTATGATAAAATAGAACTGCCATTATTAGTCTTTCAGCCTGTAGGCAAAGATAATTGCGAATGTTTACTTACAGTAAAGTGCTTAGTACAAGTTAAGCACACCAGAAAGAATAAACGATAAGGATAATTAAACAAACAAAAGATCATAGCAAACAAAAGATCCAGGGCCCTCTGGCCCCTTCCAACTCTACTCTTCTGTGATTCTATATAATGACTAAATAAGGACTTAGCAAAAGTTTTGTTTAAAGTATTAAAATTAAGTTTCTAAGGATTTTGTAAAATCACAAAGCAGCTCCCTGTATAACTGCAGAGACTTCCTGCACAAAACGTTTCCTTAGATAATAACTTCCTATTAAATTGTAATAGGAATAGAGAAGCTTCTCTAATTAGTAGAGACTATTATTACCAGCAAATTAGTTTGGAAGCATTCATGGCATCAACTCCTTTTCATACTGGTTTATGGTATTGGTAAAAATGCCCTAATAAAAGACAGGCTTGGCATCATGCATTCATGATGCTGAATTAGTGACAATGTCAAACTGGGGGATGCATTGATTTCTCAAAGCTCTTCTTTAATTTATCCTTATATCTCGTCTCTCACGAGTCACATTCTGCTTTGCGGCACCATTAGAATTGCAAGTGAATGGCACCGAGGAGCCCTCCCTGGAGAGAAAAACAGGGGTCTCACACATTAGCTTGAATTGTGTCCATATTTGCAATTGGGAATAGAGTGGAGAATTCTGGGATAACTTTCTGTAAACATCCTTACAAATATTCAGCATGATCCTTATGCTTTTAGCAAATGTATGAGGATTGGGGCTGTATCTGCTGGCCCATTTCCTGAAATAATTTGCTTGCTGGACACAGATGCGAAAAAGTGGTCCACATTAGTGAAAAGGGATATTTCTTGTTACTGTTTTTCTAACCTAATCCTTCCTGTATAAACCAAGTGAAGATGGGTTGTTGTTACTATTTAGCACTGGGACTTTCTCTTTGACTAGTTTATTAGCATGGGTTGCTGCCTGTAATGGGGTTGGGGTGATGGTGGTGTGGGATCATGCAAGGGCCAGAAGGGCACTATGGCTTGGAACTGGTGTTGGAAGAGTCAGCTTGGGTGCAATCATCTGATGTCACCTGGGAGACCACTGAATTTTTTAAAAGTCTGAGCACCTGGGCTGCCCCTTGCTGTGGTAATGGAAAGAAGTATGCTGGCTCCCACCACCCTGAGGTTGCAGGTGGGCCTTGGAGAGGAAAAGAGGGGCAGAGAAGGGAGCACCAGTTGCCAGTTGCTTTCTGGGTTCCATTCCAGGGATTGTTCCATGCTGTTAAAGCTGGATCTTGCTTAAGGCCTGGTAATCTAAAGGACTGCCTGTCACACTATGAAGCTGCCCAAGTAGGGAATGGCCTCACTTTACCTACCAAGGAGCCTTCAAGGGTTGGGTTTACACATCCTGATTCAAGACAAGGAGGAGGGGTTTGGCTGAAATGCCATGATCAGCAGACACAGAGATAAGCCAGGCAGTTGCTGAGCATCAGTTGCAAATACTGTGTGGAAGTTTAGTTAGCATGGTAATGTGGAGGGAGTGAATTTAGCATCAGTAAGGTTAAGAGGGCTGACCAGGCAACAAGCATCAGATGCTCCAAGCAACTGACCCTTAAGTGGAAATATTCACCTTGAATTTTTGATCTTGGAGTGAGAATTGTGTCTGTCCTTTCTGTTTTGGGTGGAGAAGGGATATTCAGTTTAGAATCATCTTCTCATCATTAAGCCCCATTTCTCTCATAGCCAGTATTCAGACTGTGCTTGTTACCTTTGTTACTGACTTTTTCAGTTTCTTTCAATTAGAAACTCTTTGTGTTGCTCTACTTGGAATGAGGAAGAGATGAATTTATTTAAAACATTTCTATGCCGCCCCCATCGCAACAAAGCCTTGGGGCGGCTCACAAAGAATACATAAAAACATACATAAATAATAATAATATAACAATTAAAAACATTTAAAAACCCCTGGTGCATTCTCGGCTAAAAATTTTAAAATCCTAATTAATTCAATAATTTAACAATTAAAATAAGTTTTAAATAAAAAGGTCTTAGCCTGGCGCCGAAAAACAAATAACGACAGCACCAGGCGGACCTCTCTGGGGAGCGCATTCCATAGATGGGGCACCACCGCAGAGAAAGCCCTCCTCCGGGTACTTACCCTCCTAATATCATTCACAGAGGGTTCCCGGAGAAGGACATCCGTTGCTGATCTCAAGGGGCGGGAGGGCATATATGGGCGCAAGCTTTCCTTTAGATATCCAGGTCCCAAGCTGTTTAGGGCTTTATAGGCTTTATAGATGAATGGCCATGACAATCTGCAGGAGAAAACATTTTCAGGGCAGTGTTACCAGCAGATGCTTGTACATGGAGCACACGTGAAAAGGCTTTTTTCTTTGCTGCCCCCAGACTATGAAATGCAGCTCCTCAAGAATTACAACTGGCCTGCAATCTCATGGCCTTTAAACAGGGTTTAAAGTCTCGTTTTCATTCTCAGCTTTTCAGATGGATTGTTTTTAATGTTTCACTATTTTTAAGCTTCTTACATTTGTTGCAAGGTTTATTGTTGTGATTGCTGTACACTAGTTAATAATAGCAAGTTAGAGTTCCTCTCCAAATACTTGAAAAGTTGTTAACAGTTCATATTTCCAATATTTATCTCCTGATTTAACTTACAGAGATTTAATAACCCTGTGGAAATAGTACTGGTCTTTGTTACAGAACTATTACAATGATTGCTGGGATAATTCCTGTGCAGGACTTGTGAGAAAATGGTATTTAAGAACAAAGGCTGGAATCCGAAATACTTTGTGAGTAGTTCCACATGGTCAGAGTTACTTTTCACTTGTATTCCTGAAACAGTAGTTTCTCCATGCTATTTGCGGACTGTTCTTGAACTAGTAGTGCCATTCAGAGTCAGTTTGTGATCCAAAATTTGTAGCAGGATCTCCTGTGCTTTTTGAATAACAATTTTCTCAAATTAAAAAGAAAAGCTTTGCTGGACACATGAATAAATGCCTGGCAGGCATGTGTCTAAAATTGTGACTTAAGTACTGTTGGGTTCTTGCTTATGTCCCATTCTTGCTACTTAGTAAAATGTGTTTGGAAAAGAGATGAAAAACACATATATTTTCCAGTCTCTTTCAACCATAGCACAAATCTTTTGACCTAACCAAACAATTAAGAAGAAATGCTGTACTAAGCAGGGCTAAGCATCTCCCATTTTGCAGGAAGTTCAATATCTTTGGGCTGCTATTCTAAATTTATCAGTTTTCTGAGAGGCTGTTGGAATTTTCTTTTTCCTTTTTTTTGTCAGCCAGAAGTGAAATGTCTTAGGAGAATGAGCAATAAATGAACATCTCTGCCATTTCCAGTGAAAATACTTGAAGGTGCTTACCCAAAATGGCAATTAGAAATCACAACAAACTCTGAAGCTGGTTTTGCTTCTCTGAAGGACAAATAAAATGGAACTGGACCCTCAGAGTTCATTCTGGGCATTGATAAGGACATGAAAGTGAGAGCTTCATATCATGTACCTCACTGCTTTGCTGACCATTTTGTATCCAGACCATTCAATTCTGACTAATGGAAATGCAAGGCAGAATTCATGGGCTTTCAAAAGAGCAGTCAGTTTTAAGCAGCTTTTGCCTGACACCCTGAAGCACTGGCCCTGAAAGCCATGAAATGGAGTGCAGAAGATATAAACCCATTTCCTGAAATATATGGATCAATGTGTGACTCATGAACTTTGCAAACCTCCACCCTCGAGTTAACTTTGATCAGTATTTACTTGGATTTCTGTCTGTTCCAATCTTTTCCTTGGGGCTTGGAGAAAGTTACAACATTAAAAAAGTGCTAAAAACACTATAAAGCAGTTCCGCACAATTCTTGTTCCATCAAGCTGAATGCATGATTATCCACATTTTTTCTTCAAAAATGAGAAAAGGGGACAGCTACCTGGTAGTTCAAGATGCATAGCTGCTTAAATATTTGCTTAAATCTCCTCCACAGAAGTCATGGCTTTAAATCTTTTCTGTGGAAATTGAAGGAACTTAAAATGGCCTACTTTCCATGATGCCCAAATTTTTGACTTGGTGAAGGCACTAAATCACTTTTCACTCCCTTCAACTCTAAAATCCACTCAATATTTTCCACAAGATGCTTTCTGATCATTCTTTCTCTTGCACCTTTCTCTTAAATAATAAAGGAATGGAAGTGGTGATGCTGGGAGAGCACATGCTCATTATTCACGGGGAAAAGAACCAGTTGGAAGTTTCTGATAATGTGATGATGAGATGACAGCTGTGGACAGCAGTAGCTTTGCTTCTTGAGCACATATCCTGTGAGACCTTCTAAACTCATAGGATATCAGCTAATGTTTGCTTCCTTTCTAAGCAATTCTTTTTCCAGGTAGCCAGTGCAATATTTTAGCTTCACAAAAACTCTGTGAAGCAAGAAGGCAAGGTGACAGAAGCTTGACCAAGATTATCTATTCAACATCATGACTGACAATGGCTGTATGTTGGGATCCGAGATACAGAATTCTAGGCACTGGGAAGCATGTGATTCTCAGTAGGCTTGAGACTGCAGGAGGGGAAAATATGGAAACCGATCCAGACAGTGAAGGGGCAAACTTCATAGTGTGGACCTACCTTGATCTGGATCTAACCCTGATCCTAGAAATTTACATATGTACATAGGCAAATTCAGAAATCATTACTAGACTTCATTTAAATTTTACAGAATGTAAACCAAGGCAGTGACATTCCTAACCAAATGACTTCAGATAAAATACATCCCTAAATTAATGTGCAATCAAGTTAATATATCCTCTTCAATTACAGTAAATTTGCAGTGCTTGGGAACAGATATAAGTGGGCAGGAAGTAATTTTTTTCTTCACAAACCCTTTTGACTCTATTCACCCCTTTCAACTTGAACCCACCATCCCTATTAATGGCTCTAACATTTGCTCTAAAATGGAATTTCAAAACTTTATCAGAGTACCAATCCAAAAAGGTCAAGGTCAAATCCAGGCATCTCTTTCAACTGATTTCTTACATAGATTCATCTCCAAGATGGAATCAGTTCCTTTTCAAGTATTAGTCCCATGCATTCATCTTTACCCCTCTATAGATTAATTCAAAATGAAATAAAACTGGGGTGGGGGTCATAGGAAGTCCCCTATCTATGAAAGAAGGCAGATCAATTACCTGGATCATTACAGTTCCCTGCAAAGTGAAGCATCAGGTGCTTCAGTTTGTCTCCCCTGGGAGACAAATTTCCATTGCCAATAAGGCTGATTTCAGTCCTCTTATGGCAACCATTTTTTCCCCTCTCTCACAATAAAAGAATGAAACGCAAGCTACCACCCAGCTGACCGGTGGCTTGAAGCACACCACAGTAAAAAGGCTCCACGTGAAGAAGTCATCCATCAGTCATTGACCACAGTGCAAAAGATTTTGGAGATGCCTCCGCCGGCCCAGCCTTTCAGTTCTTTTCAAAACATAATGCAGCAATCTAAATAACCCAGTTCCACAAGACTTCATCTGAATAATACTATCATTATAACAATGTTGCAAATCCATTACAATATAGACAGCAGCAATCACAGGGAAGACTAACACTGCTCAAGTGATGGTATTTATCACTTGTTAAAATACACAAGGCAGAGTTCGATACCACAAAACTTCCTCGAGCAGTCTGATATTAATAAGTAATACAGTCAGGAGCCAATTTCTCAAAAGTGCCAACATTTCAGGGAGACTTCTTAAAATAGCCCATAGCTTAATTTTAAAAGGATGCCAATTTTCTATTGCTATGCTTTACACATTTAGAGCATAATATCTCATCCGGCAACTTAATTTTTTTTTCGAAAACATGTTTTAATCATTCTATCATAACATCGAGGGCATCAATATTTCATTAAATATATATTACATACTTTTAAAAGCATTTTATTTATATTTTATGTATAAAACTACCCATGAGACCTCAGTGCAAACACAGAAAAAGATATTGGATTAGGTTCTTTGAAGAAAGCAAGCAAAAAAGCTCACAGTTTTGCAGTTCATAGTTACAGAATTACAATGCACAGCTTTTCAGCATATGGCTGTTAATTGTCTGTTAATTCACTGCATCTACTTACAGAATTGAGGTTCAAGCACTACATTACAATGTTTCCTGCTACAAAACCTTAAGGCAGCACTGTGGTAGACTGGAACAGCAGAAATACAAAAGAAGAAATCATGCATTTGTTCCATTTCACAATTAAACGCTGTATTTCCTTGCTATAAACAAACTCACCAGCACTGCAGGTCATGATACTGTTTAAAGCTCAACCATGAGTCAGTCCCTACAACATGAATAGAGACTGACAAGAATAGGATAAGTGCTTTGATCTGTTAAAGTTTACAGTAGAAACCAACAAAGCTTTTCACCTCTGTGTCTGCACTGTGCTTCCTCTTTCAAAAACTGGGCTACTGGGACTCCAATGGTACCCTTACAGAATTCTTCAGTATTTCTGTGTGTCTGAAAGAAGACGATATAGCATGTTGTTCATGCTAGTCCTTTATTGTTTTGTGGGTGTTCACCATCGCTGCTTGAATATGTGGGATTATACTCCCCTTAGAGCAACAAAACAGTGGTAGAATAAAATCAAGGCTGTGGGAGTGGAGGCTCAACTGCACAGTTTGAAAAGAGAAGAGAAAAGAAGGAAAACAGCTGCCTTTTCCCAGCCTGCTCCCTTATTTCCTGTAGAAGCTTATGGTGGGGTGGGGAGGATTTGAAGAACACACGCTTATTTATTTCTTTTGCTTGAGGAGATATGCCAGTAAATTGTTGTTTTGCTAAGCTTTATGTTTTCCAATAGCACATGCTACAGTGGCATTCCCACAAGGAAAAAAAGGCATTAACTTTACAGGGGATAGAAAATTGAGAGGATAAACAAATATCTGCACATTTATCCAGCTGCCCCAAAGCTTAACAGGATTAACTGTAATGATGATAGGTCTGGATGGCAGTTTCTTTGGGTGTGTGTGTGTGTGTGTGTGTGTGTGTGTGTGTGTACATGCCATTCTGTCTTCCGTGCCCTATTATTGAATAAGAAGTCTGAATAAGACGTGGCTTCTCGACCTCTCAGGTGTTCAGCATCGCCACAAGGTTTTGCCTACAGCAGAAATGCATGGCAAATTTGGAGGTTTCTGCTTGGGTAAAACATCTGAGGAGATCTGAGGGGTGGCAGGGGAAAACATTTTAAAACTGCTTAAATGCAGGCAGCAAGAGAAACCTATAGATTCCTAAGCTGCTGGTAAGAGCTACATATGAAGTTGCAGTGAATTGGTAGGGGGAAACTGCTTGATATCAAAGAGACTAAGTGGTTTGGTTTGTGATGAGCGAGAGGGAGAGGAGTGAAAATTTATGGAGCAATTCATTTCTGTGCATCAATAAGTCATGTTTAAAAGGTTTTTACTTGTTTCTCCCTCTGTGATGTTTTGTAGACATGTGTAATTATGGAAAGAGGGTCTTGCTACAAAAAGCCCACAGAAAAATGCACATTTTGCATTTGCCAGTTCCATGAAAGCCCTGTTTTGACCATCATTTGTATTACAGTAGTCATAGAATGATAGAACAGTAGAGCTGGAAGGGGCTATGAAGGCCATCAAGTCCAACCCCCTGCTGTTGCAGGACACCAGTTTACACCATCCCACTCAGATGACGGTCCAGTTTCTTTCTGAACGTCTCCAGTGTGGGAGAGCCCACAGCCTCTCTAGGCAGCTGGTTCTGCTGTTGTATTGCTCTGACAGCAAGGAAGCTTTTCCTGATGTCCAGCCTGATTGTGGATTGTCACAACTTGAACTGATTATTCTGTGTCCTACACTCTGGCATCAGCAAGAAGAGATCTTCATCCTTAATACTTCATCCTTGACCGCCACACGTCCAGCAGGGACATTTGCATGGAGGTGACTGTACACACCTGCGCTTGAGCAGTTTCATGTAGACACCCAGCCAGTGTATCCAAGGAAAGCATCTCTGCTAATGTATACAGGAACCTATGCACACTTGACTGCATGCATAAAGACTCCATACAAGCAGAGTAGACAGCAGAGCACAGGGATGGCTGTCATCTTGTTTTCTCTTTTCCATGCAATTACCTGGAAAAAACACCGTCAGCCAGGGCTAATGTGTCTTCTAGATCTCAGCAAGGTTGCAGATTTTGTGATGTAGCTTATGGGCCAAAAAGAACACAGGGTGACTCACTCCTTTATTTTCTTGAGCTTTAACAGGAGTGTAACTTGCCTACAAGTCAACGATCAACCTACAGTTCCTTAAGTTTTCATCTTCTTGCTCAGCAAATATAACTTCTTGGTTGGACAGACCATTGGTTAAACATAACTTGCGCATATATATATGGAAAATTTGCTGTCAGAACCAACGAGTTTTAATGGAGTGGCCTAATTAGGCTTTTAAAAATCCAATTTTTTGGTAATAAAAATAATTAATTCCTTTTTTCATGTTAAATTTCTGGAACACTGCTTTGTAAAAGCAGCCTGGGATCTGAGACAGCAAATGTTCAAAAGAAAGCGGGGAGAGTAGGCTTCTGTGGCAGATGCACGAAGCTCAAGCACATAGCAGGGCAGGGTGAGGGTAGATAAGGGGAGTTTCAGAGTATTTAAAGACTAATAGACATTAAAGACAGCTCAGCACAGATAAATGATGAATAAGGATGTTGCTAACATTCCGAAGCATTTCATGTGCTTTTTGAAAAGCAAAAGTTAAAGAGCAAGATCCTCAGAGCAAATGTAATGCGTGGAAGCCTGACTGAAGTTCAGTGGGACTTTGCCAGTTTATGTACTCATTGAGGATGGGATATGAATAGGAAAAGGAATGTTATGGATCATAAGTGATACATTAGCAGTTTGTCAAAAGTAGGAAAAGGGGAAGATTAATGTTATTGCCGCAGATTTCATTTGTTTTTCTGCTTCCCTCCCACTTTAATTAGTTAAAATAGTACAAGTAAGGTAAATGTTTTTAAAATGCCAGGAATTAAATCAAGAGCATGTCACAATGTGCAGATATACTGTCTTTAGCTTAACAACCCAAAGGGCTGTTGCATTAAAAAGGTGCAGCAAGTGGATTTTGTGAAGGTATTCATTTGGCACTGAATGTTAGAATCCTGTGCAAGAACACTCCTGTTAGAGGGCAAGGACATGGCACAGAATTTTGCAGCAGAGACACCTTGTTTCCCCAAATCTGCATTCATGTGGTTAAGTGTCAAGAGGAGTCACTGAATACCCAAACAGGGATGTTGTGACCCAAAAGAGGATTCTCCCTATGGCTGTATCCATCATTTAAGGGGAAAGAAGGGCTCTGGTGATGGGTGAGCATGCTCACTGACTTCCAAGAGCCGTGAACTGCTGAGTGTTGCCTGGAAAGGAACCTTGGAGAGGGGGTGTGATGGATGGCTTTATCCCCTCACCGTTTATGGTAACCAGGAGGAAGGCTTGACTGATTGGTTGGCTGGCAGACCAAACAGGAATGCTCTGATTCTGGGGCAGTGAAGAGCCTTTGCGACATTTTCTTGCAGGGGCTTACTTGTCTGGTTATATACCATAAAACCAACTGATTGTTTGTGTACAGCCAATTTCACACGAGACAAGAGCCTTTTTGTAGCTCAAAATTGCTATGGTGTGGAGGATGGCTTCAGCCTTGCCTCCATTGCAACCAGAGCTGGTGTGTTGATTAGAGCTCTGGATTGGGGACCTGGAAGATCTGGGTTCTAGTCTCTACTCAGCCATGAATCTCTGTAGGACATTTTAGGCCAGTCACTCCTTCTCAGCCTACTCTACCTCACAAGGTTGTTACTGTGAGGATAAAATGAAGCAGAGGAGGCCTATGTAATGCACCTTTGGTTCCTTGTAAGAGGAAAAAAGTTGGGATACAAATGTAATGTATGGATGATAATAATATCCAGGGCAACAGGGTGTGCAGGAACAAATTCTCATGGATTTACATTCCTTGTAGGGCAGTGTTGAAGTCTGTCACCCCACACAGTGATGCTGCTAAACAATGGGAGAGGCTTTAACCTCGATTCCCATCACACTGATCCTCTAAGGAAAGAAGATAAGCAGGAGTTCCTCCACACACCCTCATTGTCTGTAGCATCCAAACACCTTTTGTGGTGGGCTGGCAAGAGTGCAGTATTCAAGACAGGCTTTTGAGTAGCAGTGCTGAG
Organism: Varanus komodoensis; assembly: GCF_004798865.1. NCBI lineage: Eukaryota > Metazoa > Chordata > Lepidosauria > Squamata > Varanidae > Varanus > Varanus komodoensis. The sequence goes on along the minus strand of NW_025335798.1, from coordinate 7,752,580 downwards.
GGCTGCTACTGGGGGAACACACAAAGGGATACGCAGGGTGGATAAGGCCCACTGGGTGCCCATCCTGATTTAGGCATTCATGGGTGACATCTACTTGCTTAACTGAGCCAGTTGAATTCATCTGCTTAATTGTAAACCATTTGTAATAATGGCCATATTGCTTTTGTTGCAATTCTCTGGCAAGAATCAAACTTACTGTGGGCACGCTGCACTGAGGAGAGGGGAGGACATTCTGGCATATGGAACAGGAGCTTGAGGAAGTTGAGAATAAAAAGCTGCCTAGTGCAACTTCGCGCTGTTTTTCATGCTACACATTTTGGAACCACTTCATGCTCCAGTTAAATGGCAGCAGATGAAGGTTCTGCAAATTCAGCTATGCGAATATAATCTGTGGATATGGTAATACGATGCTAGACTCCCTTTCCATCCTTTATATCAGTCTGCTGGAGTATTGAACTTTCTACTGGGAAAACATGAAAAAGTCTACCATGAAGAAATTGCTGATGTTGCTACATTGCATATATTTTATTCTTCTTTCATGGAAAAGTGCTTTTGGATGGAGGTTCTAATTTGGTTTACATGGTAAAACCCAGTCACAGGAAGAATTTGTAACTGATGCTTGCAGGGAGAGAAGGGGAGCAAGCCTGCTGCTTTTCTGCTTGGGGCCAGTGCTGTGAAAGGCAGTTGGTCCTGTCCTTCCCTGGCATCCAGTCAGTGGCATTGTTTGTGTTTCTGGGAGGTGAGGTCTCAGAGCAGACATGAAAGGTAACGTATCCTCTCCTCTCCTCAAGCCATAAATCTATACGTTATTGGACTAGAGCATGACTGTCTTGAGGGGTCTTGAGGTGTTACTGAAGAGTCCCAGTCTGGCCTAAGGCTTGGTACTCCTGCTTCATGCCCAGATAATCAGATAATCTGTGGGCAGCATAGCATTGTCCAATGACTGGTGGCTTCTTTATACAAAGCATTTATTGCGTGCTTGTGATTCCACACTTACAGAAGTTTGCAGGATTTTTGCATGACATCCTCCTCCTCCAGGTCCTCTTCTGAATTTTCCAGCCATCTTTGCAGGTTTTTTATTTCCTCAAAGAGGAAAATCTGACATATTCCTAGGTGGTGGCATTATTCGCTGTAGAAGCCTAGTGGCAATTGACAATTTTGCTCTATACTACAATGCCACCTTGTGTTGTATGATGGAACATAGAGAAAAACAGAAGGGAAAAAAGCCCCTCATGTGAAAGATGCTCTAATTATCTGTAATGAAAATGGAAGAAGCAGCCCAGTAAAATACCAGGTTTTGTGTGTCCTGTAAAGAAGCCCTGGCTCCTGGCCCTCGGCTATACCAAATCTTGGAGCAGTAACCAGATAAAAACCTGCGACCAGTTTTTATTGTTATCATATCACATTCATACCCCACCTTTCCTCTCGCAAGGAACCCAACACCATTTTGACTGTTTGTCTAACTGGTTCCCACCCTAGCCGTCCCCATGCCGCTGGCCCAAAGATACACACACGCCTTTTTCACTGTTTCTAATTGGGATGCATGATGGCATGGCTGGATTGCCCGTGTGGTCATCTGCATGTTCTGTGCGATAAATGTTCCAATGAGCAAGGCTAACATAATGGGGTCCTTAATTTGATTTAATCTGCACTACTGAGTACTGTGGTAAAAGGTCTTATTTTCCAATACCAAAAGGTCCTCTGAGCAGTGGCACTTGAGATAAAATGCAGAGCATCTTCCCCATGTTGGCAGAGGCATTAATTACCATTAATTGTGGCTGGAAGGCATTTGCTGGCTGTGTGTGTATAGCCACACCATGCTTATTTTGGCAATTGTTTTTCCATGCTAATGGAGGAACTGTTTAATCATTCTGTTTAATTTAAGTTACAACTGCTCTGGGGATTTACATGCCAAGATATATCCATGTAAATATTGTCTTCCTCTTTTCAAATCTGTTTTAAATTAACATCCTAAAACCAAGAGCAAAGCAACACTTGTCATAAAAAGGAAATGGAAGAAAGATTAAAATGTACTAATGGCGACAGATGAGCTCCTGCTATTCTGCTACTTTGCTGACCTCATTCCCACAAAGTCTGAGCCTCTTCCTACCGCACATTAAATGCAACTTGTACATCTGTCAGGTGTACTTTGTGGTTTCTAAATATCTTACAGCTGAACAAAATAATAATAGCATTCACCTCAATTTTGATAATTGAGCCAACTTTTCAAATTGAAAACATGCCCCAAGTATTTGGATTAAGCCATGAGATGATAGGAGGTAAAAATCAATGAATTCTTTCCTTATGAACAGTTCTGCAGAAAAGCATGGAAAACAGTGTACTGTTCACAAGATCAAAACATGGAATGATTGTAGTCTACTTCCCAGCTACTCTTCTCTGGCAATGGGTAGGATAGTTAGGTGACAAAGCAGGGAGAGGGGGTGGGAATCCAGCCAAAGCACCAGTGATAATGAGAACTATAAAGAAAAATAGTAAGCAGAAACATTATTTTGCATGGGTACCATGCTTTGTTCTTATGCAGTTCCAGTAGCTCTTCACCTCCTGCCACCTCTCCTTTGACACCTGTGTCCTGCTTATTCACTTCTCTGACCATATCTCCTCTTTCATTTTTTGAGGTGTTATCCTTCCTTATGCTGTGTTCTCCCTACAGAAGTCCTCCTGATGTGTTTATTTCTTTAATCTGGATAGTCTTTCTCCACTCCCTCAGTGCCACTAGAGTAAAATAAGCCAGATGCTGTCATTGTCCCTCTCACACACTCAGGGTTCTCAGTTCCTGGGCATTAGCTAAGCATGATTATGATGGTGACCCTCAAATATATTTCGCTGTTTCACTTAGACTGACTGTTCACTTCTGTTTCACCAACAACTCCTGAATATCCACTAAGCTCTCTCATGAACATAGTGACCATAACATTTTAAAGGTTCCAGCCATCTCTATAGTCTATGTATCACTAGTCTAGGTCTCTGCTATGTGATTTGACTGCATGTGGATCAGCCCTTAGCATCTGCCTAACACAGGTAGCATGCGGGCCAGCTGGGTACCACACCAGCTCAGCTCTTTGTATGGTGCTCAGCACAGCCATAGTGCTGATGAATGAGTGTTACCTATTAGTAACACAGGTAGTCAATCTCTTTTAAAATTGTTGTACGATTTCCGGCACACCAGAAATGAAAGCATGACTTGGTTCTCAAATGATTTGTCTCTAATTGATGTTCCATTCTGAATAGAAAACATTGTCATGATTCATGCTACCACTCTGTAGTTCATCTTAATCTAATCACCATTAAAAGTAGAGTTACAGAAAGAATTCTAGCGGATCAGAGAATACTAATCAAGATAAGCCCTACTCAGGTATTCCCTGTGAATGCATGATCAGGGCAGCAGGGCAACATGTGTGAGCCATATTGACGGTACCCATGCCCCTTCCAGGGTCCGTTGCACACTGAGTGTGAAGGTCTGGGGGGCTATTCCAAACATGCTCAGCTGAATGCTCAGAGTCATCCACATGGCTGGAAATTCTAAGTGAGGTCCTGTGGGAAGAATGCTAAGAAGATTCAGCTGAGCGAAACCAAGAGTGGTGGAATTGGAGCTGGCAGGACCAGGGTGAATAGGGATGGTAACCTGAGAGAAGGCATAGCAGCGTGTTCCCTGGACTTCCTATCTGCTTTATCCCTTGACATATTGTCTAAACACTTGCATAGGGCTGTTTCATCAGCTCATGTAACCCCACCTTCCCTACAACTGCCCTTGGTTGTGGTGGGAGCTATGGGCTAAACTGTAGTGGGATAGACTCCTCCAATCCCCATATTTTCTGAAAGGATGTGGGACAAAGAAGAAATAGAATGCCTTCTGGCTTACCTGGTCCATGTAGCCCAGTACAGTTGACATGGACCAGTAGTGACTTTCAAGGGTTTCAGGCAGGGCTTTTTTCAGCTCTGCCTAAAGATGCTGGGGTGTGAACTTTGGTCCCATGTACAAACTGGGTGGCCTTCAGTTTAACCAAGAACGCTTCTCCCGATTTATTTAGCTGGGAGCGGTATAAGAAAAACCAGAGAAACAGATAACTCCACAATTTCAGACAGTAAATTCAACAACAATAAGATCAGATGGAGCCCACTAATTTAGTTATCTGCCGAGCATGAGTGATTAGTGTCGGAGCTTCCTGTGACTGTACAGTAATTGTGAGCCAGGATGCAGATGCAGGTCTCATTTTCAGTCACTGTCCACTGCTGAATGATCGCAGGACAGACGAGGATGGAAAGCCACAACTTTTCTCTCTTCTGCTGCCTTTGTAGTACTTTCTCTGCCGACATCTCAGCTGGTTCCCATTCTCTAATGTTCATCTTTTCCCCAGAACCTACTCACAAAAACTCCCCTGTGTACCCCTAAGAAAGTCTTGCAAAGCCCCTTCACTATATTATAGCAATTTCTAAAAGCCCAAGCATTGGCATTCCAGGCATCCTGCAGGGACCTACAATTTACAGGATTACACTTATTTGCACCAGCACAATATCTGTCCCATAATATAGCTCATTTTAAAAGTCCTGAGGTTTCCATGATCTTGCTAAGATATTTTAAAGCCATTTCTTAAGTCCTGGCGTACTGAGAAGTGCATCTGCAGCTACTGATTAAAGCAGACTGCGGGGGTTATAGGGCATTTTATTTGATGCCAGCAATAAAATAATCATCTTGTTAGCCATAAGGCTCCCTGCACCTTACAGTTGCTACATGTATATGACTCAGTCCCTTGGGGCTGGTACATTTTATGTTACCTGAGCTGTGCAGGTTGCACAACTCACAGAATATACAAATATCTTCTAACAGAAGAAACAAGATACACTCAGGGCATGTTTAGAGAGAAAAAAGAAGAGTCCCACAGTTCCCAGCATTGCTGAAAATTATAGGACTTTAAATGTCTAACCATGCATATGATTGTTGCAGTGATTTTTAAAACCCTTAAAAAAAAAGCTACTGGTTTTAATGAGATGTTTAAGGATGGCCACCTCCCATATTCTCAATTTGGAAAGCGCGCACTTGGAGGCCAAAACAATTTGTCCCATAGGGTCAAGTTCTCTATTTGGCATTTGCTATCAGTAAGGCTCTGTTGTGGTTACAGAGAGAACTTATTTATGTGCCTACTAATTATATATATAAATAACTTTTTAGCAATTACATCTAATAAAGCACATGAGCAGTATAGGATTGTTCTCTAAAACAATATACGTAATAAAGTGGAGCTGGTCCCTATATGTGATCCTGCATTCTTCCCTCCAGACCCACAGCCCCCTAGATCAGGGTAGGCATGCTTTGACCTACAACTCTCATCAGTCCTAGCCAGCACATGCAGTAGTGAGGGACCAAACCATCTGGAAACTCGCTTCTGCTCTACATGCCCCATTCCCTCCTTAGTTCCTCCCAAAGTACACCTACATGGAAGGTCTTAGTGCAAGGCTAGGGGTGAGCAGATTTCTTATCCTGTAATGCATCCAGAGGTTTCTTTTTCCATGCCTTCTGCTCGACTACTTTTGGGAGCTGCCTAGGGAGGCCATTTTGGCCATTATAGCTGGCATATAAATATGTGGATAAATAAAACACTACTATGCCGTTATTGAAAGACGGTAGCTGCTGAAGAACTGAAATTGGCTAGGTATGGCTTAACAAGCCAAGCTGCAATCACCAGGTTACTCCAAACATTGTCTCATTTATGGTTTTTGATCACTCTGCAAGTATGAAACTTGCAGAAATGAAGAGGAACCCAGCAAGAGTTAGAGGCTTCATAACTCAGACAGAAGGACTTCTTTCATTTGATCCTTACAGCCCATGGACTCACACTCTTCTCATCTGAGCAAGCAAACATGAAGCCAGCAATTCCTTTGCCTGCTGCGGAAGGGAAGGTGCCTGGCTATGGACATGGGATCCCCTGTTTTGAGAGACTTGGTACCTTGTGGCATGTTGCATTCATGGCCTTCCAGCTTCCCGCCTGTGTTTGGAAGACTGCTCTTTGCAAAGTGTCTGTTACTTACCAAATGGGGAAGCAGACTCATGCCTGAGTGCTTTTTGTGCTGAGTGCTCCAGTTTGCTTTCTCAGGCTTAGTTTTGACTTGGTTTGCTACAGTGCAGATTCCCAGGCATTCAGATTACGGGGTGCAACTTCTTTTGCTTAAAAACAAAACAAACAAACAAACAAACAAACAGTAATCCTCCTTTCAGAAGAGATGAAGCAGGAAACACCTTGTCTGAGGCTATTGACATGTTAATAGGATGGCATTTCACATGCCTGAGAATAATCAGAGACCATGTTCTATGTGCGTCAAATTAATCAGCTGGAGAAAGAAGGAAGCAGTGCTGATAACAAACCATCCCTCCTTTCATGGGACTGTGTCATTAAAGTAGCTCAGGAAGCTGACAGGGATAAGGCACTGAAACATGGGCCCTAGAAAATGTAGGCTCTACTGCTTTATGAGCTATGAGCAGGTGACCAAATCTATGGGATGCTTTAGTCAGTCATCAGCTGAGCAGAGATGGAACACATTTTGGCTCCGTGGATATACTGAAGCATCAGAGATCTCGAGTGGATGGGAGATGGGCAGTTTTGGTCTGCCATATATGGACAACAAGAACATGAAGAAAACAGATGTGTTAGCAACCGCCCTTGCAAACATGTTTAGATTTTGTTTAACAAATTGTTACCATGCTGAGAAAGTCATGAGTTAAAATGAACAGGAAGCTGTAAGGAAAATTCAAAGCACAACTCTTACGCTACATGTTTTGAGGACATTATTGGTGTTGTGCTCTTGTTCTTACCTCAAGTTTTTTTAAAACAGATTATTACTATTAATAACGCTTCTAGAAATGAGAGCAGCAAGAATCCTGGCTTATCCCCACCAGCCCTGTGCAAACCTTCCTCCAGCCTGGCTTGCCTTGAAATCCATCTGGGATTTGTGACCATTCCTGTCAAAGGCTTAAAGCACAGTGGCCGGGAGGTTGTAAGCATTCTGCATGCAAGAGTGCAAAAACACACTCTGCCGCTCCTCAGTTCATTTTGCCGCTTCATGGACAAGAATGAATGAATGAATGAATGAATGAATGAATGAATAAATACAACATGCAAATGGGAACAATAGTGGGAAATCTTTCTCAAAGTTAGGCAAATATCCCATAGAAAAGTAAAAGTTCATGATTCTTGCAACAAGTGATGACTGTTAGAAAGGTAACCATAAGGAACCATGTAGCATACTTGTCTGGCTTTAGAGACAAAGAAAAACAGGAATATCTTGAATCAGTTCTGTAGTAACTTCCAAGCACAATTCAAGGAGATTATTTTGACCTTTAGCACCTAATAGAAACACAGGGTGGACATAAGTCAGAAAGCACCTTTTTTCATAAGCCCATCAAGGGAGTTAGTGAGACAGTGGCACCTTTGGTGGCTGGTTTGAACATCCAGACTGTGGAAGAGGTTCATCCTAGCTTTAGCCTGAGATTGCAGATTAGCTATCCAGACAGACATCTCTCAAAGCCTTCTGAAATGGCATGTTGAATGAGTTGCTATTTTAGATAAAGGTATTTCAGCATTCTTGTTTCCTAGTGTTGAATTTTCAAGTATTGCCAAATTTGTTTTCCATGATTTTTATTATTTGTATAAGTCACATCATGCCTGGTAAGAGATGAGGGGCAAGTATTTTAAATAAATAACTAAATAAGCATTTGTGCTATTCCTCCTTATGAGTAGAATATTCAGGACTATATAGCTTATAAACTTGAAACTCAAGCTAACTGACAAAGGCTCTTTGGGTCTACCTAAGGTGATACCCAAACTCTAATTAGCTCTGCTCTAGCTGTCGTGAAAAGGAAATGGAACTTTCAAATATGTTTATTGCTTTTGGAGATGGACATTAAAAAAGAGAATAGCATGGAATACAGAGCAATTCAAAGAGCAGATTCAAAGAGCAATTCCACATCAAATGTGAACAAAAGTCAGCTTCAGAGTTAAACATGGCATTTTGATATTTTGTAGGGAAAAACCAATATGAATAAAACATAAGTGTGCAATGTTTGAAAATTGTCTAAAACAATCAGTATTCACTTCCATAAAACACATGCATGAGTCTTAGTTCTTATTTGTACATGTATGTTAATGAATGCTATACCCGAGAAGTTGTCCAAAAACTTTTGGGGACTCTTAGTAACCCCAAGTCAACTTTCAATTTGTTTCAGGGAAGTAAAAGGTTCTAAAACAAATCTTTTTTTAAAGTAGCCTGATAGCAAAAATCAATAGCTTCCTGTGGTATTTTATGTCTCTGACACTTTTCTTGCTTAAGGAAAGAAAATTGCAAATTCTGGAAGATGGCTTACTACCTAGCATCTGATAATGTCCTAGAAGGTATACAGGAGGGTGAATCCAATCTGATAGGTATAACTGAAATTTGGTGGGATGACTCTCATGACTAGAATTCAACCATTGAAGGATATAACCTGTTCAAAAAGAACAGAAGGAACAGAAAGGAAGGCAGAGTCGCACTATATGTTAAAGATAGATATCTCTGCAAAGAAATGTACCCTGGATTTTAGGAAAGTTCCCTGATTTAATAAAATCAGAACAATGATAAGTTCCATGGCTAGTGACTCTCATGAGAAAAGATGGGTGGAAATTTTAAAAAAAGGAAATTCAAAAGGCACAATTACAGACAATTCCAACAAGGAAAAGGGATAGAAAACAACATAAAAAGGCTGCACAAAAAGCTTAGAGATGCTCTGAAAACAAAAAAAGGACTTGGCATAGGAAATGCGAGGAAGGCCAGGCTACAAAGGCAGAATACAGGCAGATAGCATGGAATTGCAGACATGGCGTCAGGAAGTCTAAAGCTAGGCATGAACTGAGGCTAGTGAGGGAAGTAAAAGCAACAAATATGTTCTTCAGATATGCCCAAAGTAAAAAAGAGAGGAACGAAATGGGGGTTCAGCTACTCAATGTGGATGGCAAAATGAAAACAGGTGACAAAGAAAGAAGTGCTCTATTTGTACTTTGGGTCAGTCTTTTCCCAAAAGAAGATCTATGGTCTACCTTATGAAGGGAAAGTACACACTAAAGGAGCCGGATGGCAGTTCAAGATTGATAGTCAAGGATCGTCTAATTGGGTTGAATGAGTTCAAATGAACTCCATCCTAGAATCATAAAGGACCTGACAGAAGAACTTTCAGAATCATTGTCTATTATCTTTTAGAAATCAAGGAGGACAGAGGAAGTACCAGATCAAAGAAGAGCTTGGAATTCTACAAACTGGTCAGTCTGACATTGATTCTTGGGAAAATTCTGGAGCAGATTAAAAAGCAATCAGTCTGCAAACACCTTGAAAACAATGCCGTGAATACTAGAAGCCAACATGGATTTCTCAAGGAACAAATCCTGCCAGATTAATCTGATTTCATTATTTGATTGGGTAAGCTACCAAATGGACAGTAGGAATGCTGTGGACACAATCTATCTTGACTTTAGCAAAACTGCAAGACAGAAAGACAACACAAGATGAACTTGATAGGTTGGATGCTGGGCTGAAAACAACAGAATGAAATCCAATAGGAACAAATGCCAAGTTATGAACCTAGGAAAAATAACCAAATGCATTGTTACAAGATGGCGAACGCTTGGCTCAACAATACTGCAAAAGAGAAGGATCTTGGAGCTGTTGTAGTTCACAAGTTGAATGTGGGTCAAAAATGTGCAAAAAGGGCAAATGCTATTTTAAGCTACATCAATAGAAGTATCAAACTCCTGTGAAGTATGAGTTCCCCTACTGTGTACTGTTCTGGGCATCACAGTTTACGAAAAATGCAGACAAGTTGGAAGGGGTTCCGAGGAGGGCAACAGAGATGGTCTGGGGACTGGAAACAAAGTATTGGGAGGGGCAATGGAAAGAATTGGGCATGTGCAGCCTCAAGAAGCAAAGACTGAGGGAAGATATGATAGCACTCTGCAAGTACTTAAATACTGTCACAGAGAGGAAGGCCAGGGTATCTTCTCAATCGTTCCAGAGTGCAATGTGTTGAATAATGAGGTCAAGTTAACAGAAATTCAGATTCTGGTATCAGCAAAAACATCCTGACTGTTAGAGCAGTACAACAATTGAACCAATGACCTAGGGAGATTTTGGGCTGTCCCACACTAGAGGCATTGAAGTTGCAACTGGACAGTCATCTGAGAAGGATGTTTTAATGTGAAGTCGTAGACTGAGCAGGGTGTTGGAGCCGATAGCCCTCTGGTCCCTTCCAACTCTACTGTTCTTTGATTCTACTTCTGTATAAGTTCTGCGACACAGAATTGCACCAATCATAGGATTTCTTCTCAGAATGCTGGAGAGTCAAGTATGGTTAATTGTTACTTGGAACATGAAACACAAGATGAAACAAAAATATACTCTTTGAGGCTCTTCTTATTTGAAAGAAATCAGAACGTATCTCTAGTTCTGTTTTTTGTTAGTTTGATTTGTTTTCTAACTTCCATTTAGCATAGCCTTTAAAGTCACAAAAGAAGAGAAAAGCTTTCACTGCTATTATCTTGTCAAAATGTAAAGAATTGTACATATGCTGATAGATTTCACCTTTTCTAACTGCTTAAAGTATTCATCAGTAAAACAGATGAACCAAAAAAAGAAATCAGGCACTGATATTATAAATGGATGCACCTTTACCACCCAGAAACCAGGTGAAAATGCAACATAAAATGAATATGTCCTCATAATAAATAAGTGCTACATGCAATAAAAATACTGGCACAATCATTTAGTGGAGGTATTTGCTTTCAGAATTTGAGGAAACCAGTCCAGCACTGCATATGAAAGAGACCTGGTATCATGGTTACCAGGTCATCCACATCTACAATTTCATAATTACATAAATAAGAAAATTTATTAGATGAGGGCATGCAAACTGAGATCTGTTGCAATGTGGGCTATCAAACAGAGATTGATGCATCACATTTTTATTTGCATATTTCCAGTGATATAGCAGAGATATGGCTGACTGGGATGCAGTGCAGCTCTGGTGAAGTTGCTATTACCTTCTCCCACTAGGTTCTTTTTGCTTCCTTTTGACCTTAGCTGCAATCCTTGCAGTAGCTGCAGGGAAATGAATTTTCTCATCAACAATATAGTGTTCCTGTTGTAAAACAAAGTACTTTGGAGTAGTTTGGTCTTGAAGAGACAATAGAGACCCATTAGTCTGACAAAGGACCTGCTTGTGGTGGAGAAGAAAACTGCTGCAACTGGTTTGTTGATATGGGTCAATACAGCTCCCTGGATTTTTGGACTTTCCTTGGGAGTGCATCTATGGCATGAGTCCTCAAACTATGGCCCGTGGGCTGAATCTGGCCTGCCATGCCCATTTATCTGGCCCCCCTCAGAGCTTTTGGATTCGCTTGGAGAAAATCTCTGAGAGAGTCCAAAAGCTCTGAGCCAGCGCAGGCGTTCTTTAAAACTGAGCAAAGAGAGAGCTGGCACATGCCCAAAGTGCAACAGCTCAACTGTGCGTATGCCAGCTCCCCCCCACCACATTGCACGCATATACAGAGCAGGAATATGGAGCTGGAAACAGAAGAGAGGCAGGAGGAAGAGAAAGGGAGACGTAGACGAAGAAAGGATTGAAGGTAAGAAAAATATAACTTTAAAAATCTATTTTTAATTGTGCAATCTATTTTTAATTATGTGCCTGTGTCTGCCACTGCCTCACCTTGCCACGTTTGCTGCTGCCTCGCCTCGCCGTGCCCGGGCCCACCGCCATCTCGCTGCACCCACCGCCACTGCCTTGCTGGCCCACACCCGCTGCCGCTGCCGGCTCACTGGCCTGCACACTCCACCACCACCTTTCAACTGTCCCCCTGTTGAAAAAGTTTGAGGACCCCTGATCTATGAGAATCGTCTGTTGGAATAAATTCCTTTGCTTAAAAACCTATCACTACATATTTCCATTAATAGCTTGAAATAATACTATTTCATTGACTCTCAAAGTTGATATCATCCAGCAGAGTCCCTCACTATGGAATGCTAAAGAGGCAGTGTTTCTTTTCAGATCAACCTTGTTGGATTTTGAGAAAGTCTTCCTGGAAACAGAATCCTCAACATACACCACCAGGGGTGGCCTTCAATAGTTCTCTCTCTCTCTCTCTCTCTCTCTCTCTCCCCATCTCTATGACAGTTAATCTGTGAAGTTGTTAAAGTTACCTGGTTTGGAATATGGATTTGTCAAACTCATACTGTTCTGGGATATATAATGAACTGTGTGTGCTTTCCTCCATACAGTATTTTCTACCACAGAATTTAAAACGAGGCTTTTCTCATGTGAAGTCGACATTCAGGCTAATAATACTACTTTCCATCCAACTTGTTGAAATACTCATCAGGCTCTGAGACCACCAGGACTGCCAGGGCAGCTAATTGGAAGCCTCAAGTTCTGCAATGTCAGTTCTATCCTTTCAATGAGACCCCCTTTCTATTGCTGTGAAACCATGTCACAACACTACCCAATTTGTGTGCATTTTCAGTGTAGATCCATGCTCTTGAGTGGATTTTCATGAGGTTCCCATTCCCCAACCAGTCCTCTACCTGCTTTTCTTCTTTGGTGTGCCTGTAGTGGATGTGTGTGCGTGTCATTCAAAAATTCCAAGTAAGCCATCGTTATGCTGTGAACAACAATTCCCAGGAAGCAAGTGCATGGGGCTTCCAGTACACTTACAAGCAGTGTGAGTTTTCACAGAAACTGGAGAAGCTTCTTCTGAATGCTTGTTAAGCAAGTTTGAATACATCAAGTCCATTCTGAACTGCTTTGAAAGGCATTCACCCTTCTCAATCCTTAATGCCATTTGGGGGAAAGGGTTTTGTTATTGCATAAAATGAAAGGGGTTGAAGACTGTTATAGATGTTGTAAGCTGCCCCGAGGCCTCGGCAAGGGGCGGCATAGAAATGTTTTAATAAATAAATAAAATAAAAATAGTCATGAGATTGCCTTTGGAAGATGCTTTCTGCAGAGTTCCACACAGTTCCACCAGCAAATTTTACTTCTCTGTGCCTTGGCTGTGCAAAGCATCAGGGAGAACAGAACCTCACAAACATTAAAGCAACGCTACTATTTATGGGCATGGGCTACTGAGGGAGCATCTCTGAATAAACGATTGGAGGCCAAAACAGGAGATACAGGAACTCCAAATCTAGATTGGAATCTTAGCATAGGGATGGTATTTGGTTCATGTTTTATCAGGATTTCTTCTTGAAATCAGAATTTCACCCAATTTAACACAAATTCATCTGTAATCTGCAGTCAAAAATTGTACTTGCAATGTGGCACAAGGACCAAAAGAAAGTTTCGTTCCATAGTATGTATACATTTCCATTTCAAAGTTGTATTTTTTTAAACTGATAATTGAACAATTTATGTTTATGTTTGGAAAAACTGTATATGGAAATATGCAGATTTTCATGTGAAAAAAAATCTTAGAATCTGAGATGGACTCAAGTCAGGATGAGTTTCGGATTAGAATTCAGAGAACATCCTGGAGGATGAGATTTGCTGATTAACAGATCTCAGCCTAAGCATGTGTGAAAAGAGATGTTTTTCTTGATTAAAATGACATCATGACATGTAGCTCAATTCTAAAAAAAGACTTTGAAAAATAAAGATGATAGATGCCAGGCTTGCTTCAGGATTGTTATAATGTATACAAGCTGCCACTATGGGAGTTTCTTCTTTGCATGTTTCACGTTCTTCTGGGTCTAAGTAGAGTCTTGCTGGAACAGATCAGAGCACGGGAGCTCTAAAATTCCAAGGTTTGCTAAGATTCTGCTAAATAAAGCCTTCTTGTATTACTAAAAGACTAGCAACATTCCTGAGTTCAGGATATTACAGAGCTAAACAACTTTAATAATAAATATTTTTACTTGCCCACCACAAAAACAAAGAAACAAACAAACCAATCCTGCTCGGATGGAAGGATGTCAGTTCTTGGTTTTGTATCCAGAAGAAAAAAAAAAAAATCTACTTTTAATGCCCTGTCTTCTCAGCATCAAGTACTTCTAGCAAGGTGGCAGCAAGCGCCATGCCAAACTGCTTGCATTTGCAAAAAGTGCAGGCATGTGTAGGAATAACAAAGTTCTGAGCTGTACAGACATTCCCCATAAACTATACATTTGCAACTGTCTTCTCCGGATACACATAATGCAGTGAAAGGCAATTATCATGAAGTAATTGGTTATTACTCCTGTAGGACTCATAACAACTATTGTCATCTCTTCCTTGGGGGTTGTACTCATCCCAGATTGCTGAGCGCTTCTGCAGCATTATCCTTGGTCAGTCTGGCTTACACAGACAGTGTTGACAATCAGGGGTAACAATATGTAGTGCAGCCTGACGTTGCTATTGTGAAATTGGACTTTAAGCACTGGTGATTATGTAGCTTGACATAAATCATGTAGGTCAGTGAAACATCTAAGTGGGAGTGCATGGTGGAAGGGACTGTGGAGCTGAATGTTAACTGCTCCCAATGTGCACTACTTTTCTCGCCTCCACAATTAGTATATTTGGAAAAATTTCTGAAGTAAGGGGCTTCCTATGCAGACTTTGCATAATCAGGGTTCTGAATTATGTGAAGAGCCTTCATGAATGCAGGAGGTGCCCTAATTCGGCCACTATGTTCAACATCATGGTGGTGATGGTGGGAAGGGAAGGGAAGGAACAGTGTGATCTTGGTGGTAGGGCTACTCACTTAGCCAGCTGGCCCCTTGCATCACACATGAGTAAAACATAGATTTAGCTGGAGTAGCAACCAGAATCAAATAAAGATGTTTCATCTGCAAAGGAGGCTGTGCTACAAAGGTTGGGGTGTAATACTGCAAACAGCAGCAGCAGCAACAAAATGATTTAAGGTTACATATGCAGTCTGAAGAGCTACTCTACTGTACAATGTCCTAAAATTCAGCAGAATTTTCTCACTACAAGTGAACAGGGAATGATAGATCTATTGTAATATTTCCAAGTTGGCTTATCGTGCTGTAAAATATTGATACTCAAAATCAATGTTGTTTTAAACTCCTTAAATATTTTGCCACCAGCACTGTTTACCTGTAATTCCAGGACATTGATGGACAAGCTTTGCAGGCACCAGAAGCCTACCTTCTCCATCCCTCCATTTTAAGAACTGTCCTTTTTCCTTAACTTAACTTTCTTTTTCCTGTTCTTTAACCAGTTACTGTCCATGAAAGGAACTTAATGCTTTTCCCATGACTGTTACTTTTACTCAAGAGTCTTTGATAAGGGTCAAACGCTTTTGGAATAAACAATGTCAACCAGATCTCTCTCTCTCTTTCTCTCTATCTTCCTATTCCCTGGATAAACACTAGGCCTGTCTGTCACAAGACTATGCTCCTTTCTCTCCCTGCCTGTCATATTCCTTTTATGGAGAGCTGGAGAGACAGCATAACCATTTCTAATGGACAATTTGAAACTTCTGAATCTCTTGAGGTGGATTTGCAGCTTTTGGAGCATCCAGATTTGAACCTCTTTGAAGACCAACTTCACCACAGTCAAAGCATGAATAATTTCAAAGCAGCCAACTCTGGTTCTAAATTCAGGAATTTTCCAACATACTTAGCCTACAGAGCATGTTCACAAAAGGTATTGAAAAATATTAGCAGTGAAAACAGATCTGTTTGTGTTCTACTCTGGTTGGGGAGTGTTCAAGGCTATGCAAATACAGGGATTAATCTGAATAAGGAAATCAATCAGGCAACTGGTCAAGTGCAAAGGTTTCAGTCCAGGAAAAGAAATAGGTTAATGCATCAAGATACAGCTAATGGTCAAAAGTGTGTTTCACCAGACAAGGACGGTAGGTGTTGTCCAGAAATGGTCTTTGAGATGCAGCCAGCATCAAAACATGGCAGAACAGTCCAGTATGAACACACTCACAGAGGCATAGTTGGGCAGAAGTTCAGAAGTCATTAGCACAGTGATTCAAATGCACAATAAGCTCAGGGAAGAACAGACTATTAGGAACTGAGATAAGCTGTTCTTGGGGATAGGATAGCTGTTCAGCATCCTGCTCTGCCTCAGAAGCTGAGCTGTCTGCCACTTGAGGAGGTAAATCTGCAGGCAGCGATCCTGAAAGGCCAGGACAATCTCTGGTGATGCTAGGATCCTCTGAAGGCTGATCCCTAGGGACATCTCCAAAGGTTCAAGCTCTTTCTCTAATGAGGAACTAACCAGAGGAGTCATGGCAAGAGTGCTGACTACCCAATTCTCATGGGTTCTTAATAATGTACAAAAGGTCAAAGTAAGTTTGATGCATAACGTTTTCCCTTTGCAGTTATGCAAAGTGTCAATACATTGAAATGTGAAATATTTTAAAGAACAACAACAAAAGACAAACATGGTGCACATAGATGCAAAATCAGGAATAACTTTGTGAAGCCCACATTCTTGGACTACACACTGAAGAAATATTTTGATGGCTTTGTGCCCTTTCTGTTTTCAAAGAGTAGGTAAGGGAACACCACCCAGAGAAGAAGCTGGGGTATTATTGTACATAGCATATATGCAACCCGATCTTTTATACACACAAAGGAAATTCATTCCTGAATTAGTTCAAAAGAGGTGCAATGAGGGCCGTGGGTATTAACGGGGTTGCCAAGATAATGTCTTTTCCAAACCTCACAGCTATGCTGCAGACTGTGTGCGTGTGTTTGGAGGTGGGCTTTCTTGTTGACATCATACCCAGACATCTAAAGCCTGAGCACTGTGGCTCCAAGGCAGACCAGGAACCCCTGTACTTTTAATCAAAGAATTATAAAAAACCCCAAATGAATGCAGCTGTTATGGTACTTTAAGGACACAACCCTTACGTTTAGACCAAAAACAGTCCTACAGCTCCCAGTGTGCCCCAACTACCATTGCTAAACCTACACAGCTCACTCCTGAGAGTCATCCCAGCATTTTAATTTGAAAGCATGGAGAGCCATGAAGTTAGATTTTTCAGTCTGACATTCAGTTAAATATGGCTTGGTTTGCAGACCGAAATATGGAGATAGCTTTACAAATTTCTTACAATGAGAATTTAATAATAATAATAATAATAATAATAATAATAATAATAATGCAGATTTATGAAGCTACACAAGTAAAGCCAGCTTCATGATTATTCTAAAATGATCTCCAAAACCATTGTGGTATGTTATGCTTTATGAAATACTTGAGTGCTATTATTGTAAGAAATAAAATGCCAGAAATTCATTTTGAGCCATTATTGCATAATTTATGTGATGGATTGGATGAAGCCTTACCAGGGTTTTTCCGGCTATGCACTCTTTCTTTATTCAAGCTTAACAGGGTTTATTGAAAAGAGAATGAGAAAAGGGAAGGAAGAAATTCTGCTAAAATGCATCAGTCTCCTAATTTCATAAATCTAAAATGCAGATGATTTGTAAAGGCTGCTAATTGGGCAGTGTTAGCAGTGCACTGGGATAGTTACACCATTGTGTTCATATTTTACATAATCCCCACTAATTAGATAGAATGCCAGCTAGCAAATATTGGCCTTGACTCAGAAACTGGCAAGCACCACAAAAGGCTCTTCCCAGCTGTTGTGCTTGGAGTTTTCACCAAATCTTACAGTCTGGAAAACAGAAGGCACTGGTAGGCTGAGTGACTGCCAAGAATAGTTGCAGCCTCTTTGAGTCTCAAGCCCTGGGAATAGGTGGGTTATAAATAAATAGGATGAAGATGATGAGTAAGGTGCCTTTCAGACTCTCCTATGCTCAATTCATAGCAGAACAAATTGATTGATTATTGATCAGCAGTGTGTTATTGACATCTTGATGTGCTCTTTACCATGTCAAAACACTTGAGTTAATATATTTAATTTCTGAACCAGCAACGGTTAGATAAGTGTGTGTGTGTGTGTGTGTGTGTGTGTATCTCTACCTAATTCATACTTCCTGAACTGATATGTGCACTGAAATACAATTATCCTTTATAATTTGAATTACTCCAAATTTTCAGATGCAGTTTTCAGTCTTGTAGGTTACAGAATAATTATTCTGTCTGTCAAATGAGGAAGGAGGATTTAAAGATCTTAGATACTTGGTGAATTAACCAGTTATCCTGCTCTCCATCCGCTGAAGAAAATCAGTTAAGAAATTAAGTTCTGGAAAGGCTATGCAAAGTGCATAGCCACATATTGTTCAAAAGATCAAATTTCACATATAAAAGTTTCTTGCAGGAGAAATATTGGGGGGAAATGTGGGAAATGTCTATGTCTCAGCCTAGCAATAGAAAATGTTAATCCCTTCCTTCACTTTTGGTCAGTTTTTGTACAACTCTTTCTATCTTTCCCCTCCCCTTATCATTTTTCCCCTGCACTGGCTTCTCACGCTCAAATTGGCTGCTTAAATCCTCCAAAAGTCAATATGATTTAACGGACTAACTAAGCACTGGTTGCAGGTACTTCTCTTTGCGTTTCTCTCTATTTTCTCTTAGAATCTGTGAACATCCTCATTACTTTGTGGTGAAAATGACAGAGAGGTATGGACCAAAGCTCCTATTGTGACTGCCTTGCAACTCACCAAATTGTTTGAACAGCACCAAAACTTAACAGAGTTTCTTCATAAGCATGCTTTTTAAAACTCTGGACATCAAGGTACATGTGTTCACTAGCAAATGATCCAGCATCTGAAGGATGCAATGGTTTTATGGGCACAGTCCAGCTTCACCTTCATATACCATCTGTCCTTCCTCACACATCTGCCTCACCTGGTCTGAAATCACCAACTCCAGCTTGCCATCCCACATACAGTTTAAGGTGCTCTGCTGGTACCCATGTCTCACGTGCTTTATCTGGGCATCTGAGGGATACTGGTACCTGCAACCACAGGATAAAACATTGCATGGATGTGTCCAGAGGATCCTTTTGTTACTTCCTAGGAAACAAAGTGTCTCACTCATGGCCAAAAGAACATCTGAGACCACATGCAACTTGAAAAACCCATTGCTTATCACTTATCACCATATCACCATTAGATTCAGGTGACGTGCAATGCCATTGCTCAAAATGTGTGTGTGTGTGTGTGTGTGTGTGTGTGTGTGTGTGTGTGTGAATAGAGACTTGAAAAGAAGGTGGGAGAAGTGAGAACAGCATTGCAGCAGCTCCTTTCCCTAACATGAGGAAACTGGGTACATGCGGAGGCCTCTCTGTTCACATGTGGAGAATGGACCCAGGGAACCCCACCCAGCATCTTGATACATGTGTAGAATTTTCTAATGTCAGTCTCACTTATGGATGGGAGATAATTTTAGTTCCATTTGGTTTCAATAAGAATCTACAAAATAAAAATGTACAAAATAAAGTTATCTATATATGGGACACAAAAAGAACTTGAATGGTTTTGTTTTAATTAGTGTGGGAGAAACTGAAAGTGACAGATCAGGCCAGCGAGGCCTAGGCCTTGGAGGGTTTAGCTTTCAACATTCTGGGATTAAATCCCTGTGTATGCAACCATCTTAGTGCTCAGTTAGGGTTCCCACTTCTTTTTTCCTAAATGCCTTCTTATTTTTTTAAACTACTGCATAGAAGGCAGGCATAGTTCCCTATGCTGGGAATATTGAATTTGGCTGGTGTAGATGGCTGAAGGTTTCATTTTAGTTTGTTTTTAAGATGGATTTTAAATGAATAAGAATTCAGCAAAATTTACAGAGTCTGGGGCACAGAGTCAGAACTTGAGGTTTTTTTATATGAAAGTGAGAAAAATTGGAATTGGCATCTCTGTCCATACCTAGTCCTAATTCATACATCACTGAGCAATGAAGAAAGTGCCATGGAGCCCAGCTCCATGACACTGCAGTGTCACATGGGAGGTCATGCCATGTCATGTGATGTTAGTCAGCTTATTAAGTCTCTAGCCTTGCTAGACTCGACTCCTGTACTCTACTTTCCCTGTATACATGAAGGAAGGCTGAAAAATAAGAGATCTCTTTGTGGTTCACAGGAACAAGAAACCTTGATCTCTGCGCCCTTATAAGGATCAGGTAGTATCACCTGACATCCCCTGGCCTATCAGTGTACAGAAGCTTCCTTGGCTGGACTGGCACATCTATGCACACTTCCCTCCTGATGGACTGGAGGTCAAATGTGCAAATGTCATATTTTTGTGTGTAACCCACCAGGCAAGTACTCCAAGTTGCATTGTGTTTCCAGTCCAGACCACTGCCAGAAGCGATGTCAGTGGAGGGCAGCACTGCCGTGACTAGGGATGAAGAAGTCTCATGATTTAATCTCCCTTGCATTCCTGGGAAGACTAGGAACTGAATAGAGGGAGCAGCTTTTGATCAGATGTCCCTCTCCTGTAGTACCCTAGAAATTGACACCCTGCTGTCCAGCTCCAAAGTAAGTGTCCACAGTGTCTGGAAATGGATAGGAGTTGGTTTCCATGATGCTTCACTGCAAACTGCTTAATTGGAGTGGCTGTGATCTTGGCAAAGCTACATTTTTTTTAAAGGCAATTAACTCCCACCCACTTGATTGAGCTTATTCATTGTGAATTATCACATTTAATGGGGATATTGACAACTGAAGCAGTGTACCAAACCATCCTGCCTCCTCGGGTCAGTTTTAGGACCTTGGTGCTCAGTGCAATGTGTGTAGGCTTGATGTGCATGATGCTCAAATTAATAAGAGTCTCGTGTTTCAAATGAGTGTGTGCATGGGCGAACAAACAGATGGCCTCTGTGCATTCTGCCCTCCCACTTGCCAAAGGTGTTAACAGGCCTTCTTTTCTGATACTGGTAATGTATCTCTTGGTTGGACTGCACGGTGCGGGGGGACCAGAAGTGGTGTTTGCAAAGAATCATCAGAAAAATGATTTGAAATGGGCAAAATTAACCCACAGAAAGTCTTTGTGTCACAAGAATAAATTAATGGGGACATAAGTATAAAACGAAGTTGCAGGGATGTGTGAATGAACCCACAGTGTGTTTGCACATGGTGGAGATGGCAGCAGGTTATCTATCTCATCCCACTAGCCTTTTCCCTTTTAATATTCCACAGGCATAAAAGATGGATAGCTCTGGATTTTGAAACATGGATGCAAAAAAGTTTAATTTGTGAAGTCATTCTTCACTGCTTTTATGATGTGCTCATTAAGCACAGCCAGCCCAGGTGGGAGTAAAGTTTATCTAGAAGTTCTTTACTTAGGAGAAGGGGATGCCAGGTTTAACATCTGTTCCATTCAGTATTTTGGCAGCCATTTAGCACATGTATATAGGAAGCTGTCAGGACTGCAGAAAAGAAATTGGCACTGTAGTGGGTTAGTTTTTCACATGATTTTCTTCTCAGTAATTCTTCTCTTGCTCCCTCCCCCCGCCAAAAAAATACACCCACACTGAACCAACAACACCTGATCCACTGTCTATATTTAGAGTTGTCATCTCTCAGCAAACTCCTCAAGCTCTACTAAGAAACTTGTTATTCTTAACCTTTCTGTATGCATGTAAATTATCTCTTTTCTAATACTGAACATAAATTAGCAAGCAAACAGACTGTGTGGCCCCAAACCACCCAAATGGCAATAGGCTCTGTTTGGTTGTGGAAATGTGAAAACATCTGGGAAAGAAAACAATGCTAAAGTTTTTATATTGTGGGCTGTGCATAGAATCCAGATATGAGCTATTGCAGTGGTAGATGAATTCAAGGAAGGAAGGAAGGAAGGATTTAAGATTCCTGTAGTGACCTTGAAGGTTCAAATTACATATATCAACAGTCAGTTTTCATATTCTCAAGTAGACAAACCTTAGTCAATAAGGCCTAGATGTTTTTCTAGAGTAGGGAGGTCCAACTTTTGATAGCTCTAGAGCCATATGAGGACTTCAAAACAGAATGAACTACATTTCATATAGTATCCCCTGGGATGGCCCATCCGTTTCTTCCCTATTTCTCCCATCCAGAAACCCTCCCATATTATTATTATTATTATTATTATTATTATTATTATTATTATTATTATTATTATTACATTTCTATGCCGCCCCTTGCCGAAGCCTCGGGGCGGCTTACAACACAATAAGATAATATTTCTCTCCAGTCCCTCCTTCCTTCTTGGAATTGGCACACTGAGCATCATGTACTTGAGCTGATGAACCCTTCCCAGCATGTCCCGCCTGCTCCTGATGATGAACACAAAGGTGTCAGCAGGAGTGGGGCAGGGCATGCTTGGGCAAGTTCCCATGAGCATGCCAGCCTGAGCTTCTTTCTTCCTAAACCTTGCCGCAATCATGTCCATGCCATTGCTGCAATCTGGACTGGGGGTGGGGGGGTTTCTGAACAGCAAGAGGGTCACAGAACAAGGCCCTGGGGGCCACATGCAGCCTGTGGACTAAATGTTGGACCACCCTGAGTGAACTAGAAAAGCATACCCCCTACGATCTAATCAATGCCGCAGATTTAGAAATATATAAAAATGTTTGGAGAAGTTCTATTTTCAGTACTTTTTTTCAGGCTTCAAGTGATGATTTACTGTCAACAATCTCTAGGCCTCTTCAA
Source organism: Varanus komodoensis (assembly GCF_004798865.1). NCBI lineage: Eukaryota > Metazoa > Chordata > Lepidosauria > Squamata > Varanidae > Varanus > Varanus komodoensis. Next base: position 7,729,994 of record NW_025335798.1, on the reverse strand, counting down.
CGTTTAACCAGTCCCATTTGTGTACCTTACTTACCACCACAAGCCAGCTCTTTTTATGTGGATATCTTCACTCCCAAGAGAAAGATGAGGATGTGGCCACCAGGCTCCATAAGCAGTTGGCCATTCTCATGACTGTGAAGCAGATGAGCTGGTGGTTCCAACATCAGTACAGAGGTCTGTCCTTTCTAGGTTTCAGCAAGAACTTTACCAGTTATATCATGGTTCTGAGCCCATTCTGGGACAAAATGGGCTGTTTCCTAAAAGTTCAGGATAGAAGTCAGAGTGGACATGCCACCACGCTGGCATTGGAGCCACTATCCTCCATGGTAGCTGAAGGCACCTATTTCTTTATGTTAAAGTTGGGATTGTGTAATAGGAAATTGTAGGAAATAATTTGGGGCAATCAGATAATCTTGTTATCAAGAAGTAGCTGCTAACAAAAGAATTCTCATCTGATTGGCTCACCACTTAGCAGAGTTGTAATGGCCTTCTCCTGTTGCAAGACCCTTGGGCCACTTAAGAATCATCTGCTCCTTTGTATGGAAACCTTTAATTTCTTTCCTCTGTTTTGCAGTGTGAGGGTAAATCTATGATGAAACAGTGCACGGAGGATTTTGTTTGGCAGCAGGAGGCAGCTAAAATATGGTCCTGATCTGCACTGCCCCCATGGCTGCAATTCACATAGGCTTAAAGGTTTCATTAGCTTCAGGTTGTTTTTTTATCCTATGGAAATTCAGCTTCAGGGCCCCGCAACCTGAAGAATGAAAGCTCTCCTCTAGCTAGTGTTCCAATGGGGATTGGGTTCCTTGCTTCCAAATGTTGCATCTTGCTTGTGTCTTAAAAGTATTGTATAGGTTGGCTTCCAATGCCTTACACTTCCATGAGTCAATGAAAACAGTGCTTAGAGTAACTTAGATTTAGCTCGCTGAATACATTTAAACTTTAAATTTAAAGCTAGAGAGTTGGGTGCCAGCTTAGTCAGGTTTAGATGGGTGGAAATCAATGGGAGAAGGTGTGATACACTTCATTATGTGTAATACATAAAGTTCTTGACTAAGGTCTAAGATAAGTTCTTTGTACAGGTAGGACCACTTAGTCACCAAAGCAAGACAAATTATTGCAATAAAATAAATAAAAATACCCATCTCCCTTTCTTCTCCAGGGATATTACTTTATGTATTGACAAATCATATGAATATACAAATATTATTTGTAGGAAGAATGATTCCTCTCCATACTTGTAGTGGCAAGGATGAGCCAAAGCTGTGTGGAATCAAGAAATGAAAAGCAGCTGCACTGGCATAAAATACGGGGTCCTTCAGATCTTCTTATTGCTTGTTTGATGCAGTTGGTAGAAATTTTCTGTTCAATCAGCCACTGAACCTTCAAAGGCAAGGATGGTGGGGAGGAGTAGAAAAGGCCTTGGTACTTCAGAAACAAGCTTTTAAATAATAAGCAAGTGTCAACCCAAGGGTTTGTCCAGCATATTGATCATGGCTGGAAAAATGTGTACAATCTAAGATGCTCCAAAATGATATTACATGCAACACAAAACTGGTTTCTAATCCACTGAAGGCATTTTTCATTGTCACTTACAAATCTGTTGCTGCTCTTATGAATCCAGCTGTTGTATAACTTCTGGAACTCAGGGAGAGTACCTCAGGCTGTCTTGTAAAATGAAGAATAATAAAAGGACTACAAGCACTGAGCACTGTACATCTGGGGTTTGGGAGGTTTTCTTGCCATCCAGTCCTGTAAGGAAAATTATTGTGTAAGTCAACAAAACTTCTCCACAATGCAGTGGTCGTTCCTTATAAATTCTTTTTGAATGGATAAGAACAACATGCAACCTTCACACTTAGTTATTGATTTGAAAATGCCTTTCTATTTATTATGGAAAACTAAGAAAACCAACAGAAGAGCCTAATTTTCCTCCTTAAAGGTACAGATGCAGTGCCATGGTGGAAGCTGCCTGTGGATTCTTTGTAATAGATGGAATTAATGCTATATTTGAGATGGAGGAATACTTTGATTTAGGTCAACAAATGAACATTTCAATAAGAAGGTGCATATTTATCAGATTTATAAAGGCAGTTAAGCCAGTGGTGTACTGGACACTTGGATTCAATTACGGTTATACATTCAGATGAATATTTTTTTCTTTCCACACTCAACTCAATCCACACTGATCAGTTCATCTTTCCTATATGAAATTTATTCTCATCTAAAAACTGAGCTATTGAACTGCTCAATTGGATCAGGTGACTTTTCTCTCTCACACATTGTAATATGCTAAAAATACAGAGATGCCCTAAACCTGAAACATCACTGCTGCAGTGAAAGAATCTGAATATCGAGGTAGCATTGAAACTGATTGTGTTGGGAGGGAGTTGTAGGAAACACAAAGCAGCCAAGAAACTGAGGAACCTTCTCTTCACGAAGCAGCATCACAATGTCTTCAAAAACTCTCATGGGCTACAGGAAAGCTTATTTTAATAAACTGTGAGTACAAATAAGTAGGATTCCATGTTCAGAAAGCCAACAAGAAGAGAAGTTCTATAGGTGGGTTGAATGCTTATCAAATTTGCTGAGGACCAAGACTCAACTTGTTGCTGGAGCCATCATATACATGTTGCTACTTGTTTCCAGCTGTTAATGTTGCACATCAGTTTTTAATAATAACTTTTTTGGTGTTTTATGGTTTGTAAGTTTTGTTCTATGTTGCCAAGGGGGGATTTATCCTAAAAGGCAGTCCATGCACCTTTTCAAACAAACAAGCAAACCTACAGAGACAGTATCACTTGAGTGGTCCTGCGTTATCTACCTGGAAAATCTATAATCTTCTGAATATCAGAATCTGTCTAGACAAAAGGAAGGCTGGGTGTTGCCAATGCAATCCGTGCAGGCTTTGGATGCCTTTGGGCACCAAAGCAGCCTTAAAATATTAACATGCTTAAATCGGTTCAACAGCAAGGCTGGCAAACATTTTTAGGCCCTGAAGATAGCTTTGAGATCCATTTGGAGCAGTACAAAATTGCATGCCTGCTAGAGTTTGCCTTGGTGAGAAGGTTTAGTTTTAAAATTACTGAAGTTTCGGCCAGAGTGATGAATCTGAAGGAATAGATTTCAAGGCTTCAGCTGGTGCATTGCTACATTCACATGTCCATGGCAGTAAAAGCACCCACACTACCCTGGAAAATCCAGAGTACTTTTACAACTGTTCAGTCATTAGTGATTGTGTGTGTCTGATATCTCTAAACACCATCTGTGCAAAGGAAGAGTTGAGACAGAAGGCATCAGGAGTTACTATGCAGAGGGCATCCTTAGGCTGTTTTATTTAAGGTTTGGGAAGGATTACTAAGGATGAAGAACAGAGCCAGAATGGCTAACTCTTAACTGTCAATAAATGTGAAATGGTTGAGTGTGATTATCTTCACCTACTGTAGCTTGGAGTTAGTCTCTTTAAACAGCAGTATTTGTACAACTCCCATCTGGAGGTAAGTTGCTGAGGGTAGCAGACTTGGAATGAAGTTTCACCCTTGTGACAGGTATGGCCAAGATGAGAGGAAAGATATAGGTGGATGGAAGGTTCCTGGGGTCAGGCAGGTTTGACTTTCCAAGCCGTATTGCTTGGAATATGCTTCTTGATTCTTTTTGATTTTTTAAAGGGAAGGAACTTCAAATTCATTTCTCTTGCAGGTCCCAAACCCTCTTCCCATTCAGGCCACTGACTGCTTTGCTCTACATTTGATCTAGGGCAGTGGAGCGGTAGCCAAGGAGAAGTTGGTGCCTGAAAGAGTAGATAGAGGATGAGGCTCTGACTTTCGTCCACCTTGGTATTAAATATGGAACTCTGAGGTTGTAGCCAGGACACAGGTGACCTACACTGGGCACTGGGAAAATTGCACAGGTTCTAGGGACTTATAAAAATAAAACATGAGATGGTGGGAGAATCCATCAGTGGCCATTGGAGTACCCATGGTTTTCTTTGAAACTTCTGATGATCACCAATTCTGCCCCCTGTGCATAGACAGAGAAGTTGGCGGGAATCATTTCCCCAAATTTCTTCAGGGGCAGGAAAATTTCTCCAGCCATTTCTCCTTGATGTACTTCTTCATCAATAACAGTATCATTCAGAATTCTAAGCCATAAGCATCTGCTAAACTTCACTTCTGACACCAAAGGGAATGAAAAACAATGACCTTAGAGGAAAATACGATTGCATTATTCTCAGGAAGGAAAGAGCATACACAAGAATAATGAATACAGAGCTAGTGTTTTCCGACTAGACAAATGTGAATTGTACTAGTTTTTGAAAGGAATGACTCTGAAAGCAAGCAGCTAGGGTTGTAAAAAATTATTTTCTTTCTTGTTTGTGCTTAAGCATGAGCTTGATCCTGAGCCTCAAAAATTAATTACTTTCTATCCATAACAAGGTAAAATTAGAAATGAGTTGGTCTTACATTTGTGGTTATATGCAGAACCTGTGACACTATATATTTCCCATCACTCAAGTTGAGAGATGACTGAAAGCTTTAAGGTCCACAGTCTGATATAACAGGTGAGTAGATTGCGAGATGCTTTGCAGATAAGCAAGGGTTTCTAACTCCCAGTCATTTAGAAATAATAACAACCCCAAACATCTCCCTCCTCCTAAATTAGGCTGCTGAAATTAAACAAATATGATAGTGGAGTAATAGGCTGTTTGTGAGTGCTCCAGTTCCAATTTCTGGACTGCCTATTTTACTCCTGGATGTGTTTCAGGGACTTCTGGAGTCTAAGGTAAAACAAAGATGAACCTGCAAGCCCCCAGCGTACTCATCTGTCCCCAGTACTAAAAGTAAGCGTGCTTCTTGTGGATCAGCAAAGCAATGAAGATTCAAAGAAAGCATGTTTCCAGTATGAGACTTCTGTGGCACTTGTGGGGCAGGGCGGATGAGATGGATTTAAACTTCTGGATGGTGCTTATTTGGCCTTTTCAAGACACACTTTCAGAACATCGGTCTTCCTTCACTTAAGTGAGGCCTGGGGGTATGTTAAGAACTCAGATGAGAACAACACCAATACCTGGCATGGAAGTGTTTCCTACAGCAGCATTGGGGAAATAATGCAAATAGGCTTCAGAACCATGAAACTCAATCAAGAGCTTCTTGTAATCCATTAGATCAGCAGCAATGATCAAATCATTGTTCTTCTCTTCTCTCCAATTATCAATCTCCAAATCTTGTCCCTCTTCATTTTTTCAATCCACAGCCCCAACAGCTGGAATGGCTTAATGAAAAGGGTGTACCTAGCTGCAGATCCAGAGTCTTTGAGTTTTAAGTGTTGGTGAGATCACTTCTTTTGTGAACCAGTGTGGTGTAGTGGTTAAAAGTGCAGGACTGGGACTCAGGAGATCTGGGTTCTAGCTTCCACTAGCCATGGGACTCACTGGGTGACTTTGGGCCAGGCACAGTCTCTCAGCCCAACCTACCTCAAAAAGTTCTTATTGTGAGGTTAAGCTTGAGGCGAGGAGGGGAATTATGTAAGCTTCCTTGAGTTCCTTGAAGGAAAAAGGGTGGTATGGAGTAACAGACAGACAGACAGATACAAAATTCATAAACTAGTTTGGTTTTCAGAAATTCTTGATGTAAGTGAGAGATCAGAAAATATTTACTACTGTTACAGAAAGTATCTCCCACCACTCAGAGTCCAGATCAATTTAGAAACATATTCTTTGCATTTTCCTTTGAAAATGTTCCATTTTGTTGTATTCAAATTTGTTTTAATGATGTGTTTTGGCAACAGAAACCCAAGTCTCTTTTTGCCCACTGCTGGAGGAAAGCTGCCTTTTAGTCTCCCAACACCTATGTGAGGTAGATCATAACCCAGCTCAGCACGAAGACATGAAAGTGTTGATGCTGCCTAAGCAATGCTTCTGCAGAGGGTTAGATCTCTTGGGTCTAGATCCACAAACAGTTTCTCACAGATTTACTGCTCCTGTGGTACTGCAATGAATATAGCAATGTGGTGAATTCCTTTGGACTGTGGGGCATTAACTTTTAATGCCCCAGAGCCCCATTTTCAGCATGACATTTCACTGAAGGGTGGCAAATGGACTTGCTTCAGAGCAAGGGTCAATACTAGAAGGTAGGGCAAAAAGCAGTCTAGCACACAGGGCCCTACAAAGGTATCCAGGAAGTGCAGGACTATAAACTGGAAAACAATATGCAAGTTACTCCTCTTCCTTCTTTAGTGATTTGATGGGAACTTGAAGCCCAAAATCCCACAGCTGCCACCTATTCAGGCATTCTTTGCTAGTTCTTAAAACTGAGTCTTCAGCTGCAGGCCATCTGAGTCACTTAATGCTCACAGGGTTTGTTTTACTCAGGACTCTTTACCCATGAGGGTTCTTTATTCCTTGGGAAAATACTTCTTTGTCTGGCAACAGAGGAGGGATGGAGAGATTTTGTTGAATTCATTCCATCTGTGTTACATGGATTGTCAGGTGCCTTTCAATCCATCCAGTCATTGATGGAATTGGAATTTGAACAAATGTGCTTACAGGCATTAGGAGGAAAAAGAAAAGGAAGACCAAAGAGATGTATGAACTCCATAAAGGAATCCTGAGCCTTGAATTTAGAGCAGCTACACAGGGCTGTCATGGACAGGACATCTTGGTGGGCTTTCCTTTAAAGAGTCACCATAAGTTGGAGATGACTTGACAGCATATCCTGACATCAACATTCATTTGCACCTCTGAAAATGTTCAAATTGTCTCAAAATCTGAAATCGCTCCAGTGCACATTTTCATGCCTTAATCTATGGAGGAGGAGATGTATATTTCATATTTTGCATTTTTCTAGAACTAAATTTGCATAAGCATATGGAAAGTGGGGGAAGAACATCCATAAATCCACAGAACTTGTGTGGCCCAGAAAAAAGTTGGTTTGCTACAGAGTCTGCAAGTCAGTTTCACAGAAATCCAAAGAATCTTTTGTGGATTTCTCTGACATCCCAATGACTCACTGATCCTATGCCTTAAAGCACCTGCCCTTCCACAGACCGGGCAGGAGAGGGGTGGGTTGCTTATCTTCTGCCTCTGATTCAGAGAGTGGGCTTCCATGTCTGTGGGTGCCACTTCACCCAAAGACCCAGGGTCCCCAGATCTCCCCCAGTTTCCTTGAAGCAGGCGCTCCTCCAAGATAGTCGCCCCAGTGAACTTGAAGTCTTCCTCAGAAGGGCTCCCTTCCAAAGGGGGTCGTGGGATGTACAATTCTTTTTCGGTCTCCTTCCTCTTTCTAGACAGAAAAGAAAGCACTGGCATATCACGTTCTGAGGTTTCTTTGAGAACAGCGGTCCTGATTGAGAACAGCTTTGGCTTAGAAGGAATGTGACTCATCAGTAGGGATAGGTGAGAATTTGCTTCAGTTCATTTTGATAGGAACATACCAACATTTGCACATTTTTTAATATTCTGGATGGAAAGAACTAGAGAATTTTGTAAGAAGTATGCAGGAGAAAAAGATAGTGACAGATGTATCCATCTTTAGTCATCAGATCTACTGGGTTCTTTCCAGGAGCAGTTATACTGCTATCATTTCCAGCAAGGAATCCAGCCATACATAAGCAGCTCTGCCTCAGCTTGGTGAATCCAATTGCAGATCAAAGAACAATATGATCCTATCGATAACTGCAAACATGCAGTCCTAGTTATCTAAAGCTTTCATCTCGTAGTGGCACTATGAAATAGTATGTTTATCTCCCGAGTATAGCAGCTGTCAGCTGGAAGAAAGCTTTCACATGATGAGATTACAACCATGTAACTCAGTTGTTTAGTTGCTTGAAACAATCATATGAAATAACAGCATGGTTTGAAGAAATCTTCATCTGTACAGGATCAGGTAGCCTTCAGATCTCACAATTCGCCATGAAGCTTGTTTTTCATCTCTTCTTTCAACAGGATTTGGTACCTCGGAAACAGGGGTTAAATCAGTTACCAAAGCCATCCCACTTCCCCTAGTTTTGTACATTAAAAGAAATACAAGCCCCAATAATATCCTTAGTGATTTGCAGTGCAAAAAGGCATGGCACGGGGCTCAGCATTTTTGTTGCTCCGCTTGAATGTCTGGCAAAGAAGATCAAAGCCTAATCTTGGCTTTTGTTGCTTCTTTCTGGTTTTGGGGTTACTTATGCTAATCCTCCTTAAACTAAAGTGGTCAGAGATTTGAGAGATTTTTGAAAACAAAATAGATTGAGTTGGATTAGGGCTGCTGTGTGACACAGAACTGTCATGCGGGAGGACTGGCATCACGAAAGCAAGTATTGCAGAGGGCAGCATTACTTGCAGAGCTGACAAAAGGGATTTATATCTGGCGGGGAAAGAGTGGATAGTTCAGTTTCAAGGGAGTGAACATTCCCTTGATGAATCCATTGCTTAAATTCCTTGTGAGGTTAAGCCTGCTGAATTTCCTCTCCTAGTCCTTCATTTTTCTATGCAGTACACAGGATGTTATTTAGGGGATACTAATTCCATCTCAACTCACTCTTCCTTTTATTTTGTAACAAGCAAGACATAATATCTTTGCAGTATAAAGATGCTCCTGTATATCATACAGTCAGAAATCAGTGTACTGTACAAAGTACTTGCAACTTGGTTCTACACATTTTACTCTAAAGCAAATCCCATCAAGTTCACCAAGGCTTAATCTTAGGTTAGAGCACAAGCACATAGTATTGGAGTTTGAAAACCCAGTTGTAGGAATGTTTTATAAAAAGGCAGGCCTACTCAGACATTATGCATGAGTATAGAAACACATGTGAGAAGAATAACGGCAAGAGTGCTGGTCATGTCCTGCATATCCTCATACATGTTGGTTGTATCTTCTAAGTCCCTAATTTCACCATGTTCAACAGGGAGGTCCTGTAAGATGTTTATGTCATGAATTTCTTAAGAATAAAAGCTGAAGTGCACCTGGGAACCCCAGTTTATTGGTGGATTTCCTCCCTCCCTCTTTTTCTCTGCCCCCCTTCTTTCATTATTTATTGCATTTCCATACCATCCATTAATTGAAACTCTTTGGGCAGTTCGCAACCATTAAAGCCATCAAATGCAACATAATAAAATCTAAAAGGTTAAAAGTGTAGCATAAAAGAAAATGTAGCAGGAGGGCAAAGATTAAACCATAGAAACAGATTTAAAACAACAGAAATTGGAAGACTAAAATGCCTGGCAAAGTAAAGTTTTCACCTGGCACCTAACAAAAGCATAACATAGACATAGGCAAGACTCTTGGGGAAGCTGAGTACACAACCACGTTTCCACAACAGAAAAGGTCCCCTCTTGATAGCTGTCCACCTCTTTGGTGAGGATCCTAGAGAAGGACTGCTGAAGACAATCTTAGGCTCCAGGCAGGTTTACGTGGGAATAAACAATCCTCTGGGCAACCTGGTCCTACATCACTTAGTCTTTAAAATATTAATTCTGGCAATTTAAATCAGGCCTAGAAGCATACTGATGCCCAATGCAGATAAGGTTGAAGGCTTCTGCCTACATTCACATGTTCTGTATCTATTTGATCATAAGTCCTGGATAGGATTAGTAAATCCCACCAAATGATTCTTACTCCTAAATAAGTGAGCATGGAATTTCAGCCTTAATATTTTTAAAGCTACAAACATATGCACATAATATAATTGATGTTCATTCCTGAGAAAATGTTACACAGGACAATTTGCTGGAAGAATTTAAGCTACAATGCAGCCAAATTCAGCTAAATCTGCATTTTGATTTGAAGTCTGTCTTTGTCAGTGCAGAAACGTACCCCCAAATTGCCAGCAGACTTTTCAAAATTTTCACAGCTTGTGTTGAGTTTATGACATGTTTATCCAGAAAGTGCTTTTTTGTTTTCAGGCACCATAGCAACAACTGTTCAACATTGGGTATTTTCACAGTACTTTTATTTCATAATACATTAACCCACTCATGTCAAACTGCCTTATCTCTAATCTCATCAAATCTCAAGTGAACCTGACATTGCAATGCAACCCCAAATGAGACACACATGCGCAGAGTCATCTATTTCTTTAGCTGGTGTTGAGACTTTTCATGTAGCTTTGAACTCTGTGATGGAGAGAATCTATAAGCACACGAGCAATAAACTATCAAGGATCTGTTAAATGTAGCAAGTATTAACACTGGACTGTGACATTGCAAATGCTGGACATTGCAAATTGGAGGAGGAGGAGCAGGTTTTCTCACAGGGAATAGGATAGAAAAGGAAACCTTATTTGGGCTACCCCAAAAGAACTGATTATTAATTATCTCAAGTTGGAGATTTTGTTTTTCTCTGTTACTCTGAAAGCAATGTGCATCTAAATGCTTCAACTTATATATAGTGGAGAGAAATTATGGGACCCATTACACTGAATGTGACCAGGAGACAATAAGTTGTTTGATGTTTCGTCTGTGGCAACAACATAGCTCTTTTAGCCACTATTTTACATTCTTCATAATGCCTCAAATATAAGCTGTTCCAGACATTATGAAGGAGAAATGGAGGCCACCACAAGATGCTGATGTAGAATCTTCTAAGATAATTCAACGAATTCAAAACATATGATGGAAAATGTTAAAATAAAATTACTTTGTTTTCAGGAGTAGAGTGAGTGAGATAAAGGTTATTTCAGAAAACTATCATATGAGGAATTTTCATTTACTTAGCTTAGATCTGAGTCTTGTCAGAAGAATGATCTTTGGAAAACTGTTGACATTCCTGGTTCTCTCATTCCTAATAGTCAAGTCAGAGCATCAGGCAAACAAAGCTTGTAAAAGCAGCAACTTTCTGCCTGTCCGTGCTCATGTTTGCTGATTCAATACTGCCTGTAAATGAAATTATGTTATGGTCTAATTAAACTTCAAGTCTAGTGTCTGCATTTATCTTGCTGATCACATGACCCCGCCTCCCTCTTCAAGTGGCTAATGCTTGGCTAATAGCATTGTTCCATTGGGAATTGTATCCCAAATTAAAAGGATACACCACTGGCTAACAATTGGAGAGTGGTTTGGATGTTTGGATTAGTTTCAAATTCTAAGTCATAATATATGAATGGCTGTGCCGATGATTCTTCTGCTGCTGAAGCTGAATACCCTTACTACTTTGGCTGGTATCATGAAGCAATTGCCCATAGAAAATGTTCCTGTAGCAGAATGAGGAAAATATACAATAGCAGTACAACAAAATTGCCATGACCTTTCTCAGCACAAATGATATGCCTGAAATGTTAGCTAAAAACCCTGTTCAGATTATATCACATTTTTATTAGCTCTTTTTTCTCCATTCCCGTTGCTTTTCTCCTAGTTTGGGAAAACACACACAAAGTGTTGGGTAACAGAATGTGGGGATGGTGCACAACAATGGAGCCACTAATTCTTATCCTTACTACTGCAGTGTGAGAAAATAATCCCAGCAGCTGGCCGCGTTCAAAGGGTATGTTAGGATGCATTTTCACAGGGGAAGCCAAAGGGATGATACAATTAGGGAGTCCATGTACAGTTCCTGAGTTCTTTCTCACCCTCATTCTAAATATCCAGGACACATGGAATGAATGGACTGCTCTGTCACGTGATCGTATGTGTGTCACGTAGATTGCCTCCATGTTTCTGAAACATGTTGTGTTCTCTACTCTACTTGTGCAACACACTGGTATAGATTGAGCAGGCCTAACTAGTTCATTTATTAACTTGAATAATTTTCCACTTTGGGTGCAGGCAAAGGTGTTGAAGAGGTATGGTTAATCAGCTCCAGCCATCTCCTGATGAAGCTAATTTTCCTTGCCCATTTCAGTCTGGATTGGAGTTGCAACAGTTCTTGACTCTGAGATGTGTCAATGGAACAAAAGCTTCTCCACTGTGCTTTGTAAATTTTCAGGTGACTTTCATTCTGTTGTCCCCCCTTTGGCTGAGTTGGAATTTGTGCCAATTTGTTTGGGTGTATTAATTCCATTTCACAAGACAGCATTTGTGCAAATTGGCCAACAATGTGCAAATCCCCCAAACACTTTTGTCTATAGGTGAATTTGTGAATTTTAATGCATTTTTGCTGCTAAATTTGTGCAACAATACACAAAATTAAAGGTCAGTCCACAAGACTGATGGACTCTGCATGATCTGGGGCAAAACTGGGAAAATTTGGATTCATCTGAGTCTGATCCAGATTTCTCTGATATTCCTGTTCTCAGCTAGGCACTGTTGGTTCTTCAAAAATTCCTATTATTTCTCATTACTGTTGATTATCAAGTTAAACTGTTTTTAGCTTTAAAATAATAATACCAACAACAACAATTTGTCCCTGTACTGTAACTTCTTTTCTTTGTTATTTTTAGCAGTGTACTTTTTAACATTTTGTAAATAAACCCCATGTCCTTCCCATAGATCAGTACTCTTACCTCTTATCTTCGGATTGGATTCAGTGTTATTTTGGTCCAGTTCGGCAACAACATTATGCAATTTAACAATTTCCCTACAATTTCCCCAAGACAACAGAAATTTGCATTGGGCACTTAGTAGTATAATCCTATACAGACAGTACCTACTCAGATATAACCCAGTGACTTCAGTGGGATAAGTCTCTATATGTTCTCAACTTAAAGATACTATGGAAGCTTGGATGTGATGTCTTGGAAACTAAGCAAAGTTGGGCCTTGGTGGAATCTGGATGGGTGACTTAAAATGTTGTGAACCACCCAGTATAGAAATAGAATTTATTTATTTATTTATTTAAAACATTTCTATGCTGCCCCCATCGCAACAAAGCCTCGGGGCGGCTCACAAAGGTTATCAATGGCTGGCCTAATATGGTCAGCCTGCACCCAAAGTGGAAAATGTTGTGAACCACCCAGTATAGAAATATAATAATATTAATATTAATAATAATAATAATAATAATAATAATAATAATAATGGTGAGCACTTAAGATTCATTCATCACTAATACCCAAAATGCTCATCAGGAAGCAAGAAAAAGATGAGCTGAAGCTGCAAGTCTAATTAAAGGCAATTATGTCCTTCACAGATACAGCAGTGCTTTGTCTGTCCAGCCTAGGCATGCTATGAATGCAATAGAACTTAATTTATCAAAATCTGATCTGTAATCAGATCTGAACACAGAAGACACAGGAGAACAATATAGGGAAAAAATAGAATGCTCTGATCTGACAACGATGTTCTCCAGATGTTCCTTAAGGGGAAAAAAGAAAGCTATTCTGGAGAAAAGAACTAGTGTCTACAAATCTGAGAGGAGCTCTGGACTGTAGGAGCAGAGGAAATGTCACTAACTGTGGTGTGCTGTTCCTGAAATTCCAGTAAAAGGGCCAAAATAGAGCTCGTGCCTTTTTCCTAGTGAGAGATGCATGACTTCAGATATTTTGGAAGAAGCATCTCCTCTTCACCTGCACAACCCACAACAAACCTCTGGCTTTTCTTGCTATTTTCATGCTTGACTGTTCCATGTGGACTGGAGCATGCTGGGAGTGCTATTGTTAATCATAGTAAGATTTGTATATGAGTATTAATTTCATTTCTATACCACCCAATAGCCAAAGGCTTCTAGAAAGTTTGCAAAAGAAATGGGTGGTGACGGATTAGGGGAAGGGTGGTCTGCATAGACCACCACCATCTTTGCACACTAGCTAATCAGATCCCCATGGAAAGCACACAAGAAGAACATGAACATGATCCTGCTGGTGTTCCTCTGCATTTGGGGCATATGGGTACTGGAGATCATATTAGGCCAGCCATTGATAGCCTTGCCCTCCATTAATGTCTCCCATTAATGTGTGATCGACACTTCTTGTGATAAATGATAGAGAGACAGAGGTGTGCAAGTTGTGGTGACTTCTGTGGTTTTAGAAAGCATAGGAACTTATGGGGAATTAAGTGTACATGTATCCTGCACAACATTAGGGCAAAAACTTATGCAGTTGGGACATCCTGAACCTGTAAGACCTTTCTCTTCCTAAACAGGTATCAGATTGTACCTGAAAGAATCATTCATAATCTTTGTGTTTTTGCTTGCTAGGGAATGTAAAAGAAATTGATAGTGAAAGATCTTAGTGCTTTTTAAACACATATTTCCATATTCAGCACCTCTGGTAATGTTTCCAATTATGTTTAGCATAAACACATTTCTTCATGTTAGTTTCCCCACCCCCTTGCTATTCCATAAACCTCGACTGCAGATGCAATTTTTAGTTGACATCAAAGAAATGAGGACCATTTGCAGTCAGACCTTTTGTACTAAACACATGATTATGATGGAGGCTAAAATCCCATTGCTCGCACTTTCATATAATGTTTCCGTTTGGGAGTTGAACTAATAAAATATTATTAAACACTGCCTGCAGAATGGAACTTCACAGTAACTTTTTTATCAACAGCAACACATTACTCTGCTGACTCTCTTTTCAGATGTCCTCAAAAGTACCTGCGACAACAATCAGTGTCATCAGAGTGAGTTGAAGTCTGGCATGGATATACACTGGGGTAAGCATGGTACTCTTCCCGAACTTGAGTGGATGCATTTGCTCTGCACTGTGGTTCCAAACACAGCTACACACTCTGATCCAGACTGGGTACCTCCAGTCAACTTAAAATCAATCCATGCATTATGTATCAGCTCTGAAACACTCCAACAAATGCTCATGAGAGTCCAAAGAGTTGCAGAAAGTTGCAGAGGCAAACTCACGGATAATGCAAGAGCAGCCTCTGAGAATGTTGTACAGTGGAATTGTCGAAATCCCTTCTTCGGTGGCTGCTACTGCTGTATCTCACATGGAGATGCTACCCACTCCTCTCCTGAGAAATTTATTTCAACGAGTTGTGATTTGCACAGAATTAGTTCATCTGTGTGGATCAGCTGTTAAAAACATGCTTGAAGTGCACAGCTGCTGTGGAAACTGCTCTATTCATATGTGCTCCCATCCTTTCTTCCTATCTCCATTTGACAAAGTATGAACATTTTGGTTGCTTCATTTTTTGATAAGGACTTACCAAACTTTGCCAATTTAATTTTAAATGGGATGGAAGGGCCTCTTGAGATGGAGACAAAACACAGAAATTGAAACTGACAGATTCATCTATGCAGGCAGAGATCTTTGTGAGTTTAACATTTCTTTATCTGAATACCCTGCCCTTTTTTTCGTGTGGTGTTGCTCTATTTGGTTCATTTTTTGTGAGAATTGTTTGGATTCCAAGTGTAAAGAACTTGAGATTTTGCAAAAAATGGAAGGAGAACATTAAATGGAAAGATTTATCTGTCCCTAGTGCTGGGACATTATCTTACTCACGCAAAAGCAGAATCAATATCCCGCAGCTGAGGAGCTCTACTCTAGTTGCACAGTGGTGAGATGAAATAGCATTAGTGACGTGTAAGAAATCTGATTTGGGGAGGAGGATTCGCTGGGTTTCTTTAGCTCATCTTCCTGGGTTTTGGTGGTGCAAGTGAGGTCTGGTTCTACACGTGCAACTTGTGGGCTTTGTTGGCTTTGTGTGCTTTGAACAAAGAATTGTACACTTTGCATACTTTGGAGAAAGAAGGGGTCTGCTAGCATTTCTGAGGGTTTGTGGACGTGATCTCAGCTCTGCTCACTCCCTGGCCAGGGCTGACTGCAGGAAAGAAGTCTGGAGAATGCAGGAGAACTGGATTCTGCCTGGATCTTTGCCTCCCTCAATGGCATGGTTGCCACGGGCCATGAAACACAGCACCATATAGGTAGACAAGTCAACATTACTCTACATTCCCCTATTTTAATGAAGAGATCCATCTCTTTTTGCAGATTCATCCCACAAATATATGTGTGCAAATTGAAAGTGATCCCAAGGAATTTCTCTACAGGATTACTCCACACTTTCTTGCTGGACCTCAGCTGGGTGCACACTGAGCCAAGCAAATCACCACAGATCTGAGTGTTTTCTTCAAGAAAAGGCATCTCATTTCAGGTAGTGGCTGATGGGTCATTGCCCTTGCGGCTGCTTTTCTGTGGTGGACAAGGTTGAGGCAAGAGGAGATGGGCCAAGGCAGAGGACTGGGTCCAAATGCAAAAGAGGTGGGTCCCAAAAGAACAGTGTGTTCTGGCTTAAAGATCTTACTGACAGTAGCTAAGCCTTAGGAGACTCATTCTGACATTTTAGAACATGAAAAAACCTGCAGACACCAGAAAACCACCAGCAGATTGGTGGTTCATTTGAGTCAGAGTGTGAGCCACTTGCAGATGCATTTTAATATGCTTTAAATACAATGCACACTGTAGGAGATTTCTGTTCTAGAGGCATGCTTCAGAGATGCATGTCCAGGAAGGAAGAAATTATGCACAGAGTAGTTTTGGACTGAAAGTATCAGGCTAGGAAGCTGGTGAAATTCAAATGAGCTCAGCTTCTTCTGAATTGTGAAGATTTCATGGACTTGTGGACCAGTTTATTTACATTTTAACTTTTGGGATGGATTTGTGCACATGCACACTGGCACGAGTGCTGATTAGTACTAATACACATTAGCAGATTTGTGCATTTAAACAAAATTAATGTACAATAAATCCAGTTCTGACAATGAGGAGACTAGGGAATGAAAGAAACCTGACCATTCTTGAAATATAAATTTAGCAAAATCTATACACCTCCAGGTTCAGGTTGCCAGCCAGCTTTTTCATCACTGTTATGCACTGTCAACATTTCAGGAGGCCTCTGCATAAGAAGTAGATAACACCAAATTGATGAAGCCAGTCATTCTCTCTCTCTCTCTCTCTCTCTCTCTCTCTCTCTCTCTCTCTCTCTTTTTCTCTCTTGTACAGGCAGAATTGTGTGACCAAAATAAGTGGATTGGTCTAGTCAGAGTTTGAGAATATAACAGCAGTGGTGGAAGTGTTGCTGGACTATCTTAGTCTTTGGCTAATGGGGAAGGATGATGGGGGTAGCAGTCCAGCAACACCATCAGACCACACACGTCCCATCCATGTTCTAGAAGCAGCAACCTTCAAAAGCAATTCTGTAACTTCAGCAAAGTGCTTATAAGGCTAGGCTATTTTGTGAGGAAATGATGTATAGAATTAACATAACCATTCCGACGGCTGAGAAAGCTGCACAGGATAATAAGGGGCATAAGCCATTAGTGACCTGTTTTCCAGCACTGTGTTTAATAATTAAAATAATGTAAATGATGTGACTTGATATCCATTATTACAGTTTTCCCCACTGACACTAAAAACAGATGGAGCATTCATCATCTGCTACATTAAACGGTGGCCTTCCAAGATTGAGCCATTCACCATCCAGCAAAGTGAAAGTACCAGCTTTGGGTAGTGCTGTGAGGACAGCGAGATGGGGAGCAGATGAAGGCAAGAACTGGCAATTGAATGGTCCACCAAGGCCATTTAAAAAGATGGTCCTAGGTCTTCTGCCAGGCAGCAACAAGCCTCGGCTGGCACTGACACGAAAGCCATCTAAGATGTGGCTCAACAGCTTTGCTCCTTGCACTGAAGTTGGGCAAGTGGAGTACAAATGTTCAGTGTCTTCGTCTCCTGATCCTTTTTGGGCACTAGATCTGGAGTCTGGCCCCAGTCCAAACTGGGCAATTCATGCCACAATAGTGCTCAGGAACCCGGGAAGTCTGATGAGCGCAGCAAGGTGGGCTCCCAGGGATGCTAACATGAACAGGAAATGCAGTTCCCATGGTTCCCATCACCCATGCATACAAGTCCCAAAGTTTCATGTTCACATTTTTGGCAGCAAACATCTTCTCCCCCAGTGTTCTCAATACACAAAGGAAACCAGAGGTGGGAGGGAATTCCCTAAGCTACTTGGCAGGAGAAAAACAAAATTGTCAATGCCCCATTGAATAGAAATGGAAATTGTGCCAAAACATGCGAATAATTAAAACTTTCACATCCACACAAAATTAGGATCAGTTTCCAATTATTCATGAACAAAGGGAGGGCCGTTTTGTCAGATAATTTATTCACACCATGTAATTCATCCTGATCCAGTTGTGAAGATTAATTAGCAGAGAGCTTTGAGGATGAAAAGCTTGGTAAAAGTGCTAAGTGATATTAATCATTGTGATTAGGATGTAATTGTTTTTTACTCCTCCTCTGAGGTGACACAAAGCTCTAATTTGAGGGGGAAAAGTCACTATTTAAGTAAGATATTTAAGTAAGGCATTCACCTGCACTGTGTGTACTGTTCTAGGAATGATCTCTGCTGGGATCATTTTAGGGACTTTTGGCAGAATAAAACAGCATGTTGTTCATACCCTGCAGGAATAGGCAGCCTGGTGCCCTGCAGATGGCTCCGACTACAACTCCAAGCAGCCCCAGTCAGCATGGCTAATGGTCAGGGATTATAAAACCCATCTGGAGGGATGAAGATTGATCACCTTTGTTATTCTGATACAGATTATTCCTAAACTGGCTTCATCAGCTGTGGATCCCTGAGTCATCTGTCAGAATTCTACCACCTCTTCCTTTATATTTTTCGTATCAGCTATGTCTTCTGGGAAATGAGTGCTTTCCTATCCTTCTCCTTCCCTCTCCAGCAACTGCTGGATGTATCAGTTTCCAGTTCCTTTGCATTTAGAGTTTTTAAATCTCATGTTCTTTCCATCCTGAATAAAAAGGAATATGCAAATAGTGGTAAGTTTTAACAAAAATGAATGATTTTTTCATCCATCTGCACTACTGAAATTCCACAGGCCTATCTCTTTCCAGAATGGAGAGAACCATATTTCACCTGCCTGCCATATATCTACTAAAGATGAGGTGCCTGTCAGAAAAAAGGTAGCACCCCTAATTTGGAACCACTGAGGCTGAATACACAGGGATTCAAGCACAAACTTTTAATTTATGCATTCCATTGTAAGCACTGAACACTTGAAGCCCTAGATCTGGATGATGGATGAACACAATAGTTTTATTTTGTATCACATTCATTAAAATAAAAAAGAAAGCCATTTCATCCTGAATATGTGATAATTGTAAATTTGGTAAGTGCCTCTCAAAAATGAACCCAAACAAAACTCTCATCCATCCATATTTCTCTTTCATGTATAGGGAAAACTTCAGAGTACAAGATTGGAGATAAACAGCATGATTTAGTTCCTGTTAGTAGAAGCCATAGTTGGATATCATATATCTAACAAGAGATTTGTTCAAGAACCTCTGTCTCCCATGTCCCATTAAGGACTCATTTATATTGCTCATGAATTGTAAGAATTGTTTGCAGGATTTGGTTTGTCCTGCTCAGGTAGATCACTACAGTACCTTTAAGCATACATGTGTGTACACACTTACAAACATTTGTGCAGGCCTGCATAACTTTCTCTTATCCATGAAGTCAAAAGGGAGGATACTAGCTCACTCTCTAGAACAGTTTCCCTTTCCCAAATTATTCCAAGCACAGGAAGCTTCAGGTTGGTGTCCATGGGATGCCCAGGGCAGGGCATTTTGCTGCGTACTTGTATTTCCACCCATCAGGCACCTGTTTCTGGAGCAGGATCCATGACAGAGCTATTTCCCAAACACTTCCTCCCATGGTGGCAGTTGCCACGCTCCTTTGTTTCCCAAGAAACATGCTGCTTGAGGGAAGGGAGCTTTCGACTTCCAAAAGCGTGCCCTGCCACTGGTGCTATGCATAAGGCCTGCTTTTGGTGTGAATGGGACCGGGCGGGCTTCTGGTGGGGCTGTGCAGCTCAGTCCTACATTAAAGGTGTGACTCTCTCATGATGTGTGAGGATTGTGAGATGACAAGCAATCCTCAGAGACAACCAAAGAGCAGAACTGCTCCTACTGGTCCTGACGAAAGGTCCGTCTGGTGTGAAAGGTGGCTTGGCCTCCATCGGAGGCTCCTGTTGGAAGCAGGGCAACAAGGGCAAGTGGACCGACACCAAGCAAAATGAGCACGCAGACTTTTGCACTTGTGATAACAATTTTCAGTGCAGTCCAGTGAAGTCGGGTGGTCATATCTGCTCTACACACATATATCAGTTATCATACGTACAACATAAATATACCATACATTTGCCTCAGAGAATCCTAGGAATCTTAGCCTGGCAACATGAGCGAAACAAGTATTACCTTAATGTGTGTGTGGCAGCCATGTCTTTTATTCATTTTTACTCTAGAGTAGGTGCAGCGGCCCCAAAGAAAGCTGGGAGTCTACTCTGTGTGTGTTTGCAGTTGTAAGGAGGCTTTCAATATCTGTATTGATTTAGTACCTACCCTGTATTGAAAATTAAAAGGCAGGGGTGCTAGGCAAAGGTTTAAAGCCCCCGTCCTCAAATCCCTGCTTAAAGATTCAGAGACTTCTGCACAAAACGGTAGTGTTGCATTTTCCCGGAGAGACAGCCTGCCTGTTCAATTGGGGTACACTTTTGTTGGAGATGTACCACTAGGATTCTGCAGCTTAATGGGTGAAAGGAAAAGAAAAAGAAATTTCCCGTGTAAGAGAAATAACTCTCCTTGGCGCCTTGTTCTCTTCTTTTGATGAACGCAGTAATAGAAATGGATAAATATTGTGCTATTTTATTTTCTTGACACAATCTTTATAACATGAATGAGGCTGTATTTCTTGCTGCCTCATGTTGCTCGTGAATTATAGAAACCTGCTCTGTAGTTTTGACCTTTTCTATAGACTATATTTTGGATAGATGGGCCTTCCACTCCATTTTATCAGCTTCACTTAACTAGCAGAGAAAGGATAGAAATATTTAAGTAGGAATTGTTGAAGATGCATTACTAAAGAGCTTCAAAGTGCAAGATGTTATTTCCCGGGATGTATTGAGCATTAACATCCTGCTATCTCTCTGGAGCCAAAATAACCGAAGATTGTGCTACCCAGAAACAGCGGTTCTCAAGCTGTAGCGGGGTTGAATGGCACGGCTTCATCCTGTATTCCTCAGATGAGGATTCTGGGAGCCCTCTGGATGGGAATGCAAATACCTTTTTCCCAGCATGAGCTGCTTTCATGAAATAGTTTCCTTATTAGTTAAAAAGGGAGGCTCAGATGTACACGGCTACAGCAAGAAATTTATTCTCTGATGTTCACAGCATAAGGTGTATCTCACAGGACTTGTGCTGAACTGAGGTGAAGCTGCTCTGGTAAATGCTTGGAAAGGGAACCTCATGCAAACCGTGTTTTGGCTGCCTTGGGTTCCATGGAGGAAAGCTGGGATATAAGTAAACAGTTGTCATAATGCATGTTTTACCTTAGCTTTGTTGTCTGTGTCAGTCATCATTTCTGACATGTGTCCTGTCTATTTAGCCTGCTGACTGTTAATGGGTTGCAGTGCTGAGGGTTCTTTATCTTTACATTGAAACCAGACATGATAATTCTGCAAATAGAGGGTGGTTCCTCAACAGCTTTTCAAATAGATGATTAACCTCTGTCAAACTGGACACGTGGCCACCCTACAGTCAGGAGCAAGTCCGCTTTCCCTTAGTTTGCGCTCTCCAGAAGACTTAGATGAAACCCTAGAAGGGCAGTATTTGAGCTCTACTGGTTACAGATCAAAGAAAGAAGCAGGAGATACTTCTGGCCATGTGAAAAGCTGAATTCAAAATAGAACTTTCCCTTCTTCCCTCCCTTTCAGTAAGATTCTGACTCTATTCTCAGGATGGCTCTTGTTGCATGAGGGGTAGATGGCAAGAACGTTGGACACTCCTGAACTGGTCCACTTGTTTCACCTGTCATCACCTTACATGGTCAAGGAATTCCTCGCCCAGCTCTGAAAACACTCCGTCCTTTTCCAAGATGGGCTGGTTCCCACATCCTGCCTGAGTATCTTCACTTGGTAACTTGAAACCCCCAAGTCATCTGTCTGCTCTGCCTCCTGCCTCTTCCATGTAATCTAACAGGTGTATTTGAGGAGAGGGTAACTTGAGAGGGCAGGGGTCCCTCTGTACAGCTAGCATGGCCTATTCCTTATCCTGTACATTCTCCTTCTCAGTCCATCCAGTCTTTCCTTTCTACAAAGCCTTTTCAGGCCCAGAACAACGTCACCTTTCATGCAATGCCTGCTCACAGCATGACCAGGTCTTGTGAATCTGGTCCTCCCACAGCCAGAGAACCACTGGATTCAGGAAACGCCAAAACAGCCATGGTGAATCAAAATGAGCAGCAGAATTCAAATGCTTTAACTTAGTGGCTTTTGTGGAGGCACAGAAACTGTGTGGGAAGGGCTTGGCAGATAGACTGGTATAAGACTGAATGATAAGCTGGATGGTGACAGGTGATAACATGGGTGAGAAAGTCATTGCTATTTGAGAAGGGGCTGAGAAAGGAAATGGTGCTATGGATGGTGAAGCCATAGCAAATGTCATGTGTTGGTGGCAAGTACAGTGAACTATGAAGTGACAACATCTGTAGAAATGGAATCTGTTTTGGGAACAATGGGAAAGCAATGGCAAACTTTCAGGGAGTGACACTGTTGACATAATTCTTTAATACAAATGGGATAAACAGAGAGAATGAAAAATTTCTTTTCCCATTTAATAGTGTCTTCTTCAAAGCGAAGTGAAAGGCTGGGACAGAGCTCTTTTTAGTGTAATGATCTCAGGTAGTAAGGGTAGGGACAGACAGTCCATGCTTTCTCCTTAAAACAGATGAAGAAGCGAGGACCACCCAACAGGTAGAGTGGTAGGTGTGCATTGTTCTGAACCTTCGAATGTAATGAAAATCAGAATGGCTTTGACTGATTTACCATTTAAGTAAATAGTTGGCTTGTAACTTTGTTTGCTTCTATTTAGTTCTTTATATTCCTTGCATCATGTTATTTCTTCATTCCTTGTCTTGTCTGCATTAATAGCTTTCCTCTTCCTTTCATGTGTAGTTATTTAAGTCACATTATCCACTCTCTGTGCTCCTATACAGAACATTCCATTTCAAGAAATCTCTTAATCTGTTTTACTTACAACAGTAAGTTTGCAGGGTTTTTCCCCTGTTTGTTCTGCTTTACTCTCTCAGGTGCCGTTTTGAACCCAGATTGCATCTCCATGATGAGAAAACTCACATTCACTGAATTTCATCATTTTATTCCATCCCTAAGGGTGCTTTTTAGGGACATATAGAAATTTTGCTTCCATTCACAAATCAAAACCCCTCTTTGGGGAAGGACAAGAAGGTACAAACAGCTGGAAAATCTCACTGCTGCAGAAGAGAGCCCTCAATCTTATTTTATGAGCTTTGGGGAAAGCAGGGAGGACTTGAGTCCCCCCTGTTTGATGACTCGCACCATGAAGGAGTGAACAGAGTGAACAGCAAACTGGGGAAGGATGAATGTGTAAATTTGGATTTCTAACTGTTCTAAACTTAAGTTTCATTCATAGCATTGAGAATTTCAATAGCCCCAGTTAGATCTTTGCACACACCATCCTAAACTGTACACGCGCACCCTCTGATTTCTCCACATTTCTTCTGTTATCACTTGGAACTGAAATTGATTGAATGGGCTTTGCTACCTCTCGAGGTGCACAAGACACTCAATGATGCAAAGGTGCAAAAATGCCCTCTTGTGGTACAAAATCTAAGTCAACAAAGCAAGCGGGCACTTGTCAGTCGTGTGAGCATTCATTGCTCCAACTCCTCCTATGAGGTAATACCTTGTAGAAGCACCTTTGGGGCTAATTACAGCTGTGAGTCTTCTTGGGTAAGACCCAACCATCCTTGTGCATCTGCACCCTGCAGTGTTTGCCCGTTCTTCTTGGCAAAGTCTTCCAGCTGCATCAGGTTGGATGGGGACCATTGATGGGACAGCAGCTTTCACATCTCAGCCCAGGTTCTCGATCGGATTGAAGCCTGGACTTTAACTTGGCCGTTCTAAAACATTCCAGTTCTTGTCCTCAAATCCCTCCAGTGTTATTTTGGCCATGTGTTTAGGGTCTTTATCCTGCTGGAAGGTGGGCCTCAACTTCAGGCTCAGGTCCCTTGAAGACCCAACCAGGTTTTCCTCTAGAACAGCTCTATATTTGCCTCCATCCATCTTGCCCTCAATCCTGACCAGTTTCTCAATCCCTGCCAAGGAAAAGCATCCCCAGCAAAAGGAGTGGGCCATCACCCTGCTTGGCTATGTGGAAGGTCTTCTCAGGGCAACCAATCCCTGAGAATACCTGCAATGCTGTATTTCACATCAAGACCCCGAAGTTTGATTTTTCTCTCATCAAAGAGAAACTTGCTCTCATGAGAAAAAAAACCCCTTTCCATATGTGTGCAGTGCCTCCCACACGCCTTTTCAAATGGGTTTGGATATGGGTTTATTTCAGCAATGGCTTTCTTCTCTCCACTCTTCTATAACATCCAACTTTTTCACCACTTGGCGAAAAGTCGGACGATTTCTTGGATTGTGGCTGTGATTTCTCCAGCTCCTTTAGAGTTACCATGGGCCTTGCGCTTGCTTCACTGGCTCATGCCCTTTTTATCCAGTCTCTGAGTCTGGCTGGCCAGTCTTCTCTAAGCAGAGGCATGGTTTAGTCATTTTCTTTTCATGTTGTAATAATGGCTTTAATGGTGCTCCAGAGGGATGTGAATAGTTGGTTTTCTTTTCTTTTTTTTTGGGGGGGGGACTGAACCCCGATTGGTGGTTGCATACAATGTTGTCCTGGAGTTGTTTTGATACCCCCTTGGATTTCTTGGTGCTCTTTGTTTAGATGTATTTTCCAACCAACTGTGACCTTCTAGAAACAGGTGCATTGAACCTGAATCCATGTGGCAGTGGAATTGCACACAGGTGGACTTCATTTAGTTGCTTACACTCACTTCAGGAGGCAGTGAACTGTACCAATATTTTTGGTTATGTCGCAGCAAAGCAGGTGAACACTTATGCAACCATCAAGTGCCAGTTTTTTTTTGTTTACCTAACTTTCATGCTACAATAAAAATACTTTGCATTTTCTTAGTACATAGCATACATCCAGTGCTATCAATACCAATTAAATTCAGTTCGCTTTCAGATTATAACACAACACAATGTGGAAAGGTCAAGGGGATATTAATTCTTCTGTACACAAGACACTTTATATATTTTAGGTTTGCACAAACATTAGTATTTATGTTTCTCTTCATACCTGCAGAATTTGCATTTTGCCTAATATGCACATTTTCCACACACTTTTCCTGATATAATATGGAATCATGTATTATATTAACATACAATAACATTATTTTCTCCAATAAACAGAGTCTTGTATCCACTTTTGATTGCAGAACTCCATTTCAAAATTCAGAGAAGGATGAATTTCAAAGGAAAACTGAGTTTTGGTTCACATGGTGATCTGAAGGTATGAAATTAAGTAGGTTGCATTAAAATGCAAACTGAATAATTTTGTTTGTTTATTATTTTTAGGCTGCCTTAAGAATAATCTGTCTCTCATTCTTAGATAGTACCTAGTTAAAACCTCAGCTCTGTTCTCTAGTTGGCCTTAGTCAAACCTCTTTCTCTGAGTCTCTTTCTACATGATAGGTAGAATAATGCTGACCTAGATTACGGGGTTATTATGCATTTCACAGAGATGATGTCATTGGAAAACATTGGGCCCTCTTAATTCTGCATTTATATGCAGCATTACCTGGGAGTAAGCCTCAATGAACCCTGTGGAAACTACTCCAAATGAACATGCACTGCACAGCATTATTTAAGTGCTTGTTAATTAGCCACTTTTCTCACAGTGCACATGGAAGAGGGTGGGAATGTTTTGAATGGTTTATGGCCATTGCACCTCTAGAGCAGATAAGACATCCCTTTCGGGAAAAGCCAACCAGGCACTTCTGCAGCCCGTCTGAAACCAGTAGAGATAACATTGCCCTGGGTGCTTCCCAGCTACCTCTAAAACCAGTTCACAGCAGTTTCTGCAGTCTTTGCAGTTCTAATAAGCATAGTGTTAAAAAAAAGAAAGAAAAAAAGCTGACATTTTCCTCATTAAGCCTTAGAGTGAGCTGCTAAATATCATTTTCCAGATCTAAAAGCCACAGGAAAGACCTTTATATGTGGGCAAATGTGCTGCACACATTCACAAAGTCCTTGTAAACCAAAAGCAAATAGTTTAATCCCTGTGTGCTTACTATTTGCTAAAGGGAAGCAGAGAGTCATAATTAACTGTGAGGCTCCACATGAACAAACAGATCAAAAAAGAAAAAAAGAAGAAAAAAGAAAAGTCTCAGCATGTGTCAGGTTTGGGTATGAAACCAAGAATAAATAAAAGGGCACCTTAAGTAAGCCAACTAGTTCAAACATATCACTGTGTATTCTTGATTCCTGTGTGTGTGTTTTAGGGATGTGCAAATCAGCAAAATTCAAGCTCACAGAGATTCATGCCAACTAGCATCTGCATTATATTGTGAGCTTTGTGTTGCTTTTCTTGACACAGGAGTGTTAAGGCATATGTTCACGCACATTTCCACAAAAATATTCATTAATTGCATACATTTTTAAAATGGTCACGTTTCTCCCATTGATTTAAATATATTTTGAGCCTTATATACACACACTTTTCATGCACATTTTAAAATATATGCATTTTTAAACACAATCTATTTTGTTCCATTTATTGCAACACAACCTCAGGAATGTATGATTTCAACTGCAAATTGTGCTTGGGTTTGCAATACTTTCTGGGAGCTGTGACCCGGGTAAAGGCTGGTCAAAACTGAACTGAAATGAATGGGAAAATTTTCTTGCTGAGATTTGTTCATAGCCGAAAAGAATCTTTCGGACTATGACACTGAATCTTCTGCTTCTGATTTTAACCACATGCCTGTGCAGTGTTGGACCCAGATATCTGAGTACACTTGGGCAAGACATCCTGTCAATCAGGGAAATAAGTAGCAGGCATCCTCAACTGGCACACTGTGACCTGAGGAAGAAGGAGAACCAAGGTTTCCTCAGGCAACTGTTGGAGGCTTTGCAAGGTCTCGTAGGTCTAGAGCCAAAAGTTAAGCTTGGACTATGAAAGCCTCAAATACCAGCAAAGGCAGATAAGAACCAGAACTGAAAGCTGAGCTAAGAACAGCCATGGGTCAAGACACAGGTTAAGATGGGCAGTCCTGGAGGCAGCTGCTAAATCAGCCACCACCAAAACTCTTGTTGCTTTGGCAGAATTTAAAAGTCTTGGTTGAACTGACTCTAATCCTGCAAGCACCTGCAGAGCCAGTGATAATCCTGCAAATATTAGGAAGGTGAACCAGATGACTTCTCTATTAAGCCACCAGAGGGTGCTAAAGCACATTGCAGATCCTGGCCCACCCACACTATCCCCTTTCTCTCCATGAGTTGATCTTCTTTCTGCCATTGTCCCCAGCTGCTATGGTCCTCTTCTCTTCTATCCTTGCTACCACTTGCCGAAAGCCAGCAAGCAACCAGGTGGTGGCATCTCTTCTTCTTCCTAGCCGCCACTGTTGTATGGCAGTGTGAATGGCAGGTGGACAAGCCAGTAAAGAAGAGGAACAATTCCATAAGGCTCTTCACAAGGTCCCTTCCCTGCTGGCGTTGGGTTGCATGTCATTACCTCTTCCATGCAGGTAGACTTCACCTGTCCTCCCTCAAGAGCAGGGTACTTGCTAGAGGGCTTGGGAGAGAAATGAAGCCTTGTGCACAAGTACAGGTGATTAGATTAGGTAACAAGCTAGGGCAGATAGCAATTTGGGTAGTAAGCCAAACTAATATTTGTTGACCCCTGCTCTGCTACCTTTATTAGGATAACATTTAAAATAAAAATAAAAATGAGATGCAACATGGAGTATAAGGGAGATTATAATTCTGAGCTGAAAACTGTCGAAGAGCAAATATCCAAGAGGAATTAAAAATAATTTAAATGAATCCTTGTCCTTCTACCTTTCCTTAATCCTCCCAGCTGGGAAAAAACACCATATGATTGCCTCTCACATCCTTTTTCCTGTTACTGGCAAGGATCAGTGAAGGAGCCCCATACCTATGGATGGCCCTGTAACTGGATGACATCTCTAAATAATGTGACTATCCTTCCTCATCTTTTTGCAAAATCCTTGGGAAAACACAGAGAGCCACCTGCCAATACTAATTAAAATGTAAATGATTAAATACCCCAGCTAGATTATAATAAGGTTGGTCAGTCATGTTAATAAGGTGTAAGCGGTTGTTTTGACTTTGGATCAATGAGGCAAGGGACTCCTTCCAACTGATCAATGTTAATTGTATCCGGTGGCTACTTTTCTTGGCTAATGGGAATTTTTTTATATTATGATACTATTGCAATGCGTAGAGGAGAAGAGCCTTCTCTTTATCTTTTAAGATCTACATTCTATCACAGATGTTCAGTGGCTCTACCCATAGGGAGAATCCAAGAACTTCATCCAACATTGCCTGTTTAGTGGCAGAGCAGAACGGGTTTCTCCTCCCCTTCTCTTATTAGCCTATAATTCATGGACCCAAATATTGGTGGTGCTGGAGACACCCTGTGACTCTGAAGAAGGCAGAGTCTGCCTTTTCTGCACTGGCTGTCTATGCCATTCACAGGTCATGCAGTCTTTCAGTATGAAACTAATTAATTAATTAATCGAGCAACTCCTCTTGCCTGCCCACTGGCCTTGGAGTGCCCGTGCCTCAGCCTCAAATCACAGGGCAACCCCAAGCCACTCTCTCTGCTGCACCCTGCCTTCCAGATTTCCCTATGGTGATAGGAAGAAAGACTGTGAACTGGAGACGGGATGTGTTATTTTTACCTCCGCACCTCAATGTTATCATCACCAACAACACGGAAGCCTAAATCAAATTTTGTGAGAGACCTCTGGCTGGGCATTATCACAACAATTTAGTCATCACTTTTAAGGTTACTGGCAACTTCCTTCCTTCCTTCTCCAATCTATAAACATCTCTTCAGCAAACACCCTTTACACAGACCATGGCATTTAGCCACCACAGAAAAGCTTTTTTTAAAATTTATTAATGGCAGGGCACATTAGGAAAGAGGAAGCATTGGCTGGCGTTATGGCTAAAGTGCTCAGCTGCCAGGCAACCTTAATTTGGAATATTGACACTTACTGACAACTTTATGGCAGTCGGTATTTATAGTTGAATCCTTAGTACTGTGACACTATCCAGAGGCAGTAACCTTGTTTCAATTAAAAATTAGTTTAAAAGAGGGCAGAAACAATCAAATGAGCTGTATCTATACCATGAATGTTTTCTCACACTAGAAGACAATTTCCCTTGATGGTGCAAGAATTTCAAGACCTCTACTGTTTATCCTTTCTCTTAGTCATTGCCTTATTATAATTAATAATGTTTTTATTATATTACAGCAAAGCTTGGGGGTAAGAACAATTGATTAAACATGAGAATCCTATTGATTAGACTTTTTAGTTTCATGGCAACCCAGGACCTAGGAGTAAGAAATTTGCAGCCTTGTATGTGTGTGCGTGCGTGCGTGTGTGTGTTTGGGGTTTTTATATACCATCCTATAGCACACTTTCTCAGACATATACCAGGTAACTCTCAGAGACTCCATGTAAGATGTGTATTTGTAAAGCATGGCATTGGAATTTAACCATAAACAGAAGAAAACAGTCCATATTAATACTAGCCAAAGAAAGAGCCATCATCTCCAAAAATGAAATCACATTCACCTTGAACATTAGTGGGGAAAGAACCATTGCACCCCCTTTTCCTTCCCTTTAGCAGCAAAATTATAATGTAAAGCTGTGCTCTGAAGTACTGTCCCTGTACTGTCATTCCTTAGCAATAACCAAGGCTTTCCCCTGGCTTTCCCTCAGGCCTGAATGCTATTTCCAAGCTAAGGCTCATTTAGTAAATACATCTAAAGGAAAGATCACCTTTACGTAGGTTGGCAAACCCAGTTCCCTCCTTCTAAATGATTACCTTTCCCTTCTCTTGTTGCCCTTTTAATCATTCTGTTATTTATTTATATGAAGAGTTGATATGCATTTTGCTTTCTCTCATATCTTATTTATTAAAAGAAAAACTTTTTTGCAACTTGAATGTTTGTGAATTTTGGTAAATTCTTTCATAAAATGTAGCAAAACAAAATCCCCCCCTCCCTTTTGTACCAGCCAAAATCAGAAACTAGGGCTATTCCTAGCACAAAGAGCACCATATAGAAAGTATAGATGAGTGGCTGTCAGAAAAAGGAGGTGGTAACCCTAATTCTGCATTAATGTGTGCATAATCACACCACGCTTCCAGACCCTATGATTGCCTTTGACTGTAATGTGTCTTGAAAACCATTTTCTGAAAAACATGTGAGTTCAGATACTGCTTCTCAAATTCTCTAGTGCATTGTCTCAGCACATATTGGTTCCCCAACTTTAATATTTATGTGATGAAGGAAAAATAATAAGAAAGAAAATAGTAATTCTCCGGGTTTTGGTCTGTGTATGAAATCTTTTTTGTGTCATACCAGAGTTTATTTAAATCAAGATATCAGCAAGAGGTATTTGAACAACTCATCAAGTTTTGATTATTGTGTTGATTCCCAGCAGATTGCCTGAGCAACCTGATCTCAAGATAGCCTCATGTGGCTTTTAGGAAGCTTTGGGGCTGTTGATGGAAGGATTTAACACCCTTGGGTATATAAATACATTCAAATTGTGAAGTTTATAACACAGATAATAAAGATGCAGGCAGTAAAATCCAGTAGCCGCAGGACTTCTCCTATGCCAGTACCTGCTGTTAACACCAGCTTTTACTAGAAAAGGAAATTTTAGAATCGGTCCCTTCCTGATTTTTGTGACTTTAAAAGAAAATCTTCATCATCAAACCAATACACACAAAATCCAGTGAAAACTTTTCTCCACTAACTACACAGCACCACACAAATGATGGTCTTATGGATTAAGAGTGGAATCCCTCACATGGCTTCATTCCATAATTAAATAAGCTGTAATGAAATTCAGCAGAACTGTTCAACTATCCACAGGGCAGAAATTAATGAAAATAGCTCGATCCTTTTTGACATTGTTACCACATTTCAGAATATGAGGGAACAGCATTAAGAAAATGACTTTTAAAAAGAAGAAGAAGAAATAAAAATTCCCTGACAACAGAGAGTTTGTAGAAACGGCTATTGCAGAACTTCTGGGCAAGTACCTTTAATGGCACAACTGCACATGACTTGTCAAGCATAGGAATAGCGAAGAACTTTGCTGATGCGAACGCCTGTGAAGCACTCAAGGCACTTACTGGCAGAAAACACAATGAGGAGGAGAGGGCCTGTGCCACCAGAGGATTCAGACTCTCACAGAGCTCTCCGTAAACCTCTGGAACGGAAGCTAATAAGGCATAAGCCACAGGCAGATTGCTTCCACACATGTGTCACAGTGAAATCCTAACCTTCCAAAAGTAGGGCAGGGCCACCTGGAAAACATCTGCTCCTTCCTTGGCTCCTTCTGTTGCAAGGCAATTATTGGTAGATTGCTGTGCACAGGCTCCCTGAAGCTCCCTGGGGGCCTTCTGTCCTGCAGTGAGGCTTCCCGGCCTGTCTCAGGCCACTTAACCGTTGTGGCATCCCTGTGTTATGCACACAGCCGGAGGCAATCTTGGTCGAAGCAGCAGTTGTGGGTAGGCTCTGTGGAGCAGAGAAGGAGTGCCAGCACTATAGCCTTACACTAGGCCAGTCCTGTCTCAGTGCTCTGGTTGTAATGGAATGAGGAGTACACAAATGGGCAGTAAAGCAGAATGTGCCGCACTTCTCTTTTTTTGTGCTGGTGTCTGCCTGTCGCATTCAGGTGAGCACCGAATCCCAGCCTTGCCCTCAGAGCCTCTGCACCTTGCTTTCCATGATCTCTTTGCCCTCATCTCGGGATGCTCTTTTCTCTCCCAGCACAAGGTTGTTCCAGCACCTCACACATCCAAAGAGCACCTGCTCCCTCTGCCATTCTTTCCTTTCACTCTTGTTGCCCCTTGTGCCTGGAACTGCTTTCCGGAATACATGTATGATGCCATATTTCTCTCTTCCTTAAAACACCACTCCAAGACCATTGGCATAAGCCTCCACCTTGGTATACACAAGCCTAAGTACACGCCATTAAAGCCAACGTATTTTTCCCTTGTTACCCCTGTCTCCCTTCCTCTTCCTCTGTTGTCTTCCCTTTGTTGAATGGCACATGGCTACTTTCCAGTAGGGAAGAAGATGTTCCAGTATCTTGTTTGGCCATGGCCCTTCTTTCATTGTGTAAACTTTGAGCTCAGTCATTGTCAGGTCTACCCTTATAGATGTTTTCTATTCCGAAGAAGTGATAGACTGAATGCTGCAATTCAGGCAACCAGAAGTCTTTGTCCTCATGTCTTTGTTTGGGATAGGAAGGCAAGGTAAGCAGTGATATTCTGGGCACCTAATGAACAATGTGGCAATTCAAAGTCCATGGATTTAGGAGTCCACCTAGCATTTCTTGTTGTTGTTTGCTAAGATCCCTGGACTGTGAATAATGGGGAGACAGATTGTTATGAATGCAAAATGGACTGCTTGTCTCACAGGGATGTTCTGAAGTGTTGTACTACCTCCATACATTCATACACTGCCTTGTCCATTTTTCCAGATACCATAAGTGCATTCTTTCATACACGTGGAATAATACTAATAAAGGACCGGAGGACCTCTTCATTCTGTGATTCTGGCACTTCTTGTATAGCTTCCACTAATTATAGCTTAGGTTATAAGCCATTATGTGATACTGGGTGTCTTAAGTAAGCCACTGAGGTAGGAGAGAAAGGGCATTTTTGCACACTAATGGTGAGGTCACATCGTTGGGAGTGAGAAGAAGGTTCCTCTCAGCACATGTTCTCGAGGCCCTGCTGATTGGGAATCAGAGGAGGAGGAGCTAGAGGGGGCATTGGGATGTGGGCCAATTCCAGAGGTTGAGCTGAGAGAAATGGAGACTCTTGCCTCAAGACCTTTAATTATTGTAAGCCGTTCTTCCTTTTTGGATGGGGAAAAAACTGTTTAAACTAAATAAATAAGACCTTCCAGGGGGATAAAAACCAGGTATTTGTGGGAACCTATAGCCAAAGGACTCTGCTGATATGGCAGTATATCCAAATATGTTAAGACAGATTTTTTTTTTTGAAGGAAACTGGAATTCCATTGATGTTGGGTAAAGGATGACAATCTACTGCTACATTAGAACTTAAACCTGTCAAACTGGTTCTTGTGTGAAGAGATTCATATTAAAACAATGGGAAATCACATGCAGATGAAGCAATGAGATCTACAACGTTGGCCTTGCACAGCTTCAATAACCTTTCTTTTAGCAGTTGCTGTAATATTATAGGGACTTTACTAATTTTATATTCTATAGGTACTGCATTAAATTTCACCTGATTGTTGTGTTTGAAATTTTTGGCCAATTACAGACTATGTGAAAAAAATCTGCAAATTGAATATCTGTGGCTTTTTCATTTGTAATACCAGATCCATGCGAATGGGCTCTAGAACCTGCTGATTATTCCATCCTCTTACAGACTTTTTCTTCTTTTCCACATATACTTTGCCTTCCACAGTGTGGCTGCAGAGTAACCATTGAAGGCAATCAGTGTTGCTTGACTTGATATCCAAAGCACTCAACTTAAAATTTGGCTTGGAAAATAGTATCTGGTATACCTGAGAGAAATTATGGTACAGGAAGACTCAGAGCCAGATAGGATACTGAGTTCATATCTATTTATTTTTACCTGCCAATACACAGTGTGATGAGTTGTGGTTACACTTCAAATACCACCTAGGGCAGTTCATCCTTATCCCTGTCAAAACTGCCATTTACCAACACAAGTATTATTATTATTATTATTATTATTATTATTATTATTATTATTATATTTCTATGCCGCCCCTTGCCGAAGCCTCGGGGTGGCTTACAACACAATAAAATACATTGAAATACAATAGAACATAATAAATTACCATTAAATACAAAAATACAAAAAATACACTGAGTTTCAAACAAAATAATATAAAATTAAAAATAACAGTATAAAATAAGTAAATAAATAATATAGGAGGAGAAAAGAGAAGGAAGAGGAAGTTGCCCTGGCCAGATCATATATTTTAACAATTAAAATGATGTTTAAATAAAAAGGTCTTTACCTTGCGCCGAAAAACCAGTAACGACGGTGCCAGGCGGACGGTGGATCTGCACATTTTTGGCACAATGTCCTTTTCTCTGGCCTTAGTTGCATTGTTCAAGAGCACCCTGAAAAAACCAGCTTTGTGGTTGGATCCCCATAAAGTAGCAGCAAATTCCCTTTGCAATGCAGATGTGAAGTGGAAGACTTTTCCCTGGTGGGATTGGTCTGAACCACCTGCACCTCCATGCCTTGAGAAGGTATATGGGGCTGAAGAGAAGGCTTTCCACAGTGAACAGCACCCTCAGCACCTTTCAGCCCTTCCAAGAACTGTAATCTGTGTAAGCTTTGTTTCGTTAAAAGTTTTCTTGGTGTTTGGAAGAAGAGGTTTCCATAAGCATGTAGTTCCCTAGCATTTCCTCAGCTACAGTACAAAAATGACAAATAGCACTAAGTGTCCATAATGCAGTGATGTATTGCTCTATTGGCTTTCCAGGCAGTCAAAACCATCAATAAAATTAACAACATTCAGCAATTACATTGATAGGAGGGTTAAAGTGATCACCCAACGTCTGGAAAGCCATCCTGAGCCACATGAGAAGGAAAAGAGAGACTATTATAGATCTTCGGGCCCTCTGGTCTCAAGCAATGCAGCTGCTGCTGCTACTGCTGCTATTTATTTCATTTCTGTACTTCCCCAAAGCCAGAGTTCTCTGGATTGTTTACAACAAGGCTTTCTGCTTGGCAGGAGCAGCAGCATCAGTCTGGATGGCAAGGGAATAATTGCAGAGTATGTCTTCCACTGTAAAGACTAAAGTCAGAGGTTGAAGCAGTGGATGGGGTGACGCTTGCTGTACCTTTGTTATTTGGCTAGTAGCATTGGTTTGGTGCTTGCCCCTTCCTGAATAAATAAGAAATGCCTATATTTCTAAAGTTTATTCTTTTACAGCCAGGACTGCAGTAGCCTTTCCTTTTCACTGTGGTCTCCTTCTAGGACTCTCTGCTGAGTCCATCCAGGGACCAGGTTCTCAGAGTTCGAAGAAACAGTGAACTCAATCTAACACCAAGAAAGCCAGGAGCAGAACCCAGTGCTTACTGTTCCCGTGTGCAGGAAAGGATTCTGATGAGGTGCAGTTTACTTCCTCAGGACTAGGACAATCCAGGCCAGAGGATGCCACCTTGCTGTCACCCCCTGTCTCAAAGGAGGAGTCCCTGGAATCTCAATATTTCCAGTCTCACAAAAGTCTCAGGCTATAAAATCAGGTGAAGACCTTCAGCAGTTCCTTCTGCTTTTGAGAAGGGATGGTGCTGGCCATGCTACAGATTTTATAAGCCAATATAAAGCTTCAGCTGCTGAGACAACATCCTCCTGCTGCAGTAGGAGAAAGCAGGAGCCACTTGGAAGTAAAAAGTCTTCTCTTCTCCCTGCCTTGCTTTTCTTGCCCAGGGATCCTCAGGAGACCACTGAGCAGGACAGTTATCTTATGAATCCCAACTTATATGGCACAAAAAGCCCTAATCCTAAATTTGAACCCTGAATGCTCCATCCCTGGTATGTTCATGTGCTCATGCAAGTGGAGGAGCAAAGTGAGAGTGCACAGGTTGTATACATCCTGTATGGCACACACACCATGCACACTGCAGTTTCGTAAACTAGGATGTGTCAGCTCTGACTCCCTTTTTTCATCCAGACCATGAGAAATCACAGTGCTGCTTTCTAGAAGAAGTAGATTTTAACAGGAAGAGAAAAAACACATCTAGTATTCTCTTGCCTTTCCAGAACAAGGACCCATTTGTGCGTGTTCCGCTCACCTGCCTTATAAGGCAATAAGCGTAGTCTAGGCGCTCCAGAGACACATTATCATTCATCATGAATAAGTCATAAAGCTGGAATATTTATTCGTCAGTGTTGATGGTAAAAGCTATAGCTCACGGTCTAATAGCAACAAATCTACAGTTGCTGAGATACTGCGCTAGTACAATGTGAAAAGGAAAGAAAAGGAAAAAAGAAAACTTCTCACATTTATATTTATATACCAGCAGATGGGCATGCTGTTCAGTAGCTTTTCCTAACAGCTACTCACCATTTAGTAGGCATAAGAAATAGTGCCTCTTCTTCCTATTTTGGTGTGACAATGGGAGGAGAAAGAAAGACGGTTGCTGTAGACAAATCCGTTGGGTACTGTGTGCTGTGAGTTACATGAGTTACGTTTGGGGCTATCTAAGCTGTGAGTAGGAACATGCTTGGAGACTTCAAATGGGTGACCTTCGCCCTACTGCCCTATGCTACGTAGACTTGACTTTGTCCGTCCTGACATTTGAAGTGATGCAAAATTTGAAAATAAATAAATGACCTCACTTTGGAAGTGGAAAACAGAGTCAGATACATGAGGGTCAACCAAAGAGAAAATCTGAGCATACAAATAAGATCCAAAGTGTCTGATAGGAGTATGATATGTATGGGACAAGGAAATGCTGTCAAAGTTCGGATGCCAAACCGGAGTCCTCTTCACAGAGGCACATTGCCTGCAAGTGCTGCTTTGCCTCCAGCGTCGCTCCGAAGACACTGCTGTGCTGTTCGGCTCCTGCCCAACGCTTTCTGCTCATCTCAGCAACAGCTTGACAGAATGCCCATTTTTGCCTCTAGGATGCAGCAATCGCCTTTAAATTAGGCGCGCAAGAACCTGGATCGAAGTAATTTGGACAGAATGCGAGGCATGTAAACAAAGGAAAACTGACATGATCATACAAGTCAATCATCATTTTTGGCATGTCTCTGAGATCAGCCGAAATGTTTTTGAATGGCAGCATCTGCTTACGACAACTTAACTGAAATGAAACAGGCATTGACATTAGAACAGAAAGGAGAAAATGAAAGGATATAAAACTATGGATTAAGGTAATAAGGTACAATAGGAATAAAAGTGATAGTGTGTGATTTCTACTTGCCTGAAACCGTTTCCACTTAAAGATATAAGAACTATATACTACTTTCTACTCCTGATTTAAAATAAATACATATATAAATAATGTAACTGGATTTCAGAAGTATTGCTGTGTTCATGAAAGAGAAGAAAATGTTTTAAAAATGGCAATTCACAATTAGCCCAGTGGGGAGACAATATGTGTAATGGTTACAGCATCGGACTGGGACTCAAAGATCACTCAAGCCCCAAACTCACTGGTGACATTGGCCCAGTTACTGACTCTTAACCTAACCTACCTCACAGGATTGTTGTAAGAATAAAATGGAGAAAAGGAAGCAGAATATGTCTGCCACCTTGGATGCTTCACAGGAAAGTGGTGTGATATACATAAATACATCAGATAAATTGGTTCCAGTTAAACACTGTGTAGGATCGTGTCTATGTCCAGCTAACGCTTTGAATGGAGAATAATAAACTGTAGCAAGGCACAATGTGAAATCTTGGGAGAAAGAAGCACTTTGCATGGAATGTGCTCTTGCAATAGCTCCACAGATGCTCAACCCTGTTTCAGTTTGTGCTTTCAGCTGGCCATGAAAAGCAGGCAGTAGAACAGTAACCTAGCAGTACCTTAACAGATGGTTCACTACAGAAATACTGCATAGTTTTACTATGGGAGGCTGTAATTTATTAATTTTTGTGACTGTGCAATGGCCAATTCAGGAGAGGATATCAGCCTGTGGAAGAAAAGGTGCTGGAAGATGTTTCAGGTTTCTGTGCCACCTGTGCAATATGAGGACAAGTTAGTGTGTGCCCCAAAATGCTACAATGTGCAGGGACAAAATGATTCATCCCAAGCACATAATTCCCTAAGTTTTACAAGAGTGGGCAACCTGATGCCTTCCAGATGCTTCCAGCTGCCAGAAATCCAAGCCAGAAAGACCAGTGGTCAAGGGTTTTGGGCCCTGCAATGTAAAACATCTGGCATTCACAAAGTTGCCTAGTCTTACTCAAGTGTCTGTTTTCTAAATTGCTCAGAAATAACATGGTTGGAACAGAATCCTACAATCCAGTCTGAGATAGGCACCTGATTACATTTCCAGGTCTGTAGCGCTGCAGATTCTATACAGGAGTCTGATTGCTCAGAATGGCTAGCAAATTACTGCTTTGCTGCTTTCTAAAATTAAGCTCTGCTTTTTCAGTTCCCTTAAATATAAATTCTCCTCCTTCTGTTTCTGCAGCTGGAATCTCCCCCCTCCCCACTGTCTTTTACATAACCACTTTTAGTAGCTTACTGACTACTCAAAGTATAATCTATGTGCTTGTACAGAATGCCCTGCTCAAAGGCAAGTGAAAATCACAATTCTGTGGGAGAGAACATTTACACCAGCTTAAAAATAAATAAAAATAAATGTAAAAGGGCTGACAAATAAGAATGATTTCAATGATATTTATGGGTTATTAAGTAAATATGTATCAAGAAAAGGGAAGGGCATCAAACCTTCAGATGATTCTATGCAATACTGGATGGAAGGGGGTAGTCCTGAAAGACAAGAAATGTAGTAGCAGTACCAGTAAAAAGATGGAATTGCATCAATATATAGCCAAGTTCCTGGTGGAGGAGTGTACTAGAGGTCCTTTTTAAAATATAGTCTTGCTTGTTTATTTATGTTTTGTTATTATTGATCTGTTTTTGTAATTGTGATTGTAACTTCATCCCATCCCTTGTTCTGAGCTGCTCAGCACTCCTGCATCAATTGTCATTTGGGTGAATTCATAGATATGAGATGCTTCATTCATTCCAGCTGTTTGACATTGAGCTGGCTAGTCCAGAAAGGGCCCACACAATGGCCGAGAGGCACAGCTATGCTTATACTCGAAAACAGCAACTGCCAATTAATCCCAGTCTTGGAAAAGGAAAAGGGCTGTGGAATGGGATGGGTGAGAAATTTTCTGCATCCCAGTTTGCTGTTGTTTTTAATGGGTGTGTTTTGTTAAACCTTTCAATGAGCTTAGACAGTATATGCTTTGGAAATTTTGCAAGATTTCCAATACAGCTTGTTTCAAGAAAAATGCAGAATGAGCATATCATGTCTGGGAATCACAGTTAGTTCTTTCTTATTTTCCCAGTCAGCAACAGGATATAAGGGACTGGAGGCAGGGGGAAACAGGAAGTAATTGACCAGTTTGTATGTGTGATTCCCCAACATGATTTTGGATCTAGAGCTGTGCAGGTTTAGCTCAGTAAACAGGCCAACAAGCCAGCAAAGAACCAGCTGGAAGAAGTCCAACCAGCTGTTCAAGAAAAGAAATCAGTTTCTCACAATTAGCTGACTTTTTGGACTAAATATATAGAGATGCCTGGCTGCTGAGACACAGTTGTACGGGTGAAGGAGGGTGGTTACCTTCTCCTGTGTATTAAGGAATATTTTGGAGGTAAAGAAGTTTCATGTTCTCTTCACTCCAGTTAGATTCTGTTGTATATTTTCCGTACAACTTCCTTTGCCTTTCACCTTCAAAAATATGGGGAAGTAAAGAGAACCAATTCAGGACATTTAACATGCATCATTCATCATATTAAATGACCTGCCCTTCAGCAGCTGATGTCTTAGGCAGCCATTCCAAACTATATATCACCCAATCAAGTCAAGTTGTTGTTCTGAGACTGTAACTAGTTTTCTCCCATGAGTGATTGGGAGAACTGTGATTCTCACATTCCTTCACTGGCATGGCAGCCACTGCCACGCTCCTGCTTCCTGCACCCCATGATAAAGTTAGGCACCATAGAACATATTGTGGAAGACACACCGTGGCTCATTCTTGCACTCCTCATCCAGCAGCAGTGGGGCTAACACTCGCATGCGGAAACGCCATGCAATGGGCAAGGTGTGCTACCCCAGTGACTGGTGTTGTTTGAGTAACTTAAGCCAAAGTATGGTGATCCCAGCTTGGACCATCAGACCAAAGGTCCACCTGGCCCAGCATTTCACAGAGGCCACCAAATGCCTATGAACTTGAAGACAAGAGTAGTCCCTTTCTATTGCTGCTTCCCAACAACTCATGCCCGTTTCAGCATATTCCATTTCCATGTGGTTACTAACCATTGGCAAGGGCCATAGTTCAGTGGCAGAGTATCTTCAATGCCTGAAGAAGGTCCTGAGTGCAATCCAAAGCTTGTCCAAGTGAGACTCTGAAGAATTCCTTCCTGAAACCCTGCAGAACTGCTCCAGTCAGCATCCACAGTACCAGTCTAGATGGACTAGTGGCCTGCTTTAGTAGAACAAGTTTCCTGTGTTCTTAACTTCCCAAAGTCTCATCCCCAATTATCTTTATCCTGTCAGGTTTAGGGTTAGAGTTAGGGCTATCCTTATCACTTATCCTAAAAACCATCTAAGCAAGTAGCCATCACTGTATCTTGAGCCAGAAAATTCCATAGACGAGGGGGAATTGATTCCTGATCACCCTTTCAGGTATTACAGGGCAGGCCCCTTGCACAGCCTTTTCCCCTGGAAATCCTGTGCCCCAATACCAGAAAGGTCCCCTTTCTGCTCAGAAAGTGGGGCAGAGCCTTTCTCTGAAGAAAGAGGACCCTGCGGAGCATCCTGATCTGTCCATGGAGAGACTAAAGAAAGGGGGTGAAGTGCGAAGAGCAGCCATCAAAAAACAGATAACCTGTGTGTGTGTGTGCGCGCGCGCGCACGCGTGTGGTGTTTTGTTGGGGGTGTGTTCTGTTCTGCATCTGTTGCCAACCCTTTTAATTGGTGGTTCCTGAGTATTACAAAATGGAAAGGCTCCTTTACCTACTTTGTTCACTATATGCATAATTTACAACACCTCTATTATCTCTTCCCCTTTTGGCATAATTAAAAAGTCCCAAATGGTTTAGCTCTTTCCTCCTAGGGTAAGTGATTCACCTTCCTGACTATGCTTTTCAAAACCTTTAAAACAGTTGCCACACACTTTTCTTGAAGTATTTACTACTGAAGTATTTTTAAGTATTTACTACTGCCAGCCAGAGAGCTTCAAGCATGAAATTGAGCGAGGGACTGCTTCCCCTGTTAGTCATACCCCTCAGTGCATGTGCGTGTGCGTGTATGCATAAAACACTTTTAATTATTTTGGGCTATTTATTTTAAGTTATTTTGGGTTAAATTATTTTTGAACTATCCTTAAAAGCAACCCAAAATAATTTAAAATGAATGGCTAAAAATAAAAACTACTAAGTTTTGACCCTCTCAGGATGCACAAGATAAAATGCAAGGAGATAATTTAGTGCAAAGAAGGGACCCTCTAGCATTTCCCAGCATTCACAGACTCCATCTCAGGTCAGCTCGCTTCCTGGGCCAGGGCCAAGTACAGGAAAGAATTTGGGGAAGTATCGGAAAGCATGATTCCAGGTGGATCTTTGCATTGCTGCCATACAAAACAAATGGCAGCAAAAGTTGGTGGCAGGAAAATCCAAGAGTGCTGAACTCCCTCCATTCTCCCTCATAAGGCCTTTAGTAGCAAGCCCATTTTGTTACCACTACAAAGTCAAACCAAAACCTTAAGCCGAATGCATCCAAATCACCAATATAATCAAATACTAACAGCAAACTTTTGTTTTGCTTTGTTTTGCCTAATCACACAGTTGCTTATTCTCTGACATAACTCCTCTCAATCCCAGCTTCAGTTTATCATCTTTCCTTTCCTGGGATCTATTTTAGCAATAAAGGAGAATTTAATTTCTGTTTGCAAAAGATGTGAACATGCCCCATTTGCAACTTCTAGTTTGCAAATGGATCATTCCCCCACCCCCCAAAAATGTGTTTGTGCTGAAAAATGCACTTGGAAGTATGAAAATGGAAGGAAAAGAAATATTTTCAGTGCAACGTTTAAAAAAGAATCCACAATTTCCCCATTTGTCCCATTTGAACAAAATTTTACAAGGCATGGAGGTAAGTAGAGGAAATTAGGTGAA
This sequence comes from Varanus komodoensis, assembly GCF_004798865.1. Taxonomy (NCBI): domain Eukaryota; kingdom Metazoa; phylum Chordata; class Lepidosauria; order Squamata; family Varanidae; genus Varanus; species Varanus komodoensis. The sequence continues at coordinate 7,688,046 of NW_025335798.1, read as the reverse complement.
CTGAGCTGAACATCAGGGTGGTGTTTGGAGAACTGGGGTGAACATGAAAACCACTTGTTCACCCATTCCTAACCCATTCCAGTTGCTTAACCCATTCTGTTCTTAACTTTTTTCTAGCCAATCCCACTACCTTTATTTTCTGGCTCAAATATATAACTTCTTCCAAATGTGGAATCCTGCAACTATTTACAACTTTCATAAGATGATATACCAATTTGTAATTTTACTACCTGTGGGCAACTTTGAGAAAATATGCTATTATCATAACTCCATTTTGTTTACTTTTCTAATTATGGTGGATTTTTAAAGTCACTGTAATTGTCACCATGCAGAGGATGTCAGAGAGAAACTATCATCATGTGAAACCAAAAAATTCAGGCCATTTCTGGTATTTTTTGTGTATATATCCTACTTTTGTGGTTACAAAAGATAATCAAAATAGTGATTAAACTTCCCCCTGCCCCATGTTTACTTAGAGTCCATCCTAAATCACTTTCAGTTTCCAATCTCAGATGCTGAAGAATAATCAATGGTCGTTCTAATGCAAAGTACTCTATCACACATGGTTGAAAAATGCTATAAAAAGGTATTCAGCATGATGATAATGAGAACAAGGGAAGAGGAAGCAAGCTGAATCGAAGTCAAGACTAATTTTGTGTCATTATGCAGCATCAGATGTAAATTGCTCTGTAATGCATGCATCCATTTAAACTGGGTTGGTCATTTGGAAATGAGAATATTCCAGATCTCTGAATTATTTCTTTTTTCTCCTCCTGCATCCTGGTGAGATCATTTTGCAGAAAGTTTAGTTTTCTCATTGCTCCCCCTTCTCAGTGTGCAGAAGTGAATGACAGGACTCAGTAGGGCATTTGAAAGGTTAGCCATTCGGAGTGAAGAAGAATAAGAAACCCACCTTTCTGAAGATCATTTCCATCTGTAATAACCGAGAAAAGCATGCATTTCATTTTCATTTTCAGTGGTGCACAGAACCACTGGCCAAGAAAAGAAACCACTAGGCTGTATCCAGTACCCTATACATAAAAGCCACAAACATTTTTTACTTGTCCAGCTAAGCACATGTATCATTTTCGCCGATAGGCTGAACACGAGCATGAATCGATCCATTACTATATGGTCAGCTGGAGACAATCACTACAACTGGTTTGGATCCATACAGCCCAGCCAATATAGGCTCCCTTATGTTTCCCTTTACTGCCACAATCTCAGGCAGCACGTTTGGGAGGTGGCATTCAGAGGTGGCGAACTGGGCAGTACCAAGCCCGATTGTAGGAAGTCATATATTGAATGTTCCCTATATAAACCACTTCCTGCAGGAAGAAAACTAGCACAATGGGTATGGATTTGGAACTTTCTCGCTCATTTACTTGTTTGTCTGGATGGGCACAGCACTCAATTTCTACTTCTCTCATTTCCTAATTTTCCCAGTCTTAAATTCAGTTCATACCAGTGTGTGAGATTTTTTTTAAGTTTGTGTGAAAATCCACATGCAGTTTTATGAGTATTTCTCCTAATATATGCCTGTTTGGACAACATTTTATCTAATATACCACTTTGCAATTTCCCCAATCTGAGGCATTCTGAACATATGCATTTTGTCTGTATGCTTTACAATAGCATATGTTTGTACGCCTTTTTGAACAGGTAAACTCATTTGCAAATGAGTTAATATTGGAGGTAAACTCTGAAATTTCTCAAAGTGTGAAATTTCACACGCTTGCTATTTGCCTGTTTTCCATCTAGACAGTAAAGTTCATGTGGAAATCTATCCATATTATTCATGGTATATCCCATTCCAGTATGAAGTTCTATAGCTTATTCTATCAAGCACTGACTAAAGATGGTCTCCCAAAATTCCTCATCCTGTGCATCAATGACAACACTGGGGATACCTTTCTGCTGAATGTTTTCCTGAGAAGGAGTGGAATTTTCAAACAGCTCATAGGGAGTTCAAGTAAGAATAACTTTGAAATTGATACTCCCCATCCCCCCTGCAAAAAAAACCCCTATTGGATATTCTTTTCTGGGAAATTTCAGCCCAGCCATAACTACTACTTCAGGATTTTGCCCCCACTGTCTGCTACATGTGTATAGCAGGCCCTCTTCCTGACCCACCTTAGTGACAAGTATTTGTCTTTGCTATACCACAGTGTGGGTGAGAATTAAACCCCATGGCTTAGCCGTGCAAATGGATAATGGAATTATGCTGGCAACCTGATATCTCCCTACACTGTTTTGTTGTAAGAAAAGCAAGCTGATAGTCACCTAGAAGAAGAATCTGGGTCAAGAGGAAGGTTTAGCTTCAGCCTCAGTGATGTCTGTTAGTGTGCCTGTCTACTTTTCCCCCATAAAAGTGAATGGCTTCATACATCTATGATGAAAAGTATATGGGAATACTATTTTAGTGGAATCTTATCTTTCATGATGTGGAGTACTGTCAACTCTACTGGCCTGATCTCTTCTGATGGGCTTTATGGGGAAATGGAGAAGTTAGCCTTTGTGTAAATAGTGTTCCCCTACAAGTTCTAGCATTTTCCTAAAGGTACACTCCTATGTATACTTACTCAGAAAAAGTCTTACAACTTACAACCAGGTGGGCTGGAACATGCTGGGAGTTGAACTTTTTTCCTGTTTAAGTACACATGTGATTACAGCCCAAATCTCTTAAGCTAAGTTGTTCCTCTATCTGACCTCTGGCACACTAAATTTCATGGGGTTTACTTCTGAGTATGATGCAGCTTTTAGGTCTTAGACAAGACTCATTAGCCAGGTTTAGCATCAACACTGTCTCACTACTTTCCCAACTCTTTCCATGGTGGTTGCGCAGAGAAAACCTTTTACTGTGGGAAAGCTGTTACATGTGAAGGCCCCCTGAGGACAGAAGAGGCAGAGGAGGAGCAATTTGGCCTGAAGGTGGCATCCACATAAGAGTTGGATCTTTCCCAGCCTTCTAAAGATGTGTGTAGTAGATATAGAATTGAGGGCTGGAGAGAGATAAGGCAAGTCATGACCAGACACTGTGTTCCAGAACTTAAGGAAAGACTACACACATGGAATGTATTGGGGCACTTTCTCCGCCAGGAGGTATCTTGAGAGCTGAACTAGAAGGAAGCACTTTCCTAGATAGCCACCTGAGGGCCTCCTCTTTGTGCAACCAGATGCTTCAGCCTTGGCGAATAGTTGGAAGAGATAAGCACAGAGATTACACATCCCAAAATACTGTTTTTCTCTTGTATACTTGTTTTCCTTTCTACGCTTCTTATTTTCCATTCCATGCAACATATGTTTATTCCTACATACATTCAATTCCATTTCTGCTTTAATCTCCAATATTTTGTAGATTTAAATATAAGAACCATATTTTAAAAAATATACTTGCATGAACATTTTTTTATTTATTCTATTGAGCAGCATAGGCATAATTGCATAAATTCAGGCACTATCTCTCCCTCTATTTCTCTCACCCACTATACAGAATTTATATTCTGTATGCCAATATTTATATTACATGCCAGGATGTTGGCTTACAGCAATGCAGAAAAAAGGAAACATAACAACAGAAGCAGCAGATACTGGCTACCTGTAAATCAAAGTTCATGTCAAGCAACCATCACTCAGATATAGAACTAAACAAGGTATAGACTCTTTCTTAAATAAACCCAAATGTATCAACTTCATATTAATGAAAAAAGAGAATATGCATGACTTTTATTTCAGAATTTGTCACAAAACATAACAGATGTTATCCATCTTTCAATAAACTTGTTCTCCAGTAAATTATTTCTCTCCATGAATAGCATGAATACATATTCTTCAATGTACATTCTTCCAAAATACATATTTCTAAATAAAAATTTCTCAAAATGTGCATTTTATACTTGTTTTTAAATTGAGAACTGTACTGCATTTTTCCCCTCCTCAAAACAGGAATTTTGAGACTTTGCTTTTAAAGTTGAGAACTGTCAGAGAAATACAAGATCTGGTGTGTTGCTATGTTCCAACCTGCACATGAATCTGGGTGATACAGATACAGTCATTTTGTATCGTAACGCACAAAGATCAATTTCCTGAAGCATCACTCTTCAAAACAGTGAAGTCTGGCAGCAGAGCACAATTCTGCCAGTCCACACATGACTCATATTGTCACTGTTGTTCTGCATGAACCCAGTGGCTTTAATTCTGAAATAGTAATTCGAAGAATAAAGGGAACAAAAAAAAGGATTCCGTCCTTCCTGTCAGGCATCTTATACCAACTCATCCCCACCTGGGTGGATGGATCTCATAATCACAGAGAATAGGAAATATGTGATGGTTTTTGAATATCAGCAAAGTAGCTGCTAAATTAGGCAGCCAAATACACTCTCCACTTTCTGACCTCACTTATTTCATTGGAAGCTGATTATGTATCTGCTTTCAACAGAAGGGGGGAGATTAAACCCTATATGATGTTAAAAGGTTTTTCTTGACATTCTTGGAACTTACAGAGACCCCTAGTTTCTCATGTGTAGCAGCATTTACTATTTGCACACATGATGTGTGGGGGATGCAAGCAGCACAAAATGAATGAAATAAGGTTTCTGATGTTAAGCAAATGCATGCATCAAGAGGCAAACATCCATTTCAGAAAATAAGATCTTTGGAACCTGCCTTCTTCCTGGCAAGAGACTGCTGGGTGCACACATTATATTAAAATGCCATGGAAAAAATGAATCAAATTCAACCAGTAGGTATTCCTCTATTCATCACAGTTAGAAACTAGTAATCAGCTGGTAATTAACCAGTTTAAGGGACTGTAGTAAGTGAATGACAACTCGATAATTGTGTTTATGGCTACACGAGATTTAAAAGGAAAAGAACTGCGATGATGTTTTCTTGTTTGACAACAAGGGTGAGCAATGACTCATAAATTAATTGCCATTGCAAAGAGCAAAACAATAATTTTCTGGTTCAAGTCGGGGAAGCAACTTCAAGTCCCATTCCTTTCAGGGGCTTAACTTTGAGTGAATTTTGCCCAATATTTTTGTTGCACACCATGACTGTTGTTGTTTTACTAACACCTAATGATCAATGCACATCATCAAAATATACTGGCTGTGATCTTTCTCCATCAGCAGTTTGCTTCCTCCCCAGCAAGCAGAGTACCCTTCTATGGAGGTAATTCCAACAGAGCCCAGCAGATGCATCTCCATGTCTTGCCACCTATGGATAGGCAGACATAGAGCGGTGGATTGCCTGGGAAGTCTGAGTCATGGGAAGGCTGACTACAGAAGGAAGCATGGAAAGCAGTGTCTGGTTTTGCTGCTTGGCTGCAAAGACTGGCATGCCCCCTAGGAGTGGAGTTAAAACAGCTCTCTGGAGATCTCTGCATGTGAGAGTACTGAACCCCTGTGGAGAACGATTGCATACTTCATGAATACAAAGACAAGAAACAAGCATTTGGAGAAATACTGTCACTTTGGGGGAAGTCGTGGGCCTTGTGTTTAAAAGATCCCAGATTCCATCTTCAGAATTTCCATCTCAGGTCAGGAAAGACGACGTGAAATCTTGGGAACTGTGCAGCTCTGGACCAGCCTGCAGACATATATGGTCCACGGGAATTCCTCTTCTGGTCCACCAGACTTTTTAACAGGTCCTGAGCATTTTCCCAGAACAGAGCAACTGAGATCAGAGAGAACATTTGTCTGCAGAGCACAGAAAGAGGCTCCCTTACTCCATGCTGAGTGAGGAAAACCCCTTCCCTGTGATCAGCTGCAAATCAAAGAAAGAGTCTTTCTCTATCAGGGAGGAGGGACTTTGGAGAAAGCTGTGAACCATTCCCTCCTGACCACATACGTGGCTTGCCCTGCTTCCTTGCTAGCTGCCATGCAGAGACTTGTTCAGCTTAATTTTGGCAGGGCAACTTCTTCTTCCTTCTCTTTCTCCTCCTATATTTTTATTTTATACTGATAATTCTAATTTTATATTTGTAAATCAATGTATTTTTTGTATTTTTGTATTTAATGGTAATTTATTATGTACTATTGTATTTCAATGTATTTTATCATGTTGTAAGCCGCCCCGAGGTTTCGGCAAGGGGCGGCATAGAAATGTAATAATAATAATAATAATAATAATAATAATAATAATAATAATAGTAGTAGTAGTAGTAGTAGTTTAAATACAGTAAAATACACATGTTTATCCTGTTCTCTCTGCATACAGCAGTACCCTCTTTGTGCTGACTCTGACCACATACACTCCCCGTACCTCAGACCTATCCCAGCATTGGGATTCAGCCCAATGAAAAATGGTAAAGCACTCTTGGCTGGCAACTACATGGACTATCACACTGCATATTACCTTCCTTCAGGTTGTAACTTCACACCCCATGCTGATTCTCAGTGCCCGAAACTGCCCATGCATCCTGTAATCTATATACAGTATTGTAGTACAAACAAGGAGGAGATGAGCAAAATACCTGCTTATAAAAATGTTTGATAAGATAAGCAAAATTTCATGGTGAGAGTATCAAGATGTTTGCATATCACTGACAACATATTTTCATCAAAGCAACTTATGAAGATAATCTGGGAGTTCTGAAAACTTGAGAAAACTAAAAGGGTAGAAACACCAATCAGGTGCATTTCACTTATCTCTAGGAAGAAGTTTCTAGTTGGCAGTGTCTGTTACCAACCAGAATAGGATTGATACATACTGATGCGAAGCTGGCATTGCTTAAATAGCGATACTTGATCCAGAACATTCTTTGTTGGAAAGGCATTTGCAAAAGGAATAGGGGGAAAGGTGAAAAAAGACTTAAATAAAAGGGAAGCGGGGGAGTTGTGGAGAAGTTGCCATTTTCTTTTTTGTTCTTTGTACTACCTAGAAAGCTGGATCCATGGACATCTTTCAGGCATCATTCGGGAGAGCCTTAACAAGCGAAGGGTGCAATAGTGTGAAAGTTTAGACAGGAAAAGGTCTTGAAATTTCCAGCATGCCTCAGTCAGTCTTACTGGGCAGCATTGGAAGACGGAAAGAGGCAGGTCCCAAACTTGTCCACTGCCTGGGAAAAGAAAAACACATTTTCATCATCTCTGATCCATTCCATCGACTATGCATCCCCAAAGCAATCTGCAGGTCAGTGGTACCCCTGGAACTTGCTGCTTCAGAGACATTTGCCCATCCTTCTCTGTAAATATCTTAATATGAATGGCAAGAAAGGTTTCCCAGAGAGAATGGATGATAATTTTTCTGCAGGTGATAGCACAGGTTTTGAACAAACTGATCTGCTAACTTTAAACAAAATCAGATTTTGCCCTTGTCCAGTTAAAAGTAAAATAGTATAAATAGTGTTTGCTCAATGCATGTTAATTGTCAAGCACATATTGCCTGAAATGGGAGCATCCCTAATATTCCTAAAACAGCTAAGGAATGATGACATTGTGATCTTGCATGTCAGTTTCATAAGATGAGAACCTTCCAAGCTTCCTCCAGGGATGATGGAACTGATGCGGGTGGGCGAGTTTCATCTAGAATGTAATTGCATCGCATAAGGTCATGAACATTTTCTCAAATGGCTATGCAATAAAATCTGGATCAGAGTGACAGCATGTTGACTGTCAAGTGGGTTTATCTATATTATTCCATACAGCATTCAAACTTTCTTTACTGAAAGGTTACACACACAAACGTGAGTGTTCATGCTAAAAAAAAAAAATCTAGTTGGCATAGATAACAACCTGTGGAAAAATGAAAAACTCAAAGACAATGGACTGAGTGGTGAAGAAAGAACTGGGTAATGAAATGGCAGAAAAGGAGTTACACATATGACTTCTGCAAAATAAAGATCTTCTTCCATAGCGTACACTAGTGATGTTTTTCTTTGGCCAATCAGGTTGATGTAAACTTGTTTCAGAATGCAGAGGTTCGTTTCATGCCTGATGCTTACCTGTGATGCACTTGGATAGACTCTGCAGAAGGAAACATAAGGAACTTGGGAAGCACGGGTTCTCTTCTTAATTTAACCATGAAGGAGGGCAAATATAAATTTCCTTTTCATGTATTACATTTCTATACTAACCAGTAGCCAAAGCTCTCTGGGCAGTTTACAAGGATTTAAAACCTTTAAAACAGATTAAGCGATATATATCTGCACAGACACACACATACACATATTAAACTATTCACACACACACACACATCTGTAAACACAGCATACACAGGGAAATAACATTAAGCAATCCATAATGAAAGACACCGGACCCGATTAAAAAATCATGACATGCTGCCACATGCCTGAGAGAAGGGAGATTTCTTAACCTGGCACCCAAAGGATAACGCTATTGGTCCTCAGCAGGTCTCGTTGAGGATATGGCTGTGTAACGATGGGAGGAAGGGTTGGGCTCTGTAAAGAAGTCCCTTTCCCTTGTGGTCATCTTTCAAGCCTCCCTTGGCGGAGTCATCTGAAAGATGACCGGAGATGATGAATGTTCATGAAGTAAGTAACTGAAGTTGTGAGTTTGAATTTTTCTTAATGTTGAAAAAATGGTAAAAAAAAGATTCTTAATGTAAAAGAATCAGTGCACAGAAAGTGACTGTCACACGGAGGCCAGTTTGATCTCTGCTCCAAAGCTGTTCAAACTGCTTTATTCTGTAGCTGGATTTTCTTGGTCAAACTATGAAACTGTGTCTTATGGTAGACCCACCATTATCCATGTAAACCACTGACTGTGACGCAGGAGCATTCCTCCTGGGTTGTGTAGGGTGTCCTGTCTTCTGAGGTGAGGTGAGTATCCCGTTGGCCCCATTGTGATGGCATTCAGTTATCAGATCAAGATACTGTTGCTTCCCCAGATTTTTAATGAGGTTTAATGTTCAGATTTTTAAAAGTGGCTACTGTTCCAAATCAGATTTACTCTTCCTATTTTTTTAAGGTTTGAAACTGTGTCTTCCTGAGGTTTGTTTACTGTTTTTCTATACCAGCCAATAGCTAATGCTCTCTGGGCAATTCACAATTAAACCCATAAAATACAACGTAATACACTATAAAAGTTTAAAACTCCAATATAAAATAGAAGTAAAAGCCAAATTAAAACCTGGAAATGTTGTTGATATTGTTACTTTCACCACATGATACAAGCTGCCTCATAAATAATGGCTGAGGCATGGTATGTGAACATGTTAAGTAAATATAATACATTATAATATAAAAAGTTATTACTGAGGTACAAATTGAAATCATTCACTGAAATGCCAGAAAACACCCAGTCTCTTTTTACAAACCTCAGAACTAACCTCTTTTTGGAGCCTTTCATCTTCATGCATTCATCTTTATTCTCAGTTGAAAAGCTAAATAAATGTAGATTTTCAATGTGGGATGAATACTAACAGTGCAGTCCTGCGCATTTCTTCCCAGTAATACATCCCACTTACAATGGGGCTTATTTCCTGATAACTGGCATTTATGAGCATTAGCAAGCTTATGTTCACAGAAATTTGCAGGTCCCTTACACAACATCAGCATCATCCAGGGGCCTTTCCAAGTTTTCCAGCCATTTTTGGTGGGCGAAGTTTTAGAGACGGGGAAGTCATCTATTATTTCCTATTGTGGTAGAAAGTGACACAACAGGGCTGTGTATTTCCCACAATCGTGCTATGTCACATCACCACTTTGTGGTACTGTGACAAAACATATAATAGGGCAGCCCTAACCCTAACCCTAAGTAGAGAAGCATGTCAAGGATGTACTCTTCCTCCCACAAGAAAATGGAAGGCTTATGCAGTAGGTAACTTGCCTCAAATTGTTGGTGATGTTCCCCCGACAGAAGCCTTTGGATCCAGCAGAAATTTCCATCCATGCAGAAATGACTTGATTTTCACTAACTCCCTTCCCCATGACATTTCTACACCAGCAAAATTGCTTCAGAGATTTGACACAGGATCTGGGCACCTGCAGGGGGACACAGAAATTGACAAAAAATGGCTCCTCTTCCCATTCTTTTGATGGAAGCATTCACTGATCCCAAAAGCTTCTATCAATGGAAAGACAGCCTTAGATGCGAGCCAAGTCATGCACTCCTATATATGTTTACCTAGAAATTCAGTCCCCTGAGTTAAGTGGGAATTACTGGAAGAGGAAGGAACTATGATCTGGGGAGTGAGAAGGAGGGGAGCTTGAAAGATAAACTAAGAATGTGGTGTAGGTCTTGTTTTTTGTGTTTTCTCTCATGTTCCTCAGTACAGCACCATCTGATGATATAGTAATCATGATTCTCTCATATAATAAACTCAGTTGGTAGAGTTCCTATAGTTAGGAAGTGAGCTGGGCTAAAGGGTCTGTGCGCACATGCGCTTTTGCAACAACAATACTGCAAAGCAACCTCACAAGGTCTTATGAGGTTCTAGAAGGTAAATATTGTCAATGTGTCAGTTGAGAGCAGGAAAAAACCTTGGAGGTGGAAGAAAGAAGAAGGAATGCGCCTGCTGAAACCTCTGAGAGCTTATTTTAAGTATTTAGGAAGAGGAACAGATGGGTTGGTGGGAGTCATGCAATTAAGTAGTGCTCAGAATGGGAGATCAAGGAAGAACAATTCAGCTTTTGCTGGGTGGGGATACACTCTCCATGCAGATTAGAAGTCAATTTAGTGTAGTCTTGTAGGAAGCCCAAAACCTGAAAGCCCAGCTCCTTGTGGTGGCCGGGAGTGCATTTGCACAGCTGAGGGCAGAGCATCAACTGAGTCTTTTTCAACAGCTGCCTGGTCTGGCCATGGTGACAGATGCTTCAGCTGCATCCTGGTTGTTCTACAGCGATGTGATAGGACTGCTTATGAAAACTGCTCAGCTGGTCCAGAATGATGTGGCCAGATCATTAACCAGGACCAATTACAGGGAAAGAGAGACTGTACTCTTGCAGCAGATTCACTAGCTACCAGTCTGTTTCTGGGTATAACTCCAAGCACCAGTTGTCATCTATATGGCTTGGGACTAGGCAAAGTGAAAGACGGAGCCTTCTTCAATAGGTGCCTGGTGATGCAGCAGATGCTCTTTCCAAGGAGATTAGGTGTGCCCCTCTCCAGTGTCCTTCCACCCATTAAGAACACTTAATTAAAGAAAACTTTTAGCTGGCACATGGGTCCATTGACTAAGTCCTCTTTTTATCATTTTTCCCTGTAACCTTCACTATTTTAATCATTATTTCTGTATGCTATTTGGGGTGACCTTCCCCTTTTTTTGGAGTAAAGGTGGAGGCACAAAAGAACTTAAAGAAACTAGAATGCAGGCTATTTCAGAAGTTAAAAAGCAAAGAGAGGATCTTCCACTTTCGCTAATATCAATGCCCCACTTTATTATTATATTAAATTTCTGTACTGCCAAGAGAGCTTAAGTCACCTGTTCAAATTTCAACCAGGCCTGACCCTGCTTAGTTTCCAAGTTTAGGCAAGATCAGGCACTTCAGGCTATACAGAAACTACTTTACAGGTATGCAATAATCCAATGGAGAACTGGCAACCATGAACTTTGTGAACAAAATAGGCTGCCTTATACTAGGGGATACTATGTGTCCATGTGTCTACTCAGTTATTTTTTCAGTGACTTGGTCTTGCACTTGAATGAGCACTTAAATTTTGGCCAAAAGGTAAAAGAAAGAAAAAAAGAAAGAAGAAAAAAGGATTGTCTCATCAAGAAAGAGGACTAAAAGAGCATATAACATTGCTTCACATTAGCATCTGCTACTTTATAAACATGGGTACAAATTTAGAAATACTAACTATAATGTCCTAGAAAAGCAATCCATTATCTGGCCCTTCTACAACCACCTACATGATCATGTGAAGAAAGCAACAGGAGCAGACCTACACGGACAACACTTGTTCTTTTCCTCCCACTCCCAAAACTCTGCTCTTTTTCACAACTGCAGGAGTCCTGAAGGGCAGTTCAAGCCACCTGCTCCAAGCTTGCTTGGGCCTTGAACAGACGCTGTCCTTGGAGGACTTGCAGATACATTTTCTTGTAATGATCTGAAATAAGTAGGATGAAGAACAGAAAGGCAGTCCATCAGCCATATAACCAGCTGGCATGCATAAGCTGTTCTCCCAATAGATTTGCATTTAAACAATTATCCCCCATTTCCATCTTGTTAGAGGAATTAAAGTCCTTAAAATCTTACAAATTGTTACATTAACTATAGCGAGTGTCACAGATACATATTTCAGGAAGACAGATGAAAGAGAGAAAAAGAAAGAGGAAGGAAGGAAGGAAGAGAGAGAAGAGAATTGGTTGCAAAGACACCTTAGCAGAAATAAAGCTCTCTGCACTACTTTCTCCTTATCATACACAATGAAGGTTTTAAGCTTCAAAATTAATTGAAACACATTACATTTCCTCTTGCTGATAATGATGCACAAATTTTGCTTGCATTTTCTGTCCATTCTATAAGAACTTTTAGAGAAGTACTCCAGTAAACATAGTGTTTATTTTGACAAGGAACATTTTCTTCCAGTTATAAACGTCCAAATAATGCTTTCATGAATGGTTGAACTTATCAAACTCATCCACTACTATAATATATTCCTTCCTTTGATAGACAGGTGTGCTCTTTTCCTGAAGCTTTATTGAAAAATGAAAGTATCTTATAAAATAGATTGAAGATCATTTATATCACAGTTATCTCTTTTTTTCAATAATCTGCCCAGTTCTTGTTCATTGTAATCTCCTCCTGAACCTAAGTACTGCCAGGCAGAGATTAAAATGCTCTGTCTATGAAACAGGGTTCATAAATGATTATCTGTATCTCCACATTTTACCACAACTACTTGGAGGAATCAGCATTGCTGAAAAATGAAATGAACCTAAGCTGAGTCACTAACTAGGTTTCATTCTTCGGTGTCCACACAAATCACATTTGAGGACTTTCTAAATTGGGGACTGATAAAGAAGGCATCTTTCTCTGTGGAGTCTATTGCTGCTATATAAAATACTAATGCTTGGGAAACTTCTGTTTGATCAAATCTGTAAAAGCTTTAGCAGCAAACTCATCAGGATGTCCCTCTTCCTAGGGCTGTTCAAATATTCCATGGAATTTTCTAGAGTTCTTTTATGAGTTGGGCCTCCTGAGGTCCACTGTTCTCTTCAAATGCTTGTTTTAAAATATAAAATATTCAGAATCGAATAGCTGATGCTCATATATGGAATTTAGCAACATATGGTATGTGCAGAAACAAGATGTATTAAGCAAGATTTGATATTTGTTTTGAGCTGCAGCTGTATATCTGAAGCACCTCTATCAAGCAAGGGATGACATACAAATACTGAGGCACAGGAATTGAGGACATGCATGTGCGAACTCTTCCTATTATCCATGGGATGGATGTATCCAAAGGGCTAGTATTTTACAGACTACCCTTGCCAATGTCATATATTTATTAACCAATATTCAGTAACTGATCAGTCATTCATATGGGATGATTCATCTGTATTTGAGCAAATGAACTATTGCGTAGGCAATGCTTTATACAGTTAGAAGATCCTCTTGCATATTTTATGAAATGCTGTATGGTTCAAAGCCCCCTGAAGTAATTGGTGAAATGCTGCTGTTCTGAAACGTGTGTGGTTAGTCACAATGCGATTTACAATTCTCATCAGAATGAACTGGCCACCTGCCTCTTCACTTACCCATAACAGAATTAGACTGGCTTTTTAGAGAGACAAGCAGAGGGATTATATTAAGGCTTGAATTTTATTATCACCCCTTTGTGAAAATTATGCATTACATAAATTATAACAAAGACGAGAGATACACCAAGCACTTTAAATAACACCTTGAAAATGCCTCTATCCATTCGTATCCCAAAGATCTATATTAGAGTTTGCTGACAGTTAACATCTTCACCGATCTGACACAACAAAATCAGGTTGGTTGCACAGTTCTGCTTCCCTCCCCACATTGGCGGTTCCTATCTACTGGGGTGCACACCTCCATGGACAAAAGCACAATTCTGTATGTGAAGCAGGCAGTCATAGACAGGGCTAGCAGGGTTACCATGATTACAGTGTAACTTTTCAGGTTGGCAGGATGACCCAAACTGCTGCCCATCATAACTGTGTTTTGCCTTATTCACGCATTTTCTCTCTCTGCTTTCCATGTCCATCTGAGGATCATTACTCAAGACCAAGCAGGGAAAACATATTCTGTGAACAATACTTTTAAAGATGACCACCATTGCATTATACCCATTACTCTAAAGCTATAGATCAAGGGGTGGGGAGCTGCAGCCTATTGTTTACATGCTTTTTTTCTCCTGCTTGTTTATGCCCCCTCCTGAGCTATCGGATTTTCCCATTCCTGCCCTTCCCCATAATCTCTTATGCAATCTTCCCTCCAAGTCTTATTCAATGTTCCTTGTATGATCTGCTGCTACCGCTGCCATCTCCCCCCTCCCCCCGTGTGTGTGTGTGTGTGTGAGAGAGAGAGAGAGAGAGACAGAGAGAGACAGAGAGAGAGACAGAGAGAGAGTGTGCAAGAACACAGTTTGGTGATGGGTGTGCAAATAGTTGAAATGGGGAAATAATAGGGCAGTTGGCCTGAGAGTGTTGTTTTGTTTTTTTGAAATCAAGAGAAAAATAGTGGAGGAAAAGCTTTAAAAAACCCTCTGCAAGAAAGCATGAGAAGCAGTTTTCTATTTTTTTCACGAAGAAATGCTCTCTGCAAGGAATCAGGAGAAGCAGCTCTGCATTCATTTTAATCTTTGCAAGAAACTTTCTGAAGTGTTCATCCCCTGCTTGCTCCTTGCAGACTTTCCAAAAAACAGGTGGGTCTTCAGCCAATCAAAAAATAGAACTAGGCCTGCAGGCACTTATTCTAGGAAGTACATTCAGCCAGCCATAAAAGGAACAGCAGGTGCTAGAAAGAGAAAGATGCCCCACCTACCTCCTGCATAAAGCTTCACTGATGGAATATGAGCCTTGAGAGCAGGAGAAAAAACTTTTCTTATTCTTGCCATTTCGCAGAATGCAGAGGAGACAGGCAGAGATCATCCACACTATTGTATTCCCAATCACTAAATATGAATATGAAAGCTTGTCAGTGAAGAAAGCTGACAGGATGAAAATTGATGTATGATGCTTGGTGCTGGAGGGGAACTTTGCAAATATCCTGGACCAACAGAAAGACAAGCAAGTGTGTCAAATCAAGCCAGAATTTTTCCCTGGAAGCAAAAATAACAAAACTGAGGCTGTTCTGTTTCAGGCGCATTATGAAAAGACAAGACTCACTGGAGAAGACAGACAAGCTCAGGAAAGCAGAAAGAAGCAGAAGAGGAAGACCAAATCTGAGAAGGACTGATTCCATAAAGGAAGCCACAGCCTTGAGCTTTACAAGAACTGAATAGGGATGTTAAGGCCAGGATGCCACGCCACGCCGTGCCACGCCTTGCCTTGCCTCGCCTCACCTTGCCTCGCATTGCAGGGGAGGACATTCATTCATAGGCTCACCATAAGTAAGAGATGACTTGATGTCTTGTAACTGCAACATAGATGGCTAGATGCTGAGATCTATAGATGAATCACCCTTCCTCCTTGCTACATGTTGCCACCTAGGAATCTTGTTCCTACTATCACCCTCTGCTTCAGAAGAAAAGTGATTTGAAGTGTGAAATCTTTAGGAGGCCCTCTGCCCCTTTATTTATTTATTTAAAACATTTCTATGCCGCCCCATCGCAATACGCCTCGGGGCGGCTCACAACAATAAGCCTCAGGGCGGCTCATTACCCTGTTGTCCATGGGCACCTGACGAAATAAAGATACAGGAATCCTGACAATTTCTGTGGCACCTGATCCCCCTAGATCAACTGGATTTTTGTCCACGTGTGCTTCTCCTCCTGCTACTTCTTCCCTCAAATTTTTCTTCCTGAGGTTTTTCTTTTTCTGAATGTCTTCTTCTTCCCTGTTCATATATCCCATTTTACAAACAGAGTCCTTAGAGACAGAGAGAGTTCAGAGAGTCCTTAGAGAGTCCTTAAGCACTAAGATAGACTTTAGTGCGCATGTAAATTATGAGAGCCAGTGTGGTGTGGTTGTGGGAGTGCTGGACTAGGGACCTGAGAGCTCTGGGTTCTTGTCCCCACTCAGACATGAAGCTCACTGTTTGGCTTTCTGCCAGTCACAGAGTCTCAGTCTAACCTACCTCACAGGATTGTTGTAAGGTTAAACTAGAACGTGAGCCACCTTGCATTCCCACTAGAGGGACAAAGATGGGATATAAATACTACAGTGCAATAACAATAATAAAATTAGCAAATGCATGTTTGTGAAATTTTGTTCTGTGGATCTGAGTCCTGTGTCTTTTCAAATTCTAGCAGAGAAGTTCCAAATGGTATAAACTCCTCAGATTCAGAGGTTCCAACAAATACAGGGCAAAGAGTTCTCACAACAGGGGTGTTGCAGATAGGCCTCCAAGTGTTTTTAACCTCAGCTCCCATAAGGTTTCCACCAATGTGGCCAGTGGTCAGAAATGTTGGGTCCTGAGGTCTAAAACATCTACTTTCTGCCCATCTGTGCTTACAAATGTACTCCAGACCTGCCAGGGAGGTGGAGCAAGCTACAATACAAACTGAATCAAACTACACAGAGAGTTAAGCCATTTTTTTTAATCAGTCATGTACTTCAACTTGAAATTCTGTTTATTTATTTAATACAACCCTTGAACGTCTCATATCAGAATAAGATGTATAATGTGTATAAATGAGGTGCCTGTAGGTGGATAAAATAGAATAACATCTGCAAGCAATTAGAAGAAAAGCCATGATCAATTTAGTACTAGCACAGATTTTAAAAGTCCATCAAATCAACATAATATCATAAAATGTACCATAGTTTACAGAGGCTTTAAACAGCTAAAAACAACCAGGAAGAAAAGTAGTCAAAACTAAAGCACAAACAGCAAAATACAGATCTCAATAAGTATCAGACTTGCCATGAGCATGCAGTTTTGATGCCTTAATGTTTCCTGATGTGAGTTCTTCCTCACAAGTATCCCTGGTATGAAATCAATTAGTTTTAATTATTATACTGTTCACTCATGAATAAATATTATTTACATTAATAGAATTCTATGGGAATATATGGTTTTGGATACATGGATTTCATAGACCAGTGTTGATTATGATGTGCACACTGCCAGTTCCATATTCAAGTCTACCTACATTAAGTATTATTGGCACATAATAGCAATAACAAGAGCGTTGTGTTTGAGAAAGCCATGTTAATCTGGGCACAAAGTTGTGGCATCTTATAGAAGACACCCTTTCTGACATTTCAGTGTGGGGCTATCAAAAGCTTTGTCTGGGAAGATTTTCCTTATTTATGGCTGTTATTGGAATAGTGGCAATAAACTTGACACTATCTGGTGCACAAATGAAGCATAACCTTGAAGCAATGCTGTGACATTTCATCGTGCACACTTTACTGAAAACTGAACTAAAGATGGGGTGTATGGGTGGCCACACAAGCACTCTGGAACCCCCCTCCTTGCTGGTACAGCTATAGGGAAGTTGATTAACCTTGTTGCATGGCTGCATCATCCCAAAATTGGGATGACAAGATTAGGCTGAAATCCAGCTCCCTTGCACTTACTGGACTTCTTTCCCATGCTTGGGCCAGCCAGAAATACTGCTCAGCTGAGATCAGGTCTTCCAGCGTCCAGGAACACTAGCTGCCCCTTTGCACAGATCATGTGAAATGCATAATTCTTGGCACAAAGTATGCAAAGCCAGCTTTCAGGTGTGTGGAAGCAGAACTCCGTATGGCCAGTGAATGAGTTGCATGTACACAAGCTGTCTTCACAAACTTCCTCGGATTTGCTTCCTGCTAGATGCTCACATAAATGCTCAGCATACGGCAGATTTTGGCCAGAAAAAAAAAAACAGGCCAGAATCAGGGGATCTGAGCTGAGGAAATCTTGACAGATCTCCATTCCCAGACTGGATTCTTCATAGATTGTTATTTCTGGCTAAGATTTAAATCAGTGCTGATGGATTCCACCTGTTCCCCTGACATGGGATATTATGGCTTGCTAAGAATCATATTCATGTGTATTTACCACACATAGTAAAATGTTTGTCCAGGATGGAGGACTAAAAGACACTTTTCTGTTGGTTGTGCTCAGCCAGATGGGTAGTGCAATTTTTCAGTCAATCAATACATCAATATGCCAAGCGTCCTACTTTTCATGCAAATTGCAGGATTTTAGGCTGAACTCTGGTTCACTAACACAAAGCGTCAGTTGGCTTCCCTGCTGAGAAAACCTTTCCATAGCTCAGGCAGGCCCAGTGGGAGCTGTCATGGTCCTGAATACTGCTTAGAAACACCTGCTTTGTTTTACCTTGACGTGACCACTCTTGACCTGCTAGAAAATGGTCCAACCAATTCTAGTTTATATGGATGCATCAAAATCTAGCATGTGGTTGAGAAAGCCAAGGTAGACCTTCTCCTGATATCTAGTCTTCTGTGTGGAGGCAATTATTCATGAAGATTAATCTTCAATCTGAAATGGTACAGTGCAGAAATGTTTCAGGGAGCCCTAGCTTGAACTGATAACAGATAGCTATGTCAGGATTACCAACACATTAATTAGGTATTATATATAAAGGGCAAGCATGGTGACATTCACATGATCTGCTAATTTGCATTGGATCCTAACTAGGTCAATAAACACAATAAGCCTGTGCTGTCTTCTGTGAGGAAACACAGAAAATTCTACTGATATAGTGACCACTCTTGATATTTAGAGTGTGTTGGGAAAATGTGGCATATGACATTGAAGACAAGCCTTTGATACAGTAATAATAAGTATGGTTATTGCAGTGTGGCTCAGACTCTTGTTTGGTCTTCATTTTTACTGGAACGAAACAGGATAAGAGAAATGAAAGCAGATACCTTTGAATTTATGGAGCAATAAATGTCCAGAATGGGGGAATAAACATCAGCCAAGAACATAAAGATATCATGAAACATTTCCACCAAAATAGTTGAAATCTTGCTTCCTCAACAAATCCACTGAGACATTTACTTTCCATTGTACTTTGCAAAGCTAAGGTTATTCTGCACAAAGAGAAAAGAGATCATTAAGAGATTAAAAACAAAAGAACTTTTTAGCTTCACACATTACATGTCTTTTAGTGATGCTATTAGGGAAATTAATGAAACCCATTTTCTTTACTCTGGGGCGCTAGAAAAGTCATTAGATTCAAATGAATACATAACACTACATCAATCTAATTTGAAGAGAGGGAATTGGCAAGCCAGATGCAGCTTCAAAGGGATTCACCTTAATGGCAATGATGCAAGTTTCATAAATTACAGTAGAAGGCAAATTAAAAACAACAGAAAGAGACAATGATTCAGCACTGTGCAAACATAACAATTAAGTGTGTCTATATTCAGCATCACCTTGACAATTAAGACCACACATTGCTAATCTCTAGATTTGTCTGCTTTTATTTATCATATGTTTTCATCTCAACAAGGCCTTTGAAGCTGCTGTTCTTTAAGTACTCCTGCCTCTTAACTGCTCTGAGTTACAGTAGAAAGGAAAGAGGCAAAATATGTAATTTGAAAAGGTGTAGGAAATGAAGGCACTTTCTTGGAAAAGCTTCAAATGTACTGTACTTATTCCAAACTATTCCTTAAAGCCATTGAGCATACCTTTTTCTATTTTAGATGGATGCATTCAGTGTATCCTTTAGAAGCTCTTTTTTCAGTGATGAACCTGACACTAAGTGAATGGACAAAGCATGTTAATTTGATAATGTGAAGTACCTGAACCTACCACTCCACCTTAGACTGATACATGTAGGTCAGAATTGTCTTCTTGGAGTGTGGTGGCATCTCTGGATCACAGGCAGGAGCCTTTTCTAGCCCAACTGCTGTATAGCAGTCAATGCCAAAAATCAAATGGAGCTTCTGTATGGAAAACAGTACAGCAAATGTTGTATGAATGAGCAACCAGGTTTTGGGTTACTTAAATACTGGCTGCATTGCTGTTTGCCTTCACTGGGCTATGAGATACATGACTGATGACCCCCAGTCTGGTGGGATATTCAGGGTCATCATGATGTGTCCTTTGCTCATTAAAGGCTTTTAGTGAGCAAAGGTTCACTAAACCTTTGAGGTTTTTGTGAAGGGGAATGGAGATGTGGGTGGTGGGGACTTTGATAAATTTACCCTTCCTGTTCTGAAGGGTTGTTCAAAAGTCTGAAAAAGATTTGTTGGAGTGGGAATCAGCAACATTTGGTTCCTCCCCACTTTCCACTCATAGATGCCTCTGGTATGTCAAAGAATAGCAATATGATGGATGGATGGCTAGATAGATAGATAGATTTCATTATCAGAGTAAAAGTAGTACAACCAAAACCAATTAACAGTGAGATTATCCTGCCTTGTGGGTGAATGAAGGCAGATTGCATGCTCTGGTGACATCTGTTCTGATTCCATGATACAGAAACTATATATTGTGGTAGACTTCCCCAGCCAGAAGTTTTCCCTTCAGATCTTTTAAAACATGATTCCCACCACCCTACTGATCGGCAATGTTGACAGGAGCCAGTAGGAACTGTAATCCCAAATATCTGGACAGAACCAGGTTTGGGGAGGTCACACCAAACTATGTATCCCTACACCATGCCTCCCCCAGGGGTCAGCAAACACACTGGGTCCTAGGCACAATGACAATTTGAGAAACTAGAATGGACCCATCACAAAATGGTGGTCATGTGAGCAGGGGAAAAAGCAGTGGCCTGCCCCAAAGTGACCTCAGTAAGAGGTGGAATCTGAGCTCCATCATACTAGGCATTTGAACCCACAGTTTCATCACCAGCTGCTGGTAATAAGATGATGATGATGATGATGATGATGATGATGTGGGTACAGCAACTTGGTGCGCATTCAGAATTGTGTTTGGTGGTATATTGCTCACCCTCATCTACACTATATATTTGTAGACTAGGTCAAAGTGTTTGACTTGGAGAGCTTTCCTGTCAGCAGAAGAACTTGTTTTGTCAACAGGCCAGATCTGCCGAGAACCTCGCCTTCAGATAATCCATGCATGTTAGCAACATAAGCACCTGCACTGGCAGAGAACTGGCAGCCTATTAGCACTGCGTGAAGGCTGCATGCACCTGCTGAGAATGTTTGCAAGATCACAGATCTCATATATAGTTCTTAATAATCACCAGTTCAATGATTGTGACTGGAAAAGGCAGGTGTTGGAAGAATTAAAGCCAAAGCGACTAGGCATTTTGGAAATAGATATGATTTTCCCAACAAACCCCAACAATCCTCAGTGAAGATTTAGTGCGACAGCTGACGGATGATCCACAATAAACATGCTTGAACGTGGTAGATCTTATATCTTCCCAAGAAAATATTATATTTTGCAGTGTGGTAACTGTCACTTCAGTAAATTTAATGAAAGTCAAGGATAGAGAGGAGATTTACAAGCCAGTGTCTTTATTGCCACTGACGCTGCTGCTGCTGTAGGAAGAGATCCCTGTGTCATAATCAGTGAAATAATCAAACTGCAAGCATGGCTTACACTTTGCCTAGCAGGACATTTTATGCCATTTCATAAATGTCATGAAAGGTGGAAAGAAAAATATGTGGTCTAGCATCGGTCCATCCAGCTCTCTGCAACAATTCACATATCCTTACAGAAAATAGAACTGATAGGCTAGAATGGGTCAGAACTAATGAGAGAAGTTCAGGGCAATGCAGAAGAGGAACTTGAGTGGTTTGGTCACAGAAGTGCAAGCTTCTCTTTTTCCTTTCCACTGCCTTGTGGGGAACTCTCTTTTATGGTGTGTCAAAGATGGTTGTTTTCTGGTGGTGCTTTCTCTGTTGGAGTACATAGCTTGAAATATGCAAGAAGGCATCCTTGTGGCTGTTTCCCAGCTATGTAACCTTCAGAAATGATCACCTTGTGGAATTCAACCAAGGCATTTTCTATGGATAATATTTCAGTGGCTATATTTAAGCATCCATGTACACATTTAGCAATCACTAAGATTTATGCTAATGTAAATCAGACAGAATCAGAAATGGTAATAAAAGTTGCTTTCCTTGAGCCTTCTGGAGGGTTAAGGATCTAAACATGCAACACAAAATTGCTCTTTAGAACTAAAACAGATGAATCAGTAAACCAGCTGAGAAGTGCTTGCTGAATGGAATTTTGGGCATGATCCTGCCAAGAAAAGTGCTTTACAGTCCTATTGTTTCCAATAGATAACTCAAGCATGTGCCTACATATCTCTCCTGTAATTCAGATGGACTAAAAAGTGCTTAGTTTTGGTTTGCTCATGTCTTTTGCTTTTATAACTTTCCACCTTTTTCTATGAAATTTCAAATATTCAAAAACAAAAGCAAACAAACCAACAAGTCAACAAACAAATTCCAAAAACATAACATCCAATTTGGATAGTACCTTTTTCATCCTTTGAAATTTGGTGTCCTGGTTCTTAACATCCAAAGTACTGAAATGCCATCATTTCTTTTCTATTAGTGACAATATTTTGTATCTATTTCTTTTGCATTTGAACAGATTTGTTATGAATGGAATGTGTCCTTGATGCTCCAAGCTGCCTTCCAAATGAAGGTTTGGTTTTATGAACTCGCAAAGTGATGCTTTTTGGAAAAGCCTATCCACCTTCTCTGCTTTTCCTGCTCAGCAAACAAGGTGCAACAAGCCTGGCACTTCCAAACTTTGAAAGATGGTAACGCACAATATGAAGTTTCTTTTTCATTCACATACAGTCGCACTCTTGGAGCTGTGAAATGTTTGCTGCCCTTTGCTCTCAGTTGTTTGCTTATTTTCCACATGAGATGCGTCCATCACTATGCAGCAGATATAAGCATTCCCTTATCTATGAAGTGAGCTTTCATTTGTGCCACAACAGCAACAGTGGCAAAGGTAGATTTCTACGTGTATAGAACTGGAACTATGGATAAGCAGCCCAGGAATCAGTGGATATAAAATGAAGTATTAAGATTGCCAGGAAAAAATATCAGCAACATCAGATATGCAGATGATACCACTCTAATGGCAGAAAGTGAAGAGGAATTAAAGAGCCTCTTGATGCAGGTGAAAGAGGAGAGCACAAAAGTTGACTTGAAACTCAACATCAAGAACTAAGATCATAACATCTGGTCTTATCATTTCCTGGCAAATACATGGGGAGGAAATGGAGGTAGTGACAGATTTTATTTTCCTGGGCTCCAAGATCACCGCAGATGGGGACTGCAGCCAAGAAATTAAAAGACCCTTGCTCCTTGGGAGGAAAGCTATGGCAACTCTAGACATCATACTAAAAAGCAGAGACATCACCCTGCCGACAAAAGTTCATATAGTCAAGGCTATGGTTTTCCCAGGTGCAATGTACGGCTGTGAAAGTTGGACCATAGGGAAGGCTGAGTGTCGATGAATTGAGGCCTTTGAATTGTGGTGCTGGAGAAGACATCTGAGAGTTCATTGGACTGCAAGGAGATCAAACCAGTCAGTCTTAGAGGAGATTAACCCTGACTGCTCTCTAGAAGGCCAGATACTGAAGATGAAACTCAAATATTTTGGCCACCTAATGAGAAGGAAGGACTCACTGGAGAAGACCATGATGTTGGGAATGATTGACAGCAAAAGAAGAAGGGGACAGCAGAGGATGAGGTGGATAGATGGAGTCACTGGTCTGAGCTTCGGTAGACTCTGGAGGATGGTGGAGGACAGGAGAACATGGAGGAATGTTGTCCATGGGGTAGCAATGGGTTAGATGTGGCTTTGGTAAAAAACAACAACAAGATGGTCAGAGTATCTAGAGATAACTAAAACTAGGATGAAGATAAGTTAAAGATTGGAACTTGGCCACATTCCTAGC
Organism: Varanus komodoensis; assembly: GCF_004798865.1. Classification (NCBI taxonomy): domain Eukaryota; kingdom Metazoa; phylum Chordata; class Lepidosauria; order Squamata; family Varanidae; genus Varanus; species Varanus komodoensis. The sequence goes on along the minus strand of NW_025335798.1, from coordinate 7,664,137 downwards.
TTTTGCATGAGAGAAATTCCTTTGTCAGGATGATATGCATGATCAAGCTGCCCTGGGCTAAGATAGCTCAGCTCAGGACAGTCTGACAGTGTGACTTCACTGTCTGACACAGACATTTTTCTGTCTCCTAATCTCAAATTTAAGTTCTGTCTGTGGGTGCTCAGCACAGCCTCCAAGCATTCACTTTCTTGTGTTCCAGCAAAATGTTCCCAGGCCTTAAAATAAAGTCCTAACATTGTGGTATAGGCTAAATATCTTTGGCTAACTGCTGAGTGAACTTGTCCAGATATGGGTACCAGATGGCCATTTCCATGGGAATGGCAGCCACCTCTCTCTCATTCCTCCATTATAATCCTTTGGATGCAAGTGAAAGTTCTTCATTGATAAGTGTAGGGGTGGATAAGGGTGAATATGCTGAAACTTAATCTGGAAAAGTTGGAAGAAAGATTAGTTGGGGCGTTGCAATGAACTGGCTAAAACCAAAACCATAGCAAAGAAACAAACCCCCATCAAGACCTCCACTCCCGAAAAAATACCAGTCACAGGGGTAGAACAGAGCAAATATCTAAGTGTGTGAAAAGCACGTGCTAAAATGCCTGGCAAAGTTAAATGTCTTCAGTAATCCAGGCACCAAGCAAGGCTTTCTGAGGAGGATATTCCACAGGTGGGGCACCACCACTGAAAAAAGCCCTCTCTGTTGAAGCCACCTACCCCATCTCATCTACTGGGGCACCTGGAGGAGGGCCAGGGATGAGACCTTAGAATCAGGTTAGGTAAATAAGGACCAAGGAAGGATGTAATCCATTTCTATTTCTGTAAAATAGCTTGGTGTCATTGTTACACTGTTTATTCACTCACATACCCTTAAAATAGGAGAGTATTTTGTCAGTAGTGGAAAATACACTATGAATTGCTTGCTTGCTTCACACACAGTAATGGAGTCTTTGAACTGTAAAGTGTTTTCTGTCCACTGATCTAAGTTGTTTACTCATCTTCCAGATGAGTTGCCTTCATAGTTACAGGACGGGTATAATCTTTTCCTCACCCACAAGTCCTCTTTTATCCACATACAAACATAATGGCTCAGGACACCTTTATATGTGCATAATTCTGTTGCTGTCAATTAAAACCACCTGGTAGGATGTGCCCAAGTACAGCCTCAGAGTGTTTGTCGGTAAGATCCTTTGTAGTTTCATTTCTGTGAAAATGGCATTGTGAACATGATATCATGTCATGTTTCACATGGATTATATGCTAACATATGTTTCTGAATATCCTGATTGCTAGTTTTTTTTTCTGTTCTATAGCCATTTATTTATTCATTTATTTATTAAAAGCTTTTGTATGCCGTCCTATTATACAAGATCTCAGGACGGCTTACAATATTAAAAAAACAATTAAAACAACAATTTCTAATAAATAATAAAACAGAACAAACACTACATCACAAAGCAAACTGAGTGACTGAAGGTTAAAAGTTATTAAATTTTAAAATACTGTCTAAATAAAAAGTTTTTGGCCTGACGCTGAAAAGAATATAAACTTGGTGCCAGGAGTACCTCTCTGGGAAGTACATTCCAGAGTCTGGGTGCCACAGCAGAGAAGGCCCTACTCCAAGTAGATGTCCTTTTTACCTCATTCAGGGAGGGTTCCCGGAGCAGGGCTTCTCCCGCAAATCTTAAGGGGCGTGAGGGTGTACAAGGAAGGAGGTGTTCCTTCAGGTATCCTGGTCCCAAGCCATTTAGGGCTTTACAGGTCAAAGCCAGCACCTTGAATTGGGCCCGGACTCCAACTGGAAGTCAATGGAGCTGGTAGAGGACCGGCGCTATGTGAGAGTAACGGCCAGTCCCCATCAGCAGCCTGGCAGCTCTATTCTGTACCAGCTGAAGTATCCAGACCATTTTCAAGGGCACTCCCATGTAGAGCGCGTTGCAGTAATCCAAGCAGGTAGTTACCAGAGTATGTATCATAGAGCCATGTAAGTAAGTAGATCAGGAAATTCTAAAAATCCCTTTGCTGGAATTTCAAATTTGAAACCAATGTAATGCTTCCATGTTCATATTGATAATTCCAAAGGGGAAGTACCTGTGAATGAGTAAATAATTGGATTGCTGGACTCCACTAAGATGGAAGCACCACAACATTCTTTGTGTTGATGCATTATCGCATCTTCTGCACAAACAATAATGCTATACAAACATAGAACTGACATTTAAAGAAGACTGAGATCCATGACACAAACAGTAAGGAGATGATGGCAATTCCACACCACTGAACATTCATCATCATGTACAAGATTTTCCTACTTTGGTGCACTTCAGATATTTGGGACTATGGTTTTCTGGCCCTTGGCCATGGTTGCTAAGAGTTGAAGTCCAGAACTTGTGGAGACCATTGGGTTGTGAAAGACTGCTTTAAAAGAACCTGGAAAAAGAGAAGTCAATATTCATTTGAGAATAGTACGGCCCATGGTAGGATGTTTCTGAAGGATACAAAAACCTAGTTCCATTTTACACTAGGAACAAAAGAACCAGAGGTGACTGTGGATGGAGTAAGGATGGAGCATTTAGTCTATCAATGGAACCCTTTTGCACATATCAGTCCATTCTGTCCCATTTTCATATTAGGAACATAGTAACCTGCTTTATATAAATTCAGACCATTGATCCATCTAGCCCAGTATGATTGACACTGATCAACAGTAGATCTCTAGGACTGAGGCAGGATTCCTTCCTAACCGTACCTGGAAAAGCCAGGAATTGAACCAGGGACCTTGTAAGTGTAAACTGTGTGCTCTATCACTGAGCCAAAACACCACTCTCTATGCTTTAAAGACAAACACTGTTTGTAAACACACATACCTTAAATATATCTTTTCCTGCCAAAATAAACCTTTTCTATATATTTGTCTCAATTTTTGCAGTTCTAGATATCTTTTCCTAATATAAAAATTTAAAACACACTTTGAAATTTCTGTTGGCCAGGAACCATGTTGCAACATTCTGGCAATACAAACACCAGTGAATCTAAGTACTGGTTTGCATAAGAGGTGCAGATCAGATTGGTTTGTCACACAGTTCCCAACGCTGAAATTCTTTGAGTATCATTCACTTGGTGGTTCTGAGCCACTGAAATCTTCTGGCTTAGGGAAGAGCTAGGCTGTGGAAAGTGGCTTGAGGTGAGCCAGGACCCAGAAGCCATGAGATAACCCTGTAGTCAGGCCTAAAGCAAAAACTAGACTTTCAACCAAAGTATCAGCAAATGTACACCAACAAAACAAAGTTCACAAAGACTTTGTTGGTGAGATATTTTTAACCAGTGCTATCCTTGACAATAGCACCAGGTTGGATTTTATATATGGGTCTTGTGTACTTACATAGACACACACACACACACACACACACGATTCAGATCTTGCATATTAAAATTGACTATTACACATCAGATGCAGGCATCAAATACTCAATATCATACACTGACATACAAATGTCAATGGGATATATGCTAATACTGGATGACAAACTTGTAGGATTGAGTTTAATTTCAAATGCATGATATTTAATATCTAATAGACACCTGTCATTATTAATAAACATCCTGAGATACAGTCAGCTAATTGCTTATATATGGAGATATCTGCCAAGATTAAAGGAGGGGTTTTTTGGTCCTCCTAGTGATCCATCTCCATTCTATTACTCCCCATGGCATTAACATCCAAATGATTATGCCAAGAAAATTTGGTGCTGGAAAAAGAAAATGTACAACCTTGTAGTGTCACTCTGTAATTGATCTATGATGGAATGATAATTGATGTGCTCCTGGATGTCCCAGTACAAAAGAATTAAACAATATGGATAAGCAAGGTCCCACCTCCTGGCACTCCCTATCACTTTTCACCATCCTTGTAGTTCCTAGTTACCACTGTAGCTTTAGCCACCCCTAATTATGCAGTCAAGAATACTGTAGTATTTGGTTAAATGGCACATGGACTATTCTATATTCCATAATAAGTCAGTGGTCCATTCAGTCCAGCGTTCTGTTTACCCAGCGGGTGACCAGCTGCCTACAAGTAGAATACGAGTACATATGCCCTGCTGCCCATGTTCCCCAGCAAATGGTGTGCATAGGGATGATGCCTCTGATACTGGACATAGCATACATCCATCTGCACTAGAAACCTTTCATAGCCTTATCCTCCATCTAATCTTTTTTTAAAACCATGCAAATTGTCTGGTGGAAAAATCCATGGTTTAACTATGTGCTGTATGCAGACACAAGTCCCTTTTCTGTCTTGAATCTTGCATTAAGCTGCTTCATAGAATGTTCCAGGGTTCTAGTCTTATGAAAGAAACAGGAAGATGTTTCCCTTCCCACTTTCTGGATGCCATGAATAATTCTGTATTCTTTTGCGACTTTTCTTACTCACCTTTAATCTAAGCTAAACAGTCCCCAAAATGCAATCTTTCCTCTTAGGAGTGTTGCTGTAGCTTCTCCATCATTTTACTTGTCCTTTTTACACAAGTATAATATAAATACAGACAGTACTTGAGATATGTGAACACACACAGAGTTCTGTCCAAATAGGCTAGCATGGAAGTATTTGTCACTAGTAAGCATCTTCCCCACAGCAATATAATCAAGTCTGTTAAGTCACTTGAGTCATTTATTTATTTATTTATTTATTTAGGAGACTTCTATGCCACCATTTGCCGAAGCCTCGGGGCGGCTCACAACCATAAATAAACTTCAAAATAGAATAATATAAATTAACAATATAAATTAACAATATAAATTAAGTCGCCCTGGCCAAAGAATAAAATGAATAAATAATATTAACAATTAAAATAACATTTGAATAAAAAGGTCTTCACCTGGCACCGAAAAACAAATAACGACGGCGCCAGGCGGACCTCTCTGGGGAGCGCATGCATAGATCAGTTCCCTTTTCTGAACTACAGCTGAAGAAACCACATTGATTTGCCTTCATTGTTGTCTCTGAATGCATGGATTAGACAGTGGAACTTCAGTTGCAGGCTGGGCCCCATTCCCAATGTTGCTGTATCCACAGGTCACACCCCCTGACCCTTATGCATACATATGCCTGAACAGTGGAACTTAAGCACAAAGAATTGTATTATGCAGTCTTTCTACATGACTGGGAATCCTCATTAGGGTTGGAATAAACCCTTTTAGAATCTGTCCCTCCAGCATCCATGGCTTCCTCTCATGCTTGGCTGTTGTGAGCTGAGTATTTCCTCCCAACAGGAACAGACTCACCAGAGCTTTTTGCCAAAGTCTTTATTTTACATGTAAGTATCTGAGCATACACAAAGAGAAATGTTGAACCCTCTCTGTGTCCCTTCACACCACCCATAGTTATATGTGGCCAGACTTCCCTAGTGCTCACTTGTGGACATCAGTGGATGGGCCCTATGTAGATGCTGCCCCAATTCTTCTCTACACTTTCACACACAGGCCATGTTCACATAACACAACAAGCAACCTTGCTGAGTGGTTACTGCTGTTTCCAGGTTTTTTTTTTTTTTTACCATGATCTACCCAGCAGACAATTAAGTGGTTTCTAATTGTGGTTTCCATCCTTCCTGATCAGTACCCCTATTATTAGAACCAGCCATTAGAAATTAAATTCAATCCCAAGGAGCACAAATCCCTGCCTATGTTGTCTGCCTCTTTTTTACTGATCCACATAACGAGTCTGGATGGCTGGAGTGACTGTTGCCACTGGCACTCTTTCCAGAGGACTCTGTTGTAGTTGCATATCAAGATGGTAGAAACCATGACCCTGGGTTCAGACAACACAATCAACCATGGTGGTACAGAGAAACCATGGAACAAACTCTTGTTTCTTATTGTGGTTTCTAAAGGCCAAACTTATTGAGGTGAGATATTCAAACTGGGCTTGGACAACACAGCAGATCAACTATGTAAAAACAAAACTAAACAAAAACCTTGCCATGGCATACATAATCATAATCTTGTATCTATGAGTGGAGAAAAGTCTGTAAAGAGCTTGTGTACAGGCACACCTTGAAGAGATGCCTGAAAAAACACAGCTGGTCAATCAGACAAGTAAACCAAAACCACTTGCTTGAGGAGAAGTCACTGTGGGCATGTGGCTTGTGGGCCAGCAACTGCTGTCTTTCTGTTTCATTGAATAGCCCCAGGCAAGAACAAACCCAGATGTTTTGCAGGGGGAAGTAGGCTTTTTAGAACCATTTACAAACTTCATGTGTTTTTTCCCCTCAATGCCTTGCAGTTAGCAAAACACCTGTTCAGAGAGGCAAACTTAATACAGGATGAAAAATCCAGTGGGAGAGCTATGCAATCCTTATGAGTTCTCCACGCTTATGTCTAGTGGGCATTTTGATCCACATTGCACATTAAGGTACGCTTCTTACAAATAAGTGCTAGACAACATCAAGGTTCCTTCCATGCCATTCAGCACTGCACAAAATAACATATCCCTATAAATATTCCCAAGGCCTCCTCATTGTCCTGCTTTGGAGTCATCCCTTCACACATTCCTTCAAATAGAAAGCCCATCCGTTCTAAGAACTAGTATTTCACTCCGCTGTCTAATTCAAGGGATCGAACAGGTCAAGAATGCACTAAATTCAGTCCTCAGGCAAAGCAGGGTCTTCCGCGAATCAGTAGCCTTCCCCAGCCAAGACTCACAATCCAGACCCACCGTTCATGAGTATGCTTCCATCTCCACCCCTCACCTCCCTGTGCCACATACTGTGCCACTGTGCTATATTGGAGGTCAGTGCAGAAACAATAGTCCTTTGCAATAGTCCGAAGTATGTTGTCCAATTTATGTCAACCCCATTCCGGCTGCTAAATTAATATAACCTCTTTCCCAAATAAAATGCTTTATCATGAACAGTGTTGTTGTTGTTGTAGCCATTCTCTTTGTTTCAATTCTTTCACAGGAAATAAAATAATTAAACATAAAATAAAAGTCTGTTTAGGGAGGTTTAGGTCTCTAGCAGTAAAGCAGAGGAAGGCTGCCACAGTGGAGTCACTAAGATAATGGTTGGCGCATAAAGAGGCGGTAACAAGAGTGTGAATGGAGGAATTTGTGATAGACGAGGCCAGAATGGAGAGTTTTGGGGATGCAATGCTGGTGGGGGAGCATAAGCACATGAGAGCATAAGGAAGGCCATGCTGGATCAGACCAAGGATCCTTCTAGTTTAGCGTGCTGTACACATGGTGGCAAACCAGCTGCTCACAGGATCCCTCAATGGGATGGGTGCAAGACCTCTGCCTGCCCAAGCTCCTCAGCAACTTGTATATGCAGGCGTGCCATCTCTGGTGAAGAAGGTAGCACATAGTCAGTAATGCTAGTAGCTCCTGATAGTCTCTTCTTCCATGAATCCATCTAATCTCTTTTTAAAGTCATCCAGATTAGTGTTCATCACCATTTCCTGTAGCAGCGATTCCATAGTTCAGCCCTAGGTTGTGTGAAGAGGCATTTTCTCTTGTCTGTCTTGAGCCTTCCCTCAGTCAGCTTCATAGAATAAGCCTGGGTTCAAATGTTGTGTTACTTTCTTCATTCTGGGCATAATTTTAAACCCCTCTGTCATGTCTCCCCTTACACTCCTCCTTTCCAAGCTGAAGGGCCCCAGTTGTTTCACTGTGACTTCTCTTCCTAATTATGGCTAGCATGGAGTTTGTCTTTTTCACAATAGTTGCACACTGGGGTGGTATTTTTATCGAGCTGCTCACTACCACCTCAACATCCCTTTCTTACCAATCACTTCTAGCTCAGATCCCATCAATATATAGTTGTAGCTGGATATATATATATATATATATATATATATATATATATCCCAAAATGGATTACTTTAACTGACATATTGAATTGCATTTGCCATTTTGATGCCCATTCTCCCACTGGTGAGATCCTGTTGGAATTCCTCATGATTCTTTATTCTTTTGACCTTCCCAAATAGTTTGATGTAATTAGCAAACTTAACCCCTTTGCTCCTTACTCCTGATTCCAGATCACTTAAGAATAGGTGGAAAAGCATTGGTTCTAATGCAGAATCCTATGGAATTCCACTGGTCCCATCTGTCCACTGAAAGAAGTTGCCATTTATTCCCACCATCTGTTTTCCATTATTTTACAAATTCGTTATCCATAAGACAACCTCACATTTTATTCTGGGATTGCCTAGTTTGCTCAGGAGCCTTTAGTGAGGTACTTCATCAAAAGTCTTTTGGAAATCCATGTAAACAATGTCTACCGGATCTCCCCTGTCTACTTGCTTGTTGACACTCTCAAAGGTTAATGAGACAAAGCTTCCGCAAGTGGAAGCCATGCTGACTTTATCTCACCAGGGCATGTCCCTCTGTGTGTTTATTGATTCTCTCTTTAATGATGGCTTCAAGCAGTTTAATCAGAACAAAAGTTAAGTTCACTGGCCTGTAATTTCCCAGATTCTCCCTCACAACACCCCCCCCCCCGCACAAGAATACTTTTTTTAAAAATGGGTTTTACATTGACTATTAGAAGGATGAAGACAGTTGGGAAGAAGGCAGGAAACAGATAAGTTGTTTTAAGAAAGACAAAGTCAGACATACTGGAGGCCAGTTAGTTAGTTAGGTTAGTAGAATAAAAGCCAGAGTGCGAATGAGAAGGAAAGGAGTAACTATTTAAAGCAGAGATGGTGTATCCTGCCTTTAGACCATTAATATAATTTCATTATTAATCATTTATGGTTTGTTCTGAACACTGACCTGGTAATACATGCAAAAACAAATGCATGGTTATACTTTTCACTTGTGTTCTGGTCTAGATGGACCTGAAATTAACATATCTCACCCCAAGTTCCATAGATATAAAGAAGACAGTCCCACTGCTCTCTGAAAATCAGAAAGTAGTGGCCGCTGGTGTTCTAGGGGCTCCTCACACAAATAAGGGACTCTAACATTCATTGCAGTGGTTGGGAGTAATCATGACATGGTCAGGTCTGGCAAATAGGCAAGGAAACACTCACAGCAATATGTGACACTAGGAGTATATAGATTTAGGCTCTTGTTCCCAGTGGAGAATGATATTGTTGGATAGACTGGATCCCTGCCACTAGAGCAGGTAGAGGCACTACCATTGGGACACGGGAAAGGGATTTGTATGATTTGTTTATGTATTCAAGACATGCATGAAACAACTTCCCAAAAATCGCCATAAAATTCTCTCTTTCTCCCTCTGTGCATGCATGCATATGTACACACATACCAAAGGGGCATCTAATGGGAAACTGGCTGAAAGAAGGACAGAGAAGTGAAAACAGGCCTAGCACACCTTCAGATATGCCAGCAGATGGGTTGGGAAGCCCTCAGAGCAACTGTGGGGCACAGAGTGACCTGAAAGAGAGGAAAGGACAGGAAAGGACTCTTGCATGAGTGGAAGTCCATCCATGCGACACCGGATTTAGCCATGTACACATGCACTCATTAGCTTTTTTCTGATGGCTGGAAACTGATGTTATTTCATCACCTTTCACACCAACACTTTTATAAGCTGGTATACAAAAGTATCATTAAAAGAATAGAGCATTTTTAAAGTAGAAATAAAGCAGCCCAAGCAAAGAAATGAAAAACAAAAACAAAACAAAATAAAGCAGCCAGTAGTTTAAAACCCAACTTAACAGCACTTTTCATGAATAGAAGTGCATTTGCCTTGAGGGTCTGTTTAATAAGCTACCAAGGTGGATCTGGGGAAAGCTAGGGGAGACCCACGTCATGGGAGCAGGTCTCACTCCTGTCTTCTGCGTAATGACCAACTCTCTGTACCAGTGTACCAAAAGTCTATGTTAGTGCGAACAATATGTGTGTAGGCTCTGAGTGTGTGATCCAGTCCCCTTTGGGTAATGCTTTTGCATGCATATCCCATCTAAGTGGAGGTCAAGAGTGAGATTGGCTACCATGAGCAAACTAGCCCATTCTATCAGCTACTTTTGTGTTGGACTAATGATGGTTCCCACAAGTGCATGGTCATCACTGGATACTGCCCATAGTTACTTGTTCCCAGGCCCCCTGGTGCAGTCTTCTGTCCTTCCTTATGTGACTTAGGAAAAGTCAGAGACTGACTTAAACTTAAAGGAACATGGCCATACTTAGAAATAACATTCAAGCCAGTAATATGGTACTGGTTCCAGTGCTGCCTCTTTGAGATGGAAGGCTATATCCTTGACAAATTTATGGGGGTTAAGTCCCAGGGTAAGCTGTCCCTTTCATCTGTTTGTAGAGCCACAAATTTAGTTTGCATGATACATCTGGGAAGACTTCAGCATTCTTTTTTTTTCAAATCTTTATTCTTTCACATTTGCATGTTCTGATGAAACTATAGGGAAGTTCTTCAGAGTGGAGGGAGAAACAGCTAGTACAAACACGTATTCTTGATATTCAAGCAGCATCTGTACATTGTACAGACTGAGGGATTCATACTTTGGCACTTTGTGCCAAGAACCCTTACCACTTGCAGCACCAACTTATCTATTGCCATTTCTTGAACAGAAAACATAAAACCTGCAGGATGCATGTAAACCCTGATGCAATTTTATTGGGATCCCGATAAACCCATTTAAAAAGCAGAACACACAATCCCCCAAAACAAATGAGAAGCAATTTTATAGCACCTGTGATTGTAGAAGTATCTTTGAAAACATAACAATGCATATCTGGAAACAGAACCCGGAAGCACAAATAAATGCAGTAGCTTTTCAGATTATGTAATTCCCAACCCAGTTTCATAATTCGTTGAAGGCTGATAATTCCAGAATAAGGATCATATCAGTTTCATGCCTGGTACATGTGAATGATATTGATTATGTGAATTAGGATAAGCAAATTAGCACCTGTGAAATAATCTCATCGTGGTTCTGGGTAGCAAGCAAACTATTCACTGAACTGCAGGGTTCACTAAATGAATAAATAAAATAAGAAATAAAATAAAAAATAACCCTGCTCTTTGTCTTCATTCTCAGAATTCCTCTGTAATTGTGCTATTCAGTTACTCCGTGATGCATTTTCGTACTTATATTTCCTTATTTCCCTCAAGGTTCTTCAAAACTAATATCCCTGAAAACACTGTATTTGTAAAATGTTTGCCATTTTCCTCTGTAAATTAGAGTTTTCCACACTTCTATACTTTGGACTGTGCCTTTGTAGCCACCTTCATTCTGTAGCTTCATTGCCCATTCCTTCTGAACCTGCTTCCAAACCAGATGTGCCAAATAACCATTGACCGCATCATCCATCAGTCTCTCACAGCCCATGGGAGAAGAGAAACTAAGAAACAAACAGGACCCCAAGTAAGTAGGTCTCCTGCTGCCAATCAACTGAGGCTACTTTATCCCAACCGGGAGAGAGCATGGGGCATATATCACAAGCTGACATCCCTGCTTCAGTGAAAAGAGGCAAGCACACATGACGAGTAATGCTGGCTGTAACTGCAAGTTCTACAATAATCGGGTTTAATTGTTCACTCTGACATGCTCCAGGACTCTATTAAACATAGATTACCCAGTACTGAATAAATGCATACAAAACTAGTTGGCCCATCGCTCGGCAGACATCAATGGAAATAATGAATTACATCATCTCATGAAAATGCATCGAAGGGCTAGGGAAGGTCAAGAACTTGTTTTAATTTCATGTTGTCCATTTCAGACCTAATTTTCTGTAACAGGATGTGTTCTAGAGAGTGCTTCTGTACTGAAACCAGGGTCATTACCTTCTTCTTTTTTAACTGGAAGTTATATTTGCACAGATTTCTAAACAGCTTTTTCTAACAGATGGATTGGAGACATGCTTTTAAGGCTATAACCCTATATTCACCTAGCTGGAAATGAGCTCTACTGAAAACAACCGGACTTACTTCTAAATAGACATATATAATATTATTTATTTATTTATTTATTTGGAATTTTTGTATGCCGTCCCATTCGCATAAGCCTTGGGATGGCTTCCAACATCATAAATAAAACAATCAGATAAGTACATATAAAATCTGGATTCATCCTGACTAAAAATTTAAAACCAATAAATAATATTAACAATTATTAAAATATTGTTTAAATAAAAAGGTCTTGGCTTGGCACCGAAAAACAAATAACGATGGCTCCAGGCGGACCTCTCTGGGAGGCACATTCCATAAGTGGGGCGCCACCACAGAGAAAGCCCTCCTCCGGGTACTCACCCTCCTAATATCTTTCACGGAGTGTTCCCAGAGGAGGGCCTCCGCCACCGATCTCAAGGGGCGGGAGGGCAAATAAGGAAGCAGGCGTTCCTTTAGATATCCAGGTCCCAAGCCGTTAAGGGCTTTGTAGGTGATAACCAGCACCTTGAATTGAGCCGAGACTTTGATGGGATGCCAGTGAAGCTGGTGGAGGACTGGGGTTATATGAGAATAATGCCCAGTTCCCGTCAGCAACCTGGCTGCTCTGTTTTGCAACATCTGAAGTATCTGGACTGTCTTCAAGGGCAGCCCCACTTAGAGCACATTACAGAAGTCCAATTGTGAGGTAACCAATGCATGTGTCACTGTCGTCAGGCAATTGTTCTCCAGATAGGGACACAGCTGATGGATCAGCCGAAGCTGAAGGAAAGCACTCCTCGCCACCACTGTCACTTGAGCTTCCAAAGACAGCTCCAGGTCGAGGAGCACTCCCAAGCTGCAGACCTTGTCCTTTAGAGGGAGTGCAACCCCATTCAGGACAAGGTCCAAATCACCTACCTTGGAGTCCGAACCACCCACCAACAGGACCTCCGTCTTGTCTGGATTAAGCTTCAGTTTATTGACCCTCATCCAGCCCATTACCTCGGCCAGGCACCGGTTCAGTACAGCCACTGCCTCACCTGGATTGGTTGAAAAAGAGAGGTAGAGTTGGGTGTCATCAGCATACTGATGATTCCGCAGCCCGCACCTCCTGATGACCTCTCCCTGAGGTTTCATGTAGATGTTAAATAGCAGGGGGGACAAAATGGATCCCTGCGGAACTCCATGGCATAGCTGCCATGGCGCAGAGCCATAGTCCCCCAGCACCACCTTCTGGAATCAGCCATTGAGATAGGAGCAGAACCCCTGAAAAGCAGTGCCTCCTACTCCCAATCCCGCTAGCCTATCCAGAAGGATACCATGGTCGATGGGATCGAAAGCTCCTGAGAGGTCCAGGAGTCCCCCTGTCTCTCTCCCTGCACAGGTCATCATACAGGGCAACCAAGGCAGATTCAGTACCATACTTGGGTCTGAAGCCAGACTGAAATGGGTCTAGATAATCAATCTCATCCAAGAGTGCTTGGAGTTGTCCTGCCACCACCCTCTCTAACACCTTGCCCAGAAACGGGATGTTGGCCACTGGTCTATAATTGGTGGTCATCTCTGGATCTAGGGATGCCTTCTTTAGGACTGGCCGGACTACCACCTCCTTTAGAGAGGCAGGTACCCGGCCATCCCTCTGAGAGGCATTGATGACCTCCAGGATCCAGGCCCCAATCCCGTGTTTGGCTTTGTTCAGTAGCCACAACGGGCAAGAGTCCAATAAACAGGTGGTGGGACGTACTTGTCCAAGCACCTTGTCTACATCATCAGGCTGCTGCTGCAACCCAGGGATAAGGAAGAAAATGACACTGGCGGTGCAGTCCCATGTATGTTTGCAGGGAAAACAATCCTGCAACTCCTAGCATTTCCCAGATAGCCATATTGGGTTGGAAGTGCTGAGAGAATTAGAACTTCTTTTCTGCCTAGGCATGCATGGGAATATGACCTCAGTCATAGGCTCTTTGTCTATAGCATTTTGCTAGGCAGCTTTTCCTCAGTATAGCCTTGCCTAACCTGGTGGTTCTCAGAGGCATTTGGACCACAAATCCCAAAATTCCAATCCAGCAGGGCCATCAACTGGGAATTCTGGGTGTTGCAGTCCAAACGTGTCTGGAAGGCACAAGGTTGCAGAAGTTTGGTATAGAACAATGACTGTCTGTACTATGGACATCTGTTGAGGTTGAAGGAGTGTTATTTCTGATGATGGTGAGAGGTTGTCAGCAATGTTCAAAGGCCTCATCTTCTTCACTGACTTTCCCTGTATCCCACCCTTCTTCACAGAAGTTCACAGTGGAGTCCATGGGGTTATCCCACTTTATCCTCAGAACTATTTTGTGAGGTAGTTTTGGCTTATGAGAGAAAAAGAATGGCTCTTGGATGGGTTTTGATCAATCTATTATAACAGCATTTGTTGTAGATAGAAGTCAGGAGATATATTACCCCAAAGAATAATTTTATGTATGTCTGTATGTGTGCGTTTGTATTTATTCCTGTTATTGACAACATTTGCATGCCACTCCATAATATAAAGTTCTTTGGGAGGCTTACAATAAATAATCGTAAAAAGAATGTAAATACAAATAGAGCATAAGCTCATAAAAGCAAAAGCAACATAAAACAGAACAACAACAACAAACTCTTGGTAACCCCCAAATTAAAAACACCGCTTGTAAAACGTGGAGGACATGAATTATTTAAAAGGTCCGAATGAGCAGAATAATCACATTTGGTCTGAAACCATTATTCTGTCTCTCTTTCTCTGTGCATATTTTGTAAAATTGATGAACACTTTAAACAAATAAAGTCCAATATTGCAGCTTTTGTTTCCAGCAGAGACTTCATCTGTAAATTCTGAAACCAGTCTGACATTTGTTGTGTTTTCAGTGAAGCTTCTTAAACAAGCATCCATTCCTTCATAACTCCAGTATTTGTATTTTTGAAATCTTTGTTCAACACTTGCAAGGATTTTTCACATCATCTAAATTCTTCTCAGCAACAGAGGTGTATTGTTTGTGCAACCTTAAGACTGCAAAACCTATGATGTGAAACCTACATACTCTAAATATGCATGTCCAAAAAGGAACTTGAAACAAGGAATAACTAGGAACATAAGAATCCATTCTATCTGTGTTTTGTGGATTGTCAGGCACTCTTTACTCCATAGTCTGTTTATTGATGGATTCATATGTTGTTAGTCGCAAAGTTGTGCCCAACACATCATGACCCCACAGACAACATTTCTCCAGGCTTTCCTGTCCTCCACCATCCCTCGGAGTCCACCCCAGCTCACATCCACTGCCTCAGTGACTCCATCTAGCTGCATTCATCTACGCTTGTGCAAATGTGAAATTGCATAAATTTGCATCCTTGAATATTCATAAATTCTCCCCCCTCTGCAAAATACACAAATCCTTGAAAATCATGTACCATCTAGCTTTAGCCTATGAACAAAATGCACATTTTGTTAGTGTGAGTTTTCTACCAATATATTTGCGTAATAGTACTTAAATAATTAAAGCTGCTCCACTTTGGAATTTGCAGGTCAGATAATAGAAATTCAAATTCATTTGAGTCCATTGCAGCTTTCTCTGATATCCAAAGAAACACCAAAGGAATGGTAATCAAAGCATATCCAGCCAGTGTCTAAACAATCAATTTGACCTATGTCAAAATTCACTGTTCAAGGCAAGTAGAAAGAATTAAGCATGCAAGTATAGTTGTGGGATGTTCATGTGTCTTCTGCTAAGGCACAGAAGTCTAGTTTGTTTTTCTCTACTCAGAGTACAAATCCCAAAATGGAATCTGTCCAGCATGAATATCTTGGTGTTATCTTGGAATCCTTTCCTATGAAACATATGACCATAGGAGGATAGTAAATTCCACACATGCTCGAATGACTTTAAAAGGGGATTAGGCAATTCCACATAATGTATGCCTGCCAATGGTCAGCATTGGAGGCAATTCACTGGGGAAAATGAAGAAGAGAGTGCTAATCCATGTGTGCGGTGTTTGTGAACTTGCTATAGCCATCTGTTTGGCCACTGTGTGAATGGAATGGTGGGCTAGACTGGCTTTTGATCTGATCTAGCATGTCTCCTATGATGTCCCTTTTTAACACCAGAGACCCTATAAAAGAATGCCTTTTGCTTCTTTTAGAGAACTTCAAAAGGAACTGCAAGAAAAATTGTGCAGCAGGTCCTGCTGGCCCAACAGAATGAGTGGGAATGCAGTGGGAGCAGCATGGCAGAACTGCATGCTGCACTGGGTTGACTTTTATGGATTTAAATTTTCATGTTTTAAAAGCACACATTTTTCAAGTACAATATTCAAAGGTACATATGTTTCAGATTTCAATATTGTTGTGCAAATTGCTCAGAAATGTACAGATTTCCTATTGTACTTGGAGTGGCATTCAGTTCTGGGGAAAGTGAACACATTCTAGTAAAAAATGAAGTACAACTCTTCTAATCCTGCGGTTAGCAGAAGATTTCTTTTTTAATTATTTGTTATTTATTTTTCAGAAAGTTCAATGAAAAGAGGGAGGAAATATAGGTGCAAAGGAGCAATCTACAAATATAGCATGTAATATCAGAATTTAAACACATTCATAAAAAGCTAAAAGTCTCCGTCAGCCATGGTCCCATCCAAACCATCCAATTCTCAATCAGAAATCAGTCCACTCTGTAAAATTAGTTATGGATTATTGCATTATGCTTTAGTGTTAAAATAGAAATCACTGACATTTGTAGAGATTGTATTTTCTTTAACAATTAGTTAAATTGCTCGTAATAAGCTTTCCATCCTTGAGTAATTCTCTAGCTGGTCTTCTATTAATATAATTTGTTAGTTTCACCATTGTTGCATACTCAGATAGCTTGTTTTTCCAATCTTCGACAATTGGACAGTCTTCAGTTTTCCTCTGTGAAGCAATTTTTACTCTTGCTACTGTTATATTATAATAATTCTATCATAATCTTTGGAATAGTCTCTGGTATGATACTCAGTAACATATTCTTGGCATTCCTTTCAGTATTTTCTGTGTTTCTGCAGGCATCTGCTTCCAAAATCTTTTGATTCTATCAATGTCTACTACATATGGTGAAAAGTCCAGTCTAACTCATTACATTTCCAACATTTTTCCATTGTGGCTCTTGTCCATTTTCTGCTTATCTTTCGGGGTAATATACCACTGAAAATACATCTTATACCAATTCTCTCTTAATACTTGATTAGCAGTGAATTTTACAGTCTTCATCCATAGGACTTCCCATTGACAGGACAATATTTTGTCTTCAGAATTTTGCATCCAGCTCTTCACACATATTTTAGCTTGTTGAGTCTCAGTATCATATTGAAGCAGTTATTTAGAAATACATTCTAGGACATGGTATTTTTGAGGTTTAATTATAATTTCAAAGATTATGGATTTTCCTGTTTGAATTCCTTTTTTCAATCTTGAAGTCAGCTGATGATAGAGGAATCATTTTATGTTTTGTTCTTCCTCTTCTCATAGAATTCCATTTTTTAAATTTTTTAATAAGAATCTTAGCATGTTCCTTAGTACAAATTGCATGGATCCATGTTAGCAGAACATTTCTGCTTGCAGCCTCTGTGAAGCAGCAAAGGAAACCTCTTTGGGCTGTTTAAAATCAAGCTCCTGACCACGGTGCAATGACCTTACTTCAATAAATCTACCTCTTGTCTCTGCTTATTCTCACCTCCTTCTCTCACCCAGCAGATTTTCACGGTGAATTCACAGGTTCAGCTTAAGCCACAGATACCAGGGGATCAATAAATCCTGAGGGAGAGGCTTCACATCCCGAACATGGACTGCTGGGAAATTGCCTAGCTTGACAGCAAGGCTGCTACCTGTGATGACTGATAATTGTCTTATATGATGTCAGACGGTTATCTGGCTATCACATGATGTTGCTTGACAGAGGTTTAACTACTGTCTGAAATCTATTAGGCCAACTCTGTGTGTGTTGTGCGCGCGCGCGCACATGCACATGCACACACATTTTATTATATTTGCATCCCACTTCTCTTAGCAGTGAGGGCAACACTGCAGGATTTTGTTTCGTCTGGAAGGAAAACCACCAGAGGCTTATAGTATCTTCTCTAGTGCTGGATTTCTGCATAAACATACAAGCAGAAAGTAGGGGATGCAAAATCTCTCTGATAAGCAATCAGGAAATAATCTGCCAACACCTGGCTGAGCTTTAAATAAAGCTGCTGTTCCAAAGCTCCCCCCTCCCCTCTCACCTGCCAAGGGTCTTTTGCAGCTCAGCTCCACCTAGAAACACTTCCTCTCTTGTTTGGATTCAAACCGCACCTGCTCTTCCACAGATGCACCCTTGGAAAGCCTTGGACCCAGAGCCCCGCCTATAGATCACTCATTCCTTTCCTCATACCTCATCCATTGAGATCTTTTCAGCCATCATTTCTGACATTAGCAAGCACTCCACTTTGAAGAATGGAATTTTAGCTACTACTATTTCATACCTGTGAGCAGAATTCAGGAAGGTCGCTGCTCGCTACCTGGTGCTCTCCTCATCCCCCAGTACCACCCACACGATCACCGCTGGCTTGTTTTGCACCCAAAATGTCCGTCCACTCAACAAACATGTGGCAGAAGTGTGTATAGACAAGGCAGTAGACAAGGAAGCAGGCTGTCTTTAGCTCTCAAACTCAGAAGCCCCAGACAGAAAAAATGAAATATGCTAACTGACAATTTCATTTAACCATGACAATCATTTTCTGTGCCTCTTTGTTCAATGGATTTCTGCCTCTGTCCCCGGCCCATGATGAAAGACATAAACACGCATCAAGAAAGTGGGTGGCAGGAGGCTGCCTTTTAAATGCAAAGCCCAATTCTTCCCAGAAGAGCTGCTTTCTGAATAGAGATGCTGCACCAATGATTTCTCTGGACTTCATTCAGTTGACGAAACGTTGCACATACCGCACTGCAAAGGCAGCAGTTCCTAAAGAATAGAAATTGCAGTCCCTGAGATAGTTCAGGCTGGTAATTGATTTGATAAAGCATCTCCCACCTTTCTCTTGCCTTTTTTATATTTCACATTTTGTCCTACCCAGTACATTTGCTGGAAAGTGAGCAACTATAAGAAGGGACTAATGGTAGCATTGCTGACAGGAGAAGGGCGCCTTTTGCTTTCACGCACTCACAAAAATTATTGAGAGAACCAGAACAAGCAGTGTAGCAATTTTATAATGCAAGAAATGGAGTAGCTTAATGGGTGCACTTATATATTTATGTTGAATAAAATTGCATGTTCAAGCTATTTCACTTCTTGGCCCTGGGCTATAAAGATTTTAGCAAGGATTTTTCAAATGTTTTACATGGTTGTTTCCCCCATCTGGATTTAAATCCAGGATATACACAGAAGCAAAATGTGAACTCATCAAAGTGCTCCAAATTCCACCTCCCAGCTTATTCCATTTCATGTCAAATTTTAAACTTTTTATCACTCTGCATGAAAAGTTGCACATAATTTCATGTGCATTTTTCAAACTGTACACACCCGTTGCGAGTATTTTTGAAGTATACATATTCTTGTCTCCTTACAGTGTATTTGGACATGTTAAAAACCCCAACTTTTAAATATTTATTACAATATTTATACAATAAAATATCATTAAATCAGAAAAAATTAAAAATTAAAATGGCTAAAACAGTTAATAAAAGCAGACAATAGAAAGGAATAACCAGAGAGAGAGAGAATGCAAAACACCTGGGTGATCCCTCTCAAGCTCTGTGTGGCTAAATAAGTCTTTAAAAGCCTCAGAGAAAGGGCTGTCTTAACCTGGCCCTGAAAAGAGGACAGATTCAGTACCAGCCAGGCTACGGTGGGTAGGTTATTCCATAGTTGGGATGGGGGCACCACACAGAAAGACCTCCCCCTTGTTGCCGCTCTCTGCACCTCCCTTACAGATGGCACTCAGACAATTGCCCCAAGGTGTAGTTTCTGGATAGATCACAGTCTGGAGAGATGCTCCAATAGGTATTGGGGTCCAAAGCTTTGTAAGGCTTTATAGGTTAAAACCATAATTGGGAGCGGAAGCATACAGCAGCCAGTGCAAGCAGGTCAGAACCACTCTTAAATGTTCTGAGTTCCAAGTCCCAGTTATTAATCTGGCTGCACTTCTGCATTAGCTGCAGCTTCTGATCCAACTTCAAGGGCAGCCCCATGTGATGCAGTAATCTAGTTCAGAGATTACCAGAGCATAGATTACTGAAGCCAGGCTATTCCTGCCCAGATAGAGGCAAAGCTGAGCCTCTCACCAAAGCTGGTGCTCTGTGCAACCAATGCTACCCAAGTCTCAAGTGATAAAGATGGATCAATGAGTACCCAAGGTATGAACCTGCTCTTCAGACAGAGTGCAACCCTTCTAGCACAGGCTGAACACCCCAATCCAGTCAAAAGAACCACTCACCAACAGCATCTCAGTCTTGTCTGGTTTGAGTTCTGCTGCATGCATGCTGTTGAACACATTTTGGGGGATTCTGCAAATCCCATCAGAAGCCTGGAAATATAGACTTTAGCTGCGGATTGCGCTTGAGCCACATCCAGCTCATGTTTGTTCTTGGGTGCCAAACAGACTCCATGGCTTATTGCCAAATGTAAGGATAATATCCACAAGAGCTTCAGTATCCTTGACCACCTAAGATTGTTCTGGTTTAGCTATTGTCTCCTTCTTCTCAGGGTGGGGATGTATTTTGCTTGCTTCTCCCTGTGATGGGGGCTGGGTGAAGAGGGCATCTGAGACTCAGAAACAGTTTAAGAAATACAAACCACCCAGCAAATGGAATCCTTGCATGGATCAGCTCTCATATTTTGATTTCTTTCATGGAATTCACTGACTCTGTATGGTTTCATTACAACAAGAGATTCTCATTGTATACTTAACTCAGCTGTAGCCTTGGATTAACCAGAGCTGAAATTGCAGTGCATGGCCAGTAATTAACAGAGGCTCTGGAGTCTTCACCTCCTATTGCCTCCTGGGGGAATCTGCACCCCAAAAACCTCCCAGTCCCAATCACCAGGACCCAAACAGACTGGATTTAGCACATGCCCATACAAGTACTTGGAGAAAAAAGAACTTTATGGAACAGAAACACACAATAGGAGTGGAGCATTTGAAAAGGGGAACACTCAGCAATGCCGATGCATACACACAAAAGGGAAGGAAAAAGAAAAGGGGAATTTGATAGCAGCATATAGAATACAACGTTCAGAACCGAAGCACCATTCCCAAGCCCTTTGGCCATCTTAGACCTAAAACAACAAAGCTAACTGACCAACCACTAATACTGAATAAAATACTTAACCGAGTTTCCTTGTGAGTAGCATATCAAGGCACAGATGCACAGAGCCTTTGGCAGCAACTGGTTTCTCTCTGAAGAGGGAACACCCACCAGCCTGAGTGCTCTCCTTTTATTCCCTCCCCCAAGCAATCAGAGTCCTTGGCTCCATGGGATGACATCTCCTGAGCATTCCATGTGGGACCCATTGACTTGGTGACCCCCACCTCTCCAGTGCCCTTCCCCTGGGAATGTGAATTGCCCTGTCCTTGGATGATTTGCAACAGTTACTGTAGGTGCTTTTGCTATTCCTCCCTTTGCCCAGCTTCAGCCCTACAATGGCCTTGCAGCTGCCACCTGGCTCTGCAGACCCAAGTCTCTTCCCCCCTTGGGACATCGTGCCCTCTCTGCTACACAGGCAAGACAAGCCAGTTATTAGAGCTAGGGCTGAATTATCCCCTGGTACGTATGTAGCTAGATCCATCTGGCTGAGCTACCGAATTCAACTCCCCCAGGCTAAGACTGCTATACTTACAACCAATAATCTCATAGCTGATGTTTCTCACAGCAATTCGTTTTAAGATTTCATATCACACCTAGATATTACTTAGCTGGAATACCTAATCACTTAGGTGTAATATCTAATGTTACACTCAGTTATCACACCCAGATATTAAGCAAAGAATGGCAATATGCGGTTAGAGTTGAATTCACTAAAGAAAATAAGGAAGGCTGTATAGTAGGCACTTACCAATGTTCTCTTTTCCAGCGTGCCTCTGCAGAATTTTGCCTTGGATGGGTAGAAGACCACAGATGCTCTTGCTGTTAGTGGTATTCCGAGGGTCTGCTGTTACCCCCCCCCCCCGTGACTGCCCATGATTAGGCCATGCATCCCGCTTTACAGAGGACAGTGCTCTATTTGAAGCCAGTTTAAAGAACCATAAGAAGAGAGTGCTGGCATGAATCTTGAAGTTGCCCATCAACAGTGAACATCTCAGTGGACTGAGCAGACACAGAGGTCAGCTGGTCCCAGTCTGCCCCTCCATGGTGAGATGTCTTGTATTTCTGTTTAACTTAGAGTAACCCTACCCTGAACTGACAGAAAGATGAACAAGTGGGTCCAAGATCAAATCAAGGCAGAGGTTTCTGCAGAAGTAAAAATAATAACTTTGGCTGGCATACTTTGGACTCATTGTGAGAAGGCAAAATTCCCTAGAGAAGTCAATCATGCTAGGGAAAATGGAAGGCAGGAGAAGAAAAGGAAGACCCACTATGAGAAGGCTTGGCTCCATAAAGCCATCAGCTTCATTCATAGGGTTGCCATAAGTCAGAGATGACTTGATGGCGCTGTTTCTAAATTTGCATCTGTAGGTATAAAATCACCATATGTAAACAATAGGCATACCTCTGCCTTTCCTCTTTTCTTTTCTTGTGCATATGGGCACTCTGCCATGAAGGCAAATATATGTGTGACCTAAAAGGTCAGCCGAAACTTGTCTCCTTCCTCCCTGCCCGCATTTGTAGCTATGACACAGTAGAAGTACACCAAAACAAGTCACCTGAGAAGAAAGAACACACATTTGCTTTACAAAAATCGTGGGGGGTGTGCTTATTTTGGAACAAAAAAGGAGATAGGAGTCTGTGTCTAATGCATCTTCCTTCCTGATGTTCAAGAGGCTCTTTAGTCCCATTTTTAATAGCTCAGCAAATGAGTGCAGTGGGTGTTACTGAAGGATAAGCTAGCAAGACTCCGATATGACATGCACTGGCTCCTAATTATGGCCACTCCACAGTTTGAGACTAATTATTCTATTATAACCAAACACTGGCAGGTGGGATTTAAAATATAAATGCCAGTGGAGTTAGAAATTCTTACTGCATGCTGGTCATGGTTACTGTTGCCAAGAGTAAAAATACCTACAGGCGATTTTGACAGCTGATTTAATCTGATTTTTTTTTAAAGTTTTGGGAGCAATATGAGGGGACCTGCAGACTTCGCTCATATTCTAACACTTGGCATTTTGCATGATCCAAAAGACAGATAAGGTATATCAGAGGCAGAACAGATAATGCCAGTTCTGTGCTGGTAGTTGCTGTGTTCCCAAGGCCATTTTAAGATGCTAGTGATTGTCTTTAAAGACTTAAATGGCATCAGACCAAGTGATTTGAAAATCTGCTGCACCTTTATGAAACTGTTGGGCCAAAACGTGGTCATCAGTGGGTCTGTACATGTTCCTGCTTATAGATTGATTAGGTTAGTGAGCATCAGAGAGCTTAGTGGGCCTTTTCAAATGTATAGTCAGTCAATGAGCCTTTTCAAATGCATAAAAGTTTAATGCCATTAACTGCATTTTATATTTTATTGTTCTAAATGTTATTTTTAAATCATCTTGAGGATGCTTCATTTTGAAAGGGGGAATAAATATATTTCAGATAAATGGATATTTTAGAGATGATTTTTGTTGGTTTGCTTCTGTATAGTGAATATATCTTTAGTGGTAGTGCTAGAGAGAGAGATTGAGAGAGAGAGAACAAGAGCTAGAAAGAGTGAAACTGCACAACAGAAGGAATTAACATAGTACATAGGGTTATGCAGCAAATTCCTATAAATCCCAAAGTAAACTGGGGTGATTTGTATAGATTCAGGATTCATCTGTAATCAAGGCAGGGCCTCCAAATTGTCTCAGAGCAAATCTGTGTCTTTGTGAAGGTTCAGAAGCAGTGAAGACCTGGAGGGTGTAAAGACAAGAGATGGAAGCAGGAGGGAAGAGAGGAGCATGGTTGCATGATTGGCAGCTCTTGCTTTCAGTCAGGGAATAATTTACCAGGTCTGTCCTTTTCCCCCCCTTCCTGTCATAGTGCTCTGGATTGGAATGCAGAAGGAAGGTGGAGGCCATTGCTAGCTACAACCCCGGCTGAGGTTGCCTGTCAACTTCTCCCCTGCAGGTGCCTTGCCTGCTTTCTTGAGGAAGAACACAGATGCCAGCTGAGGTAGGTGCTTAATTTTCAATTAATTAATTATATTCTGCCTTTGGTCCTTCCAAGGAACTCAAGGAGGCGCACATAATTGTCCTCCTCCTCCTCCTCCTCCTCCTCCTCCTCCTCCTCCTCCTCCTCCTCCCCTTTTCATTAAATTCAGGTGGTTGCACTGTATTAGTTCCTGGCCATGATAATTCTCGGGCATATGTAACATTCCCTGCAGTAACATTGCATGGTTATGTCCACTAACCAAAATGGGCAGTAAAGGGTTAATACCACAGGCAACATGAGATTGTCTTTATTCCTCTTCTCACCTCACCTGGAAAGGCAAAAGGGTCACACACTTCTGTCTTGCCAGAAGACAAAAAGCCTGGTCCATCTCTCCTCTTCTACGTAAACCAGCTAAAAATGGACCTTCCATTTCAACCAAGATATCCTGCATGAACATACCAACATCTCTCCTTCATGCAAGTTGTATATGGATGTTCATAAGTAAATGCATCTTTTCCACCTTTGTAAGCCTCTCCATGTGGGTTCTAATACATTCAGGTGCAATCAACAGACTCTTAACTAAATCTGCTTAATGCTTACCTCTGCTGAAGCTTGTCTACAACAGGTTTCTAATAATAATGGACTGGATGAAAGCCAATAAACTAAGACTCCATCCAGACAAGACGGAGGTACTCTTACTGGGTGGTGCACTTACCCAGATGAGTGATAGTCAACCTGTTCTGGAAGGGGTTGCACTCCCTGCACCCCAGAGCATCGGTTCCATAATTTGGAGTACTCATGAATCCAGCATTGTCACTAGAGACACAATTGGCTTTGGTAGTATGGACCACTTTTTGTCAGCTTAGGCTAATATTCCAACTCCATTCTTATATGGGCAGGGATAGCCTCACTGGTAAACTTTCAGCTGGTTTACTACAATATATGTGAGAACTGCCTTTGAAAATAGTCCAGAGACTTCATCTGGTTCCAAACAAAATGATAAGATTGTTAATGGCCAGAATGATCATATCTGGGCAATACTTTGTCATCTGCAGTGGCTGCCAGTCTATGACCAGGCCCCTAAATGGTTTGCACGCAAGTTTCCATACAGATATGCCTGGACTGTTCTCAGCTGATCTTATCCAGGGGGATCCTGGCAAAGAAAATTACCTGAAGGGCTACTACAAAGAGGGCATTTTCCAGTGTAATATCCTAGTTATGGAATGAACTTCCCAGAAAAGTTCACCTGCAGCTACCTTGTGCTCTTTCTAGTGCCAGGTGAAGACCTTATTTTCCCAGGTATGTCAATTTTCTTGACGCTTTGTGCTCTTAATGCATTTGAGATCTTTTTTGCTGCTGCTAGGTTTGACATTGTCTCTTACTTCTGTTTTATACTGTAGATTTAAACTGTTGAAATTTCATAGTTTTATTTTATGGTTTTCATTAAACCACCCAGAGAGCTTCAGCTATTGGGCAGTATAGGTTTGTCTACCTGTCAGGCTGGTAGCATTTTACTGAGCCCCTACAGCCTGAATCCAGCATCCCTGCATTTTGCCTCGGGCTGCCCGGAGGGAGAGGAGAACACCCTCTTTCCTCTGAAGGGGCAACACACAAGCTCTGGACAGCCAGAAACTGTAGCTGTGGAGGGAAATATTCTAGCCACTTGCTCTGCTTCTTCCCTCCTGGCTCAGTGTGAATTCCAGTGATGAATTAGGCCAGAGACCACCTCTGGACCCCCTTTCTGAAAGGATACAGGAGGATCTTATCTGAGCATTTTAGCAGTGTGGTTTTATGATTGCACAATGCACTATCCTAACACACATACACACAGTGTATGTGTATGTGTGCATACACGTGCATGACAGAAAGGAGAAAAACCGCAATTACAATCACACCAAAATCCCTGTAAATGGAGAAAGATTCTTTTTAAAAATACTCTAAATGTCAAGGGCCTTGTTTGCACTGTACAGTGTAAATTGTTATCTATTTTCTAAAAGTAAATAAGCAAACAGATCATCCAGTCCATCTACTTGGTCAAGGATGAAACACTAAAATTCCCTGTGGCTTGGATGCTGTAAAAGGAATAAAATAAACTATAATTTTTTTAGTCATCCCTAGACCCTTCAACTAGGTCCTGCATCCTTCTGATGGCTATTTAGGCACCCCAAATGTGTGCATACAAATTACCCAAAGAACCACAGGAGAAAAGGGACGCAAAACACTTATCCTCTCACACAAGAAAAAACATCATCTTTAAAATTAACTGTCACAACCTCCTCCCAGCTATCTTTTCAGAGGCACACTGTTCTTCTGCAGGCACACTGTTATGAGGTATGCTTGGTTTTTTTTTTTTTTTTTTAAAGAAAAGGTTGGTTCCACCCCTGGCAACCTCTTGTCTCCACCTTTGTGATCCTTCAGCTCCTTGTCAGCCCAAGTGGGTTGCTTGTTTCTTTCTGTGAAGGTCTGAATTAGAAGCCCCTGGCATGACACAAGGTATTAAAACAGGATATATGAAACTCACATGCACTGGCTGTCTCACTTACTGCACATTGGAAGGTATTGTAAAATTGCTGAAGTCACATGCAGATGCATTTGGGACTAAGACCTGTTGTCACTTACTTCTGAATGTCTTTTGGGATGGATAAATCATTCTATATCCAGTCTATGAGGTGTGACCGGGAGATCAACACTGGGTCCCCTGCCATTTATCAAGGGACTCTGTCACAGGATCCATGCAAAATATGTTTTACAGGGTTGTGGTACCCACTAATGGATGCACTGCAGTTCTCACTGGGTTGAGCATGTGAACTTCTGTTACACAGAAATGCAATTTTAGGGAAAGTAGGAGAATCTGGAAAGGTGACATCAGCTTTCATTAATTTATATGCGATCACAAAGGATTAAACTAGTGGAGATTTAAAAGGGGGGTGGGATAGCCAGTTCCTCCTGCTCCCTCACAAAGGCAAGGGGAGAGAAGCGTGGGAAGCTGTGGTGATGCTTGCTGCCACCCTCCCAGCTTCCATGAGGAGAAGCCAATAGGTTCAGCACCATGCTGACCTTCCCAGCAATAGACACCATTGAAGACAATATGATGTAGTTCTAAGTGAGTCTCATTGGAGACAGCATGATTTATCTCTGCATAAAGGCTATTGAAGACACTGTGAGAGGGCACCTGGGACACACTCATCAATCCCACTGAATTCAGTAGAAGGAATTCAGGATTGCAGCCTAAAAGGCTGCCACACCTGGGAGAATATAAAGGTAGCCTCCTTAGTGAGAGGATCAGAGAGGCGGACTGCTACAACTGCTGTCTGATAACAGGGACTCTTGGATCACAGCATTCTGTACTGACTGAAGTTTCAGGACCTTCTTCAAGGACAGCGCCACATGCTGTATTTTATTGCAGTCCAAACAGGAAGTGACTAATAAAGAGATTGTATGGCCCTGTCATAGGATGCAGAAGAGTTCCTCTTTTGAAACTGTAGGCTGACCTAGAGCCTCAAAGGATCCCACCACAGCCACCCCCTTACAACCACCTGCAGAAATCTCTACAGCAACTTCCTCACTTGTGGCTGGGACTCCAGTACACCAACCTGGAAGAGGAGGAAATGAAATGGGTGCGTTGAGAAAGGACCAATAGGCAGGGAGTGGAGACGCCACACATTCCAAGCATTGTACTTCATACTTGCTGTCCTTAGCAGCAGAAGCCCCTTAGAAAGGCTTATGGTTTCACTGTGTTGAGCTAGTCCTTTCCCTCAGGCTCCAACATTCAAGACTATCCTTTACAATGTACATTTTTGTTGAAACTTCTTAGCTAGAAAGATACTGTGACTCTAAATAGTCTTCAATCCAGCTGAAAGAATAATCCTGTTCTCATGCAAAGAGCTAAAACCTCCCTTCAATTCACACTGCTGGCTGCGCCGTCAGGGTGGTTCTCACTGGTGGAAAATCAGATTGCACGATCTATGGAAGACTATCAATCGAGCAGTTCATTTCTCTCAACATCCCTTGACTGGATGAAGAACTGGTTCCTGCACTTGCTCTCCATTCCCTCTTGAGAGCCTTCCTATCTCTTTCAAAACAGGTCTGCTCTCATGGTCAGCCTGGGAAACTTAGAAAGCAACCTTGAAGGAGCTTCAAAGGAGGTTTCTCCCCTCCCCTCAGTCCTCCACATCAACATATGATGACATATCCCCCTGAAGAGTCTGCAAAGAGTGAGTGCCTCCATGCACCCATATCATGCAAAGTACAAAGTAGGACAGAGAGGCAAACATTCCCTCAGTGGGCCACTGCCTGGCATGTCTTAGGGTGGACAAAAGTTTCAAAGACTAGATCTTTTGCTCTTTGGACTAGAGGCCTTTGGCAGTGTCCATAGCTGTCCACAATCCTAGGCAAGAGTAACATGCCTAAGATTTGCACTGTAACTAAGTGTGCCATTGGATTTCCCAGGGCATTAATAAGTCGGCTTTATATGTTCAGCCTCATCTCCAATTAAGCAAAATACTTTTAAAGACATACTTAATTGATTCATCCTGTTAATGGGGCCCAGCATTGATTACACACATTTGAGCTCTGGTTAGCTACATTTCTATTCCTAATTATGCAATGGCATTTGTGTAGCAAACATAAGTGATGCCAAATGGTGTCCAAACAGTACAATAACTCTTCACAAACTTAGAACCTGCAATAGGAAGAGATTCTGGCCAGTGAGTGGGAAATGGGAGGCATAACTATAGACCATGATATGAAGATTGTTCAGGAGTGATGCAGTGAACTAGTAATGCTTGTATCTAAGTAACACATCTGCACAGGTAACATAGATTGGTGGGAGGGATGGAGATACAGATGAAGTTAATTGCACCAAAAATCTTAGAAAATTGCATGTGAGCCAATTCTGGAAACTATTTTAGAAATTAGCTTGATTGAACTGGAATTCAGGAGGAATCTAAGAAAGGGGCTAGCAAAACAAAGGAATACTAAAGGACAGGGGAACCATATCAGCCCTACTCAATTTGCTGATGAATATTTCCAAGGATTCTGAAAAGAATAGTGAATATATTCTGTTTTTCAACTCTGGATAGATAAATCCATGCTTTAATGAAAAAGAAAAAAGAAAATAATGCATTAAGCCAAGCATAAAAATGTGAAGCTTTTTAAAAAGCAGAAGACCGACAGGGCAAGTTTACTCAGAAGTAAGCATCACTGCATTCAACAAGGCTCATTCTCTAGCAAGGAAAGTATGCTTAGGATTAATTCCAGTCTAAATGACCAAAATTGCTTACCAAATTGGAGTTCAGGAACAATTAAATCATAAGGTGTGAGAGCAGACTGAAAAATTAGCAAATTAGAAGAAATGAAGCACACTAATCTGAGATGGAAAGAAATATGATTCCTTCCATTTGCCGTAAGTAGAACAGCTTCTGCTTTCAGTCTGATGTGTAACCAGGCTGGTGTCACAGCACTTTTCTCTATTCATGGGCTATTCTGTGATTTAAAAGTTTTCTCAGTGGCAGATAACATAAAAGAGTTTACAAAGTCTTACAACATGAAATAAAACAAGCTTATTGTAAATAATAGAGTTGTTTTACTTTATTTTTAAGCTGTCCTGAGAACATGCTATTATAGGAGAGCTTAGAAATTATATAGATATAGATAAGAGAATAAATATTAAGGAGCATTTTAATGAGCAAGTAACAGCAGTGATAGAACTGTTACTACAAGATTCCAGAAATGTGTGTCAAAAATATGATTTAGTGAGCAGTAATTCAGCTATTCATACTTTATCAACTATGTTCTATTTTGTATTCTTAAAAGAGTCCTGAATCATTGAACCTGCTTCTTCCCTCTCCACACATTTTTCCCTTGGAAATTGTTTCAGATAACAGAATGTGAGATGTTAGTATCTTTTACTGGCAAGACAGCAGATTGGAGGAGGCCTTTGGGCTTGGAGCCAGGATTGCTCAATAGCTGGGACTGAGGTTTGAGAAGGAGAGTTGGCAGCTGCCATCCTGAAATGCTCACGGGCAGCAATTGTACTTGAGCTCAAGTTATGAATGTGTGTGAGTTGTATGTGGTGAGGCAGATGTGATTGTGCAAGTATATGCTTGCCCTACACCACCTTAGCAGACACCCTGTGCAGCCTTGAGGGCTGAAAGGTTGTTTACTCCTGAACTACATGGATCATTATCATGGCTCAGTATTGAATCATTTCACTGGTGAATCCTTGGTGACATTTGTGGTGTGTGTGTGTGTAACCTGAAAATCAAAAACATCAATAATAAACTCAATAAGCATTCAGACATCACAAATCGTGCTTCTTCTGTCTGTCTGCCTGTCTGTCTCTATTGAGTCAACAAGGCACTGTATGCTCTGCTGATGGTAATCTTAAATTATATATCTTTGGGTCTAGTCACAGGAAAAACAAGGCAAGTCTTGATGGTCTCCTTGTGAACCTTCACAAGGAAAGCAGACTAAATAAAGAAAACAAAAAGATCAACACAGTGGAAACTTGGTAGAGGGTCAACCTCTCCATGAAACGGAAGAGTGAAGTGGTGGGCAGGGGCAGGAATGGGGAGGAGAAAACTGAATAGAAGGGAAAAGAAAACAAAATATACAGTCCAAGCTAACTTATCAGACTCTGAGCAACAGAAGCGATTTTGAATTGTGTCTCCAAAAGGAAAGCAATAGCCCAGTTCTGATTAAACTTTCCCAATCTTTTCTCAAATTACCTGTCAGCATGCACATATTTATGCACTCATCTATCTTGTAATCTTCAGTATGATTTTCTGATGAAAATTCCTTTCTGAAAATGAGAATGAATACTAGTGAATTCTGGCTGAATGATAACATTTTATTTAGGGTAGTAAGGATGGCAGAATCATCTTGCACACTCTACTCAGTGGAGAAGATACATTTTTTAAAAATGCAATCCCAAACCCTGTGAAAGGAGTTAGGTTACACCTTGTACAAGCGAAGCACACAACTCCCAAGAAGGACTTGGGCTGCAAACCGAAAGGTGACTTATTCCTCATTCCCATGCAGCCAAACATGGAGCTCTACAGAATGGTTTGCCAGACATTTTCCTCATGTTCACCATGCCATCCGGTGGGGTATTTTGGAGCACAGGTGCCCATTGCCACACACCCAGAGACTCCAAAAATTCAGCCACCTCACCAGAAGCAGGCCTTCTGTAAAATTAATAGGCTCCTATTACTCATTCTGGACTAAGCCACCCCACAATGCAGCAATACAAAAGAGACTGAGCTGAGAAAATCCATTTCCCTCCACCTGTGGTGAGAATTGCAGCTAAGTTCAAAGCAACTAAAAAAAGTGTACTGCCGGTGCAGTGTTTGCATGAGCTCCAGTGCAATCCCTCTGGTGCTCTCCTGATCCTGCAGTGTTCTTGACACTGTTCCTTGATCTCTAAATGAGGCTGTTCTCCATATGCAGATGTCTGCACTTGGAAGATTTCTAGAACTGAGGGATGTATGTTTAAATAGACTTTATTAATGTTCTCTATTTTTTTCTTGGATTAGGCAAGGGGCAGGGAACATCTTTCAGTCTAAGAGTTGAATTCTAGTCTGAAGAAGGTCTGGAGGTCAAAATGTCAGGGCAAAAAGGATGGAACCAAAACAGCAAAAAACACAAACCTATTTTAGCTTTAGAGGAGGCATTTCAACTATTACATTGAGGATAACAATTACGCAAAAACTGGAAAACTGCTAAATGATCCCCAGTAAGTAGAAAGAAGATATGAAACAGGTTGGGCAATCAAGGAGCCCCAGAAGAGTGATTTGATCTATGGGGCTGAAGTTCTCCATTTCTGGATTAAACAAAGACTCCATTTGATCTGGGTGTTTTGCAACCAACAAGACGGTGTTCTAGATTTTGTAGGTTAAAGCAGCACTGAATGCAAGTTATATTAATGAAAGACATTGTCTAGGAAACTTAGGACACCCTTCTCTCACACTTCACTCTATAAGACCTTCTCTGATGGCCATTGATAAACTTGGTGGTGGGCTTTGGTTGTGTATGGATCTCTTCTGGACCTTGTAAATCCATGCATGGAAGAACCAGCAAGAACACAAATTGGAAGCTGTGCAGACATTGCTTACATAGAATATATCATGATCCTTACTTGACAGGGGCTGTCAAACCAACTGCTTTCTAGGCCTTATCCTGATTTTCCTGTAAAGCAAAACACCATCCCTGAAGTAAATTCATGTAAGCTCTGGGCCATGCTGGAGGGACCCAGTTCCAGCCTGGCAGGAACATTCCTGCAGCAGCAATGAACACAAACACTTCTACTTCTTCTCTGGAACAGGGCAGGTCACCATACTGTGTAAAAGTGATTGTTTTAGGGAGTGCTAGCCAGTGGCCTCCCTTGTGCAACAAAATAAACAGAGGTGCAGTGGTGATGCTGAATATTGAATGCATCTCAGGTCTCATCATTGGAAAGGCAACTGGAAATATCAGCTACTTGTGGGATATGTAAGTGGGATGAGGAGGAGAAGAGCAGGTCAACAGACAGAAACTTTGTCTTCATATTTGCAAATCACTGGGGAAAGAGGCTTGGGAAAAATACATGCCATCTATATTTTGAACTGTTATGTCATATATATTTTCTTCATACCATATCAGAAATTGTCTGATTCTATCAACTGACCCAGTACATACTTTGCAAAGAATTTCACAGAAGTTTCAACAAAGGCTTTTGTAGATTTCTTAAATTACACACACTTAGTTCACAGGCGGTGAAAACTTCCTGTTATTTATTTCTAGCCAGAACTTTAAATAATATCTAATTTGTAGATATTAAAAAATGTAGTCTTTCCCTTCCAGACATTTCACTATTGGATCATAAAGTAAAATGTTGGGGTATTTTTTATGTGATGATGACTTTGAATAATGAGTCTGTGTCTTGCTTTTCTTTTAATTAAATTGGATAAAACATAACAAATCCCATTGTCATGGATTTCTAACTGCCAGTATCTTAATTAGCTACACATGCATTTTCTGCCCTGTAAGCTTCCTCATTAGTTGCTTAGGAAGAGAAAATCTAATGAAAATCTTCTATTCCACTTCTAGTGATGAATCCATTTATACAATGTCTCATCCTCACTGCTCCCCTTCTCTGATTCAATGATGTATTATTGGACAGCATTTCCTTCATGACAGTAGCATCAATATATAAGCAGTGTTGTATGATTTAGTGGAATCACACTCAATCTAAGCAACTACTTATCACAACCAAGTTCACCTGTCTCTGCTACAGCAATAGTAATGGCAATTTGTTTTCACAGGCAGCCATTAGGTTCTGCCCACTGAGAGCTGAGACAAGATCTACTCCCACTTGTGAAACTGTCTTTTGCAAACAGATGTCATTAATGGCTAGGTAAATGGAGATATTTTTCTCCTTGCACATATTTATAGATACACATTAGCTATGAATAAAATATAAAGCCAAACCCCAGTGGAAAACTGCACAATTGTATCATTTAGAATGTGGGATTAAAGGAGAAGCACTGTTTGTGTGAGGTGAATGAAAACAATTAAAATTTCATAAAGTACCAGGATACTATAAACAAATGGTACTATGAAAGAAAAGAAAATATTCTTCTAACTTGCCTCTTGCTATACATTCTTTTTTACTGAGTTTTCAAAAACATAGCATTTCCCATCTGCCTTATGTATTTCCATCAGACATCTGCTGATTCAGCCTGGTATACAAGCTAATGGTGGACACCCTCCCTAGCAGGCCCTGGTGGCAAAGTGGCTTCTGCTTTCCAAACCAATAAACAAGCCTTGGGAGTGACTGTCTTTGCTCCTTGCCACTGCTAGAGAAAGGACGCTCAGAGCAGGGCACAGTTGTGCAATGTATGTGGCAGTGGAATGCAGTAGTGTCATAGGAGCTAATGCTCACACTTTTGTATTGTGTTGTGCTGCATTATGTTAATGTGCAAGGTTGGGTCCCAAACTGAAGGTGTAGCTGGCTCATGTCCTTCACACACATCTTCGTTACAACTCTCCAGTGGAGCTCAGTAATATCATCCTTGTATTACAGAGGCTTCAGTGGCCTCCAAAGTCTGCTAGAAATGGCTGACCACAGCATGTTACTCTACTTTACAGCCATCATATTGTTACCTGTTCATTTACAGCCACAATTTAGTGTGCTGGTTCATTGCTTAAAAACCTATATAACTGGACAGCCATCCTTCTGAGATGTCCCCACACGTAATGTTTGAGGTTCTGCTCCATCTTCTCAGTGGTAGGGATGGAGGAGAAATACATTCCATTTGTATTTGAAAATAACTTGCCCTATTTGGCACTTTTCAAACACTGAAACTCAATTATTCATTGATAGTTCTATTTCTCTGAAATAACCCAACAAGATTCAAGCATTTATTAGGGGAAATGATGTTAAAATCTGGTCAGTTAATGTATATATTAAACAAAAGATAAAGAATCAAAAGAACTGTTACCTATCATGAGTTTGCAGCTGAACAGCTGGCAAATAGATCACCAGGTCATAGTCATCCGCCCTGTGCTGAGATATCTAGTGCTTCTATCGGAACCATAACATTTATGTCTCAATTTGCAAATTAGCCTGCACTATTTTTATGCAAAGAGTGCTCCTCCCTGCATTGGGATGCCTTTTGGTGATTCAGAAGTGTGAGTGCTCACCCTCATTTAGGTAACAAACCTGGTGCCTCTTTTGGTTTCAGTCAACTCATACTGATCTTCTATCCCATGTGTCCATAGTTTCACTGATAGCTCACTAGTATCATGGGCCTGCTTCCATTCAGTAGCCATCTCTTTCTGCTTCTGTTGGTATCCCCCTCATTTTCCATCCTCTTTCTTATTTTATTTATTTATTTATTTATTTATTAAAACATGTCTATGCCACCCCTTGCCGAAGCCTTGGGGCGGCTCACAGCATAAACTAAAATACAATAAAATACAAAAATAACAATATAAAATTAACAATATAAAATAAATAACAATATAAAAGAAGTCGCCCTGGCCCTGGCTTTCTTCCATTCCTTTTCAGAGTAATAGCAACCGAGGGCACCATCACAAGGGAGGAACTATTAGGCTATGTTACCCAAGACTCGACAATCCCATTATAGGCATGTGATGTCTCCTGAGAGGGGATTCTACCCACATTGGACACAGAACTGTTTGCAATTTGTGCCATCTGTTTCTCCATCAAGTCTTGTGATTGATCTAGATGCCAAAATGGAGAAAATATAAAGAAAATTGCATTAGTCAGGTTGGCAGAATTTTCTTGTTTGATTTCAGGCTTGAAGACAAGGATAAAAGGAACATGGATGGTCAAAAGAATCTCTGAACCTGCCTAAACCTTTAATCATCAAAATATCCCCAAAGAGGATTTGAAAAAAGAGGATGTGATACTAAAAATCTGTGCTCAAACATCTTGATGGACAACTCACAGACCTGACTTGTCAGTATGATTATCTTTGAAAGAAACAATGGAAGCACTGTGAAGGGGTTTTGCATGACTTTTATTAACAGCCCCTTTGTTCCTTGCAAATTATCAATGCTATGCTAATTGCCTCTGAGATACATATTAAACGTGCATTGAGGTAGATGGAAAAAATCCATGTCTTTGTCTTCTAAAGAACTAGCCACTTTTATTGCCTATGGCTTTCCTAACTCCTGAAAGATGATTTAATGGAAGAACAAAACTTCTGAAATGTCTATTCTAAAATAACTTTTTTTTAGACTGACTTTCATTAGCAGTTTATATTCTGGTGCTTTTTCAGTGGTAAATTTGTAGCATAGCATAGCGCAAGAGCAGGCAGAAGGCAGGTCTCCAGATGTGTTGGACAGTGTGGTCAGCATGGCAGGAATACTAGATGCTAAAGTCTAAAACATCTGGAGATCACTGCTTTTCTATCGCTGCTATTGAAGTGGCTATGAAACTCAACCTGAATGATGAAACACCCAGTAAAAATCTTGCAACTGCCATGGAATCATGAGCTCACGCACACCATTCTCTCCCTGCATCCTTTGAACAATGGTTTTCATTACAGGGTTATCGTAAAGATAATAATTTGGAAATGCACATGAAGTACAGTAGGAAATACCATACAAATATCAAAGGCTGTTAATTCATGAGACTTGTCTTTGGGGCCATATCTAAGTAATTAGACCTAAACAAATGAAAGTTGTTACTAGAGTACAAATAAAGGGATCTTTATTTCATTCTGACCTCTTTGCTCACATGAAACAATTTAGATGTCTTGTCACTTGCCTGTGTGTTTTGAAAAGGCAACGTGTTTTAAGTGCAAACTAAATAATTGTTACTGTTGTATTGTTGAAATGAAAAGTATTCCATATTCACAGTGGGAAGGAGTTGAAAACGATCTTGGGACACTCAGAGATTTTTCTACAAGGGACAGTTCACCTTTGCAATAATTCTTCATTCAGCTCTGCAGCGCCTTATATGGTGTACCGCATTAGATCTTGTGCTGGGAGAGTCATCAGAACCTTCACTTAAAAAGCAGAAGTGTCTTTGCAGTACTTAGTGCCTTTACAGTGGTTTCCCATTACTCTCTAATGAGTCCATTTCTACCAAGTCCATAAACCTACACTTTCACATTACAGGATGTCCTTCTGACCATGATACTTCATTGCACCAGAACTGGTCTTGTCTTTCAAACTTCAAATTGACAGAATTATCTTCTTTCTCAAGCATTGCTATTTATGGTTATTTTACCTTTTCCTTTGCCCGATTGTCCTTAACTGTTAATCTCAAACCTTAAGCACATCCAGATCGGCCCAGTCACTTCTAGAAATTTCCTTGGTCCTGCCTAGTTGTGTGTAATATTAAAAGGGAAAAAGACTGATGTGTACAGACAATGCGCATATCCTGGCAGTACTTTCCACAGGAAGGTGGCGAGTGGTCCATTTAGCTCTCTTCTCTGATTGGCAGCAACATTCCAGGATTTCAGGTAGAGGTTTTTTTAATCACTTTTTGTCTGTAACTTTTTTTTAACCTCATATCCAAGAAGCTGCTGTGATGCTTGTTTAAAATTATGCTTTGAGGATAAAGTCTCCTGGCTCTGAAACAATTTAAATGCCAGTGTTGAGGAGGATCCAATGAGGTCTTCAGTGCCCCATGTATGGTTGCATCTATTTCAATTAATGCAACCTTATAATATGGTCAAGGTGTTTGCATTTTTGCAACTCAACCTATGCCCTCACAGTCTCTGTCTTTCATGGATAATTAAGAGTAGCCATCATGGTTTGACTGGATGGATCCAAGGTGAACTTAATGTTTCATTGCGTGAAGAATGGCGCCTGAGATTTTGAAGGAGTTGCTAGGGTGATAGCTCCTGAAGAGGCCAACACTGGGCCCAAGGATTTGTGAAGACAGTCCCCCAGTCATGAATATGCCACATTTAGAGAAGAGAAAAAGGTGAAAGGGGTTGTGAGTAAACAATAAACATCCTTGTATGAAACCTGTTATCTAGATGCTTTTGAGTCAGGGTTCAGGTTTGGTCTATGGAAAGAATTGACCTTCACCATACTGATGCTGACATTTATAGAGAGAGGTCTGCAACCTTGCTCGCCTTACTCAGGGTCTCTGGAGCTTGTCAGAAGATCCTCCTTTTCAGCATGTATCTTCTCTGCTGAGGGAAGGCACTAGCTGCCTCTGTGCTATTAGACCAAGTTTATGCTTTTACTACTGGTGCATAAAGCCCTGATGACTTAGGAAGAGACAATTTGGGATAGCACTTTCTTCCTCATCAACCTACCTCAGCCCGTTCACTGGATAGGAGGCTTTTGGTGGTTCCCATGGCCTGGCCAGAGTTTTCCTACCAGCAAGGTGTTTCCCTTCCTGTGGAGCTTCCTGGCTCCGAATGTCAGGAAGGCAGAAACATCATGTAGTTTTCAATACTTGCTGAGAACATCATTTCAAGAAGCCTACTCCAATTGGCCAGTCACAGTTTGTATTGATATTCCATTAAAAACAACAATGTTAATATGGTGTTTTATTCCTTTTATCTGGAATCTGCTTAGATGTACAGCAGTATATCAGTATTACAGATAACTAAACACCATCCTCATGAAGAAGAATAAATGTAATTCGGTGGAGAATCCCCAAAGCAGATCTAATCTTGCCAATGTGCTTGTGTTTAAAAATCACTCAGAAGAAAACAGTCTTCAGATCAAAACAAGATCTTCTCCACATCTAGATCAAGGGAATCCTGAAGGTTTCAAAAAGTCAATGCAAGAGCTGCTGTCAGATAGTATAGGCTGGGTTTCAAGTCCCTCACTAACAGAATGTGAGATGGACTTTACTGAAAGAAGGGCACCAACTGGGCACCACATCTTTGAGGAGTAAAAAACTGGCAAGGGTTTGCTTTGTGCTGCTTTGTAAATGTCTTTGCTGGAAGCCATCGGATCAGTACAAGTCCTTGAATAATTAAGCTACTTGGCTCTTCAATTTTACACAGGTGTATTCATTTACCGAGTCAATTGATTTCCATCACAAGGGAGTCCTTACAGACCAGACTGACATTAAAGTGCACACCGTCTTCTGCTTCTCCAATAAGTTATTGATTTTGTTTCTCTCTGTGTGGATTTTGGCTGTATTATGGTGATTCTGTGCAGCTGTATGCTGGTGCTTCACTTTTGTATGACTGGGGATTCTACCAGGAAATATTTTTAAGGTACACCCTTGATAAATCCTACTAACAGCAAAATCAAAACTCAGCCTGAAAGACAATTCCACAAAGATTTACAATGAAGCATATTTTTAAAAGTGAGTGGGGGAGTGAGAAGTACACACTTACATCATACAAAATCCTATTTGTTTTTTTCTGTAGCAATATATACTTAGCTTTATAAGTATCTATTTTATAAGTGCATAATTTATAGTTTGTGTACTATATTGCAATCCATAAATGTATGTATGTGCGATTTATTTGCTTATTAGCATGGCTGCTTTCCACTTAAAGATACAGGCATTTCACTAAGGGTAAATATTCTTGGTCTTGTGGCCCCAAATATTATTAGCTGCAGTGGCAGAATCACTGAACTGTCTATTCTTCAGAAAGTGTATTAGCTCTCTCTGCCTGTTCTTCAAAGCTAGACTCCTATAGTTCAGTGACAATGATCACTTTCAAGCTTAGTTGACACATCCATGAGTTTTGCTGTTACTTTCCATTGTATCATAACTTGACCCTAAGAGCAGGGAAATACATACAGACAAATAAATTCTGAGCAGAGACCAAGCAGGTACTATGGGTAGATGCATACACAGAAGAATTAGGTGGCCTTGGGAGTTAAATGTATATAATAGATTCACAGATATCACTGGCATTTAAGATAGAAAGATATTGAAGGGGACGAAGGTGACTTGCTTACTATACTGAGTTGTAAGCAAAAGAGTTGGTCAATAAAGCCTGGAGATAAATTTCAGTTCCATGGAGTGACGGTTAATGGGAGGAAAGATTTTCAGAAACAAACAGGACTGACATTTCCTTACCTAGTTAAAATTGTACCTAGATGTGGAATGGCATCTGTAGGGAATCTTGCTTATATTTCAAGCTGCAAACTTTTTTCTCAGTGTTGCTGTTAAGGCTGATTGACAGTCCCTGCAGATAAGTGAGTTTCAAATGATCTAGTCATGGATTAAGAGCCTGAAGCTGGTAGTCTGAAACGTTGCAGCACTTCTACCCCTGACTACTTAGTTTTAGTGATCTCAGAAAATCTTTATCATCTGCTAAAGTACTGTATTGCTCCAGCCATGGGCTCAGGGTGATTTAGAATCCCAAGGAAAGCAATATGCCAGGTCTAGGCTTACTTACAAGGAGGAAAGCTCTTTATTGTGCACAAAATACAAGTCTGCTAGCTTACAAAGAGTTTGAAAATGAATTACTTAAAACACACAGCTTGAACTGCACTGCAAGACAGACTTCAATCAGCTGGAATGGATGGTCA
Source organism: Varanus komodoensis (assembly GCF_004798865.1). Lineage (NCBI taxonomy): Eukaryota > Metazoa > Chordata > Lepidosauria > Squamata > Varanidae > Varanus > Varanus komodoensis. The sequence continues at coordinate 7,624,018 of NW_025335798.1, read as the reverse complement.
GCAAAGGCTGCCTGAAAGATTGGTGCCCAAACAAAGAATTCCATGCAGCTGATATAAAGCAAACTGCTTACCAGTCCAGCTACTAGTCATTAATCAAACTTAATGGAAAGTTGGTGCTGCATACTACTGTTTGCAATATCCTGGGCATCTTGCCCCATTAGTTTCAGTGTTCTAACCAAAACATTGCTGCCCACCAGGCGCTATTAATGACTACATGATACCAAAAGTGTGTGAGCTGGTCTATCTAAACATGCAGCAAAGGAGTGTTGGTTCAGAGGTGCAGTTAACAAGCTCTTGGTCCAGTCTACATATGGGCAACGGATGAGTTGCTAGCTGAAAGTTGATCAGTAAGGTGTGTGCCCTTCTTTGAGCCATCTACACTCACTGAGCCAAAGGAATGGGCAGCACTCCAAATGGAAGTTAGAGACACAGGTATACCAAAGCCGAGTTATCAAATGCATAGAAGCCTATCAGTAGGGATGGTGCTTGATGGCAACTCTTGGTTGGAAGAAAGTTCATAGAAATAAATTGCCCTCTGGTAAACCCACATATGAGGAAGGGATTGTGCAGGCTACTGGGCCCAAAATCAAAAGTGGGGATGCTAATGTCTGAATGCTGCTTGGTTATTCATTGATTCAATATTCACAACTTATTTCTCATCCATATTCTACATGTATGTGAGAAGACTTTATGCTTTGCTGTTCTACAATGCCCTGTATCAGCCCCTCCACCAAACAGGGAAAAGTCTTATCTCTGATCTGCTGCTGACCAGAGATGAGTATTGCTTCCTTCTTACGGTAGCACCGAACATGAGGCTGTCTTCCTTTCAGTGCTTAGCAGGGGGATACACTTACCTCTAATCAATCAACTGCTGATGGGAAAGAAGGGTTTAGGGCAGATGCAAGGGAACCAAGGAAGAAGCAGCATGATTCAGTTCCATTTCCTTCTGAGCCTTGTGATGTCTATACCCGTCCAGCCAAGTCTGAGGCTTGCCCTGCTTGCTTCTGAGTAAATGCACTTCCTACTATAAATTGGTAACAGTGAAAATGAGGAGGACTGGATTTTCCAACTCTCCCCTCTTTTGTCTTTCATCCCACTGGATTCTTTGCACCCCCTGCCTCCAGCACTTCTCCAGAATGGAAGACAACCCTCAGGCTAAAAAGGCCTGTCACAATAAATAAAAGACATGAAGACTGGCCAGGTGCAGTACCAGGGGTCTGGAGACTGGTGAAAAGAGGTAGGAGGCAGAGGTATAGTGGGCTACAGTATGAAGGAATGTGTGTTATGCAGACAAATTGAGGAACAAAGAAAGGAACAGGAAGCAAAGATCAGGCAGCAGTGGTTAGACCATGATCACAGATGGAATCAAGAAGCAAGAGTGAGACAGTAATTCAGTATGAAGGACACTCTCTGAAGTTGCTGTCCCAAAGAGGAAGATTTTGGCCTGTTAGAAAGGACTCTGATTCAAGGTCAAGAGCTCTGTATTTAATCACAATTTCAACCCAACCTTTCTCAAAGGAGCTTGTACTGGGACTCAAAGTCATGCCCTTGTCCTGGATTTTCTGCTCACTAGAACCCTACAAGATAGGTGCAGCTGAGAGAAAGAGACTGCTACAAGACCTCCCAGTGGGATTTCTAACCAACTAGTACCTAACTCCATCTCTGAAGTGTCTCCCAAGATCTGGAATATAGTGATAAGGTACCCCATCCCAGTGCAACACTCTCCATAGTGAGATGTACTAGGTGCCAAAATTATCATCTGTTCAATGCCAGGTAAAGACTTTCTTCAATTCTTATGCATTCCGAAGCATATGATGAGTTTTTATGTATCAGCTGTTCTCATTATGGTCCATACTGATTTTTTAGTTATTTTCATATGTTTGGTATTTTAATTCAAGTTTTTGTAGCGATTTTATACTTGGTATGTTTTAATAATGGTGTTGTAAATTGCCTTTGGTCTTTAAAAAAGAAAGACTACTGTGAAATTAAATTAGTAACCATACCACAATTTCTCCAGTCCTAATTCAAGACTCTAATGAAGTGTTCAGGCAAATTAACTTGAGATGCTTAGAGATAGTTCCCTGCATCAGCAAACTAGAAATGCTTTCTGCACTGTGGAACATGGCTCCTTTATGTCTTGGCAAACTTATAGGCAGGATGGCTAACCTTTTGTTCCCCAAGGTGTGCTAATGAGAGAGATTGGGCAAATGATACACCATGCTGTGTATTTGTCCACATTTTGCTACATTAAGATCACAGTCCAGTAACTGTACAGTACTGATTCAAATTCAAGGAATATAAACATGGAAACTACATTGCTTTTCCTTTCCTTAAGTAAGAGTGGAGAAAGATAAGCTATGTTATGCTGTATAGTTGTCCTATTACATCCATCCAGACATGTTGAATTAAAAATAACACACATAGTAATTTTAACCTAGTATTGAGTATTTTGGCTGTTGGTGTTCACTGATGGTTGGTATCTCAGTTCTGCCTTGTTTTTGAAATGCACTTACCTTTTCTGTCAGAAGCACCCAAATCAATGTCTGAGATACACTTTTAAAAATTAGATTAACATCATTTTACCATTGATTTTTCTTGTTTGAACCCATGTATGCTACATCTATGTAAAGAACCTGTTGTCTGTAGATAGTTTCTAGCTTTGTGTGGATATAAGACGGTTTCATCATTAGGTAAAGTAAAGGTAAAGGTTTCCCCTTGATGTTAAGTCCAGTCATGCCTGACTCTAGGGGGCGGTGCTCATCTCTGTTTCCTAGCCGAGGGAGCCAGCGTTTGTCTGCAGACAGTCTCTGTGGTCATGTAGTCAGCATGACTAAACACGGAAGTGCACAGAATGCTGTTACCTTCCCACCGAAGTGGTACATTTTTATCTACTTGCATTTGCATGCTTTCGAACAGCAAGGTTGGCAGGAGCTGGGACGGAGCAATGGGAACTCACCGCGTTGTGCAGATTCAAACCGGTGACCTTTCGATCAACCAGCCCAGCAGCTCAGCAGTTTAACCCACTGCGCCACTTGCATTTCATCATTAAAAGAGCTCAAATGTGGTTTTTCAGTCTTGAACCTTTCACAGATTGCTTCTTGCTCATGGTAACAATGTCTGTCAAGATCGGGGAAAAAAGCTGTTCCATGATCATGAATAAACAAGCTGATTACAGAGTTTGGAGTTTTCAGGAGAAACAAACACATTAATTTCAGTTTATTAATGTGGGATTTGGGCAGCAGTTATAATGCATTTTTTTTACTTCTGTCTTGTTTTATTCCTAAATTGTTTTTATGAATAAAGCTTCTTTATATTTAACAAGCATTGACTTGTTCATATATTATTTAGTGCTCTTAAATTCTAATCAGTACATGACTGCTGAAACTTGACACAGTCCTACAATGCAGGACTAGTGATGGATGGCTGAATACTCATATCTTGTAACATAGTTTTATAGCACTTCCTCCTAAGCAATCAAAGATAATTGCATCTATTAAACTCAATAATAAGAATTCTGTAAGCTAGACCAGTGTTATTATCCCCATATTACAAATATTGATAATGAAAGATACGAAAAGATGGAGGGTAGCTTGAGAACACCAAGTTAATTCATTGTTGAATAGAAAGTTTGATCCTGAAATTTCTACCTTATATCCTTTGCTCTTAACTACTTTAATATAGGAATGTTAGAAGAGTTTGCAACTTAAGGAAATGAGTTTGAAGTTCTAAGAATTCTGTTGTTGGGCTGACTTATACCATGGATTCCACAGATTTGAATACTATTTTTAAACTTTCCATAATTTTATGCAAATTTAGTCATAGGAAAAAATGGAAAAAATCAACAACTAAAAATGTGCATCCCCCATATGTAAACACATTAATTTTTCAGACATGTGCATATTTAGGGGAAATTCAGATAGTTTGGGAGGATGTGTGCAATTCTGGGACCATGAATTTGCATAAATCCATACAAAAACAATATCCATGCATCCCTACCACACTACAGGATTAATGAGAAAATTGTAAATAGACCTATGTTGTCCAACTCCAAACTGTTTGTGAATGTTTGGAAACCTTAACCTCTACTTACGAAAGGTTCTAGAATGAAATGTCTTAGGCCTGTGCTATTATCATAACCATCCTTACATGCTTACCTCACATGCTTTTGTTCCTGAAAATGTCCAAAGGTGGCTTACATGATCTACCATTTTATCCTCAGAAGCACTCTGTGAGGGAGTTTAGATTGATCAAAACTCACCCAGTCAAATTCATGGCCATGCCACAGAAGAACCCAATCTTTTGAGGTCCCATCCAACACTAACCACTCTAGCACACTGGCTGTCTTTACAAGCCCCTTTTCTAACATTTATTATTTTTATTTTATTTATTTCAATTTACAGCTCATCTTTCTATACATGAGTCAAACAAGCTAATGACAACAATAATTACCACCATCAGCAACAACAACAACAACAACAACTGAAACATTCATAGTAATAAAAATGCAAAGTCAGAAAAAAAACTTACGTATATGACAATTCAAATATTTTAATCAGGAAGAAGGATTCAAAAGGCAAACAAATTTGACAGGCTAAAGACTTGTCATAGGAATGGAGGAAACTCCTTTGTACTGGAACAGACCCTTGGTACATCTAGAGCAGTATTGTTAACACTGACTGGCAGTGGCATTCTGGGATTTCAGGCAGGACTTTATTGCTACCCTACAGATGCCAGTGCCAGTCACTGATCTTGGGACTTCCTGCATACACAGAGTGATAACTCCTTGTCTAAATAATAATTCTTTCCTTAGCAGTGGTGGGGGGTGGTTTCTTGAGCCTCCATGGAAGGGGTGTTCTAAAGAATGGGAAAATATATTCATATTGCTTTCTCTTCTTTTATTTATTTATTAGATTTATATCCTGCTTATAATAAAATCAAAGCAGTTTCCATGATTTTTTCCTCCTCCTCTCAGTCTTCCCTCTACCACAACCACCCTGTGAAGTAGTTTGGACTGAGAGTCTGTGACTGGCCCATAGTCATTCAGTTGGCTCCATGGCTAAGCAGAGACTAGAACCCAGGTCAGCTGAGTCCCAGACCTGTGCTCTTAGCCCCACACTACACTGTTTTTTTATGTCACTGCCAAGTCTGCTTCAAATGCTAAACTGAGTGATGGATCTCTCTAGGTGTTATCAATATTTGGGAAGGTGGTCCTTTATAATAACCTGATCCCAATCTGCTAGTGCATTATAGGTCATGAACTGCACTTTTAGTTGTCCCTAGAAACGGGTGGCAGGTATCTATGGTCAGGAGACTGGGTCTAGGGTGTGGATGCAGAGCGGAGACCTACAGTGGATTTTGAGAGCCAGGGGTACATCTTTGAACAGTTCAAAGTCAAAAGCTAGTGAGACAGTAGGCTGAGCATAGCAAAGTCCAAAACTGCACTGTCCAATAGCACAGCCCAAAGGTCAAGTACTAGAATGACAATAACAGTCTGGAACAATGTGAGATCAGGCAGGCACAAGGATTCAGGCAAGGTGATACTAGAGCTAGTGCACAAGGTAGCCACCAGGGCAGGTTGTGTTGCTGTGGCAAGGAGCAGCAGTGCAGGAAAGCCTTATGCCACCCCCCCCGCCCCGAGGCTTCCAGCTGCTCTGCATGATTGCCCCACAGCTGCTGCAAAGGTGCTCCCGATTCCACAGGCACTTGCTGGGTGAATCAGGCCCTGATACTGACACAGTGAAATTGCTGCAGTGTAAGGCATATAGGCTTCCTATAAGTAGCTCTCGTCAAAAGTCTGACTACAGCATTCTCAGCAACTTGGCCTTTCCAAATACTTCTCAAAGGCTGCCCATGAAGAGTGCCTTGTAGTAGTTCAGACACAATTAATGAAAGGCACAATCCTATGCAAGGTAAGACAGCAAAAGGCCTACAACTCCCAGCATCCCCCGCCAGTTATGCTACTGCATAGATCAGGCTTCTCTGGGAACAGGTGGAGCTGGCTCAGAGTTCTGACAATGGCTGAATCTAAATATCAGGCTCAAATTTGGATCCAAGAGAACTCTGAAACTATGGACCCGGGTCTTCACTACGATGATAACCTATTCAGCATAGGCTTCTTTTTGGCCTCTTATTTCCTGCTGTGCATGAACAACTCTGTCTTGTCTAGATTAAGTTTTAATTTGTTAATCCTTAGCCAGTCCATTACTGATGGCAAACATTCTTTCACAATATTAAAGGTCTCCTTGTATTGAGATGAAAAGGAGATATAAGGCTGCGTGTTCTTAGAATGTGGTTGGTTCTGAATTCTCACATCGCTGACAACAATTCCAGGTTAAAAAGCAAGGGGACGCAATTGAACCCAATGTGATACCATGGATCAGCAACCAATTCAAGTTCCCCAGCATCACTTGAAATTGACCACCACGAGGGACAATCCAGAGCAGGTGCTATTGTCCGATAGTTCTTATTTAGAGATTTTAAAGGCAGTGTACCTTAATGCTATGTAGACCTAGATAGGGAAAGGCTTGGGGAGTTGAGACACTCCACAATTTAAGGGAATGAGGTCTTAAAATTCATTAGTCATTGAGGTCCAGAAAGGAATGTTCAAATGCCCTTTTCAAAGGAACAGCTGGGCTCAGGAGAGCAGAAGTCTGCAGGTCTGGTTTATTGCTTCTGACTATGTGGCTTGAGGGAGCCGTTTTAGCACCTCACATTTGGTAGTAATGGAAAAATCTTGGATACGTAAGTCCTTCTGGAGCATTTTCTTTGTAAATGTGTCTTTTGATACCACTCAAGTTTCTTGCATTTCTCCTTCTTTTCCATTAGTTCTCCCACTGGATTTTTAAAAATAAATACATGCACGTGTATATGTTAGGCAGGGCAATATTTGCATGGCATTGATTGGAGAGGGGGATACAATGCCAGCAAGATGCAGCCATGCCTGAAACAAATCTGGTAAACAAAACAAATCATGAGCTAATGATTTTCCAATAACTCAGCTGACCTCCTTATGTTTTTGAGATGTGATCATTTTTTTCCTTGGAGGAAGAAAATGATGTGGAACTTTGAATTACAACAGAGAGGCTGATGTAAGGTGACTGCAAGAGGGCCGAGAGTGTTTATTTGCTGCTGCTCTCTGATTGATTGGTGTTTTAGCACTTTTTAATTTCATGTTCCACTTCAGTTTGGCCTCACCACAATCGCCTAAGTTGCAGCTATAGATCAAAAGCTAGAGAGCAAAATGTAGCCTGCACCAAGGCCAGCATCCAATTGTTGAAATATTTTCCCCTCTCAAATGCTTAGTCTAAACAGCAAAAGCACACACTTCCACTATCACATGGCAATCTTCTACCATATTAACACTCTTTTTCTGGTAGGGCCTTGGGATCCACCAGGATAGAGCAGAGTACTCAGCAAATGATTTTCAGTAGGGGGGCTTGATCAAGACAAATCCATAATGTATCCCAGAATGGGCAGACAGTAATGGTCAGGAATGCTGAAAGCTGAAGTCCAAAACATCTTGTGATCTACTCTCTGTCCATCCTTAGCTTATTCCAATCAACTATCAATGGTACATTCCTATAGCCACTTGGAACAATATGGACGGAGGTTACTCGGAAGTGTTAACATTGTCTACAGTGCAGTGTTCAGGCTGTTATGCATATAAGGTCAATACAGGATGAGGGGAAAGATAATGTTGGAGGCATTTAGCTTTTTATTTAATAATGGTTTCTAGAAGATTTTTTTAAAAAAACTTGGATCAGCTGTGAAGCATCAGGAAACTGATCAGGTATGCTCAGTTTCCTGATGCTAATGTTCCCTCTCTGAAACTATTTTAAAGAGGTTAAAAATTGACCTATTAAAGTTTGATTCCTTTCTGTAAAAATGAAACCAGCTCTATATCACATCTCTCTAAGCTTCCCTGAAAAGTCAGGTTTAATGGACTTTCACTAGTTTGTTCCTAAATCCTTGACTGGTTCACTTTTTCAGAATTGATGATCAACCATAGCCTGAACACATGGAGTCTAAAAGTATAAAGAAGGAAGGCTCATGCATACAAGCCCTGCCTCCGACATGCCCCTGGATGTGGGTGTCTTGCTAGATCATTATGTGTTCAGTGCAAAGATATGAGGGTGGTTTCTAGTGCACTCAATGACCTCATTGAGAAGTCTTTGTGCATTACCAGGTTTCTGGCTAGATACCCTCTTCAGAGCTTGGCACTGAATGCATGAAGTTCAGAAGAGTTGCTAGTGCATATGAGGATGTCATACTGGGACATATTTGTGCTTTGCAATCATCATGGCTTAAGTCTGAAATCAGCGCGTGTGTAGTTGCCACAGCTTCCAATTTCTTCAGCCTATTTTCCTCTTTCCCTGCTCTTTGCAACAGACATGTAATCATGCATTGATGAAACACTGCACACACATGAACCCAGTTTAGATACAATTATATATAATTGTATAAAATATTAATTTGTGCAGTATTTACTTAGTTCTTAGAAATCCCCTCATTTCTTTGCACTGAATACACAACAATTTGAAAAGAAGCCCATATCCGTGGGTATGTTGGAGGCAGGACTTGCACAAACCTTTTATGAATGTGATCCTGCACATTTGTAAATAAAAATAAATAGCAATACAACCATACACATAATGATATCAGATTGCTTCATCCCAGTTTGTTATCAGTGCACAAATGTGCATAGGTGGTGTGGTAGGAACAGATGGATTGTGAAACTACAAAAATCCTGGGAAAGTACAATGCTCTACACAAGGTTGGGTTTGCATGCAAGTAGAACAATGAAGAATTCCTATGTATTGTTCTGTCTTAGAGTCACTCAGAACTCCATGAAGAACATTTAAAAGAGCAACAGTTTGAAACCATGTATAATGCAAATGCATTAAACCAACAAAATCAAATTGCACACCAGCAGAATCCTAGCTTATCAAGATTCTCTGATTTCTGCTTTGAAACTCATTCCAACTTGTGACTGTGTCAGATTGTGAGCTAAATTTTCTTTGTCTTTTGCATGAAAACTCATATACATGTTCATGCATATTTTCCACCATCAATACATGTGTACACATTTTGACATGTACACATTTTCTTCCATCGATTAAAGTGTATTTGTGTGCATTTTTCAAAAGAAACCTATTTTATTTATTTTATTTATTAAAACATTTTTATGCCGCCCCATTCGCCGAAGCCTCGGGGTGGCTTACAACAATATTCAAAAGAACTTATTTATGGCCATCTTTCAAGTGGTTCACACTCATTTATTCTGCAATGTTCATATGCTTGTTCAGTGCAAAGTCAGACATGCACAGCTTTTGACTGTAGGATACATTCAGTCCTTCAGTTCAGGAGGTGGATAAATTCTGATTTAAACCAAACTGAAAATAATTACTCATACATTTGCATGGCTTTCCTCACCCCAAATAATGCAACAGATCTACCAGCTATCCCTATATGGGATGAAAAATACTTTCCTAAGAAGAGCACCTCAGCTGTTAGGGCAGGGAGTCTGGAGGCAAAGCTAATGGTAAATAGGCAAATGGGCACACATACTAATACATCTGCAACTGGAAGGCCATTCTGTGTATAGTTATGATTCCACCCTGGCCCCCAGTAGACTGACTAGGTGCTAAGACTGATAGAAACTGACCTGATCTTCATGTTCCAGACAAATATGTATATCAGAACTTAGCTATCCATCAGGCTTCTCACTTCTTACATCTTTTAGTGCCAGTTTGATTCAAAGCATGAATCAAAATGTGCTCATCATTTAAAAATGTGGTATATTTGTATATTTATATTAACGCACTTTTTGATACATATTTTCTTTCTGAACAAGATAATAACTGGAGATTAATGCAGAAACAGGGCAGAAGTGGCACATCAGTGAATGCATTCAAAAGCTGTATAGGCTCTGAATAAGCTGACTGGCCCATCCACAGAGATGGGTCAGGTCAAAGTCTGAGGCAGCAGAGGATCAGATGGAACCTTGTTCTCTCTTGTCAGTCACCCTGAAAATGCTGAATTCATAGCCCTCAGCCCTGGTCTCCTACATCGGGAACAGAGCAGAGAGTAGATCAGTTGCTCCCTCTTCTGGAAAGATACTACAGTAGCACAGTGAATAAGGCACCCAGCTCTGTTCACCAGACTCCCCAAAACTTCCCATTAAAATCCCCTTGACTTTTCTCCCTGTAAATTGCCTTTTGAGGGACACGACATAAATAGAAAACATCAACAAAGTACTAAAAAGGAACAACACAGCTAGGAAAAAGAAGAAACCCTCTAGAATTGCTGTGGGGCCAAACCTGAAACTCTGACATTTGCTCAACCATGGTGGTTGCTCTTCTAGATGCATTGCATTTTTTTTGGTGTATTTTTATTGTGTTTACTAAAGCAAAATTAATTCTAAATAAAAAACACAAAACAGAACAGTAACATGAAAAACACGGGCAGTAATAATTGCTAATGTGTAAGCGTTCAAATAGTAGCATAAAACCATACATAAGCTTCAACAAATGTAGGCCAAATATCCGTATATATGTCCAGCAAGAGTGGAGTCTGTATATCAGTACAAGTGTCATATATATCAAAAGTGTCATTAAGTTTTCAGTCCATTGCATTACAGGACATGAGCATTCATCTTTCCATTATTTGTAGTATCAGACTTTTAGTTGTGAAAAAGGCATGGAAATTCATTTATGTTGACCAAGTTTAAACTTCCAAGAAACAGAGAAACATTTAAAACAACATGTACCATGTAAAACTTAAAAGAGTGTTCTGATATAAAGTTTATCCATATTATAACCTGCACCTGAAAAAAGGTAACTACTGGACATTGCCCAAGTGTGATTTAAAGAAGCATTAGCAGTTTCAGTCCTCCAACACTTAGTCAAATTAGAGAAACTTGTTATTAATGAGACATGGTGCCACCCAAATTTTTGTGGAATACTAGGCCACTGAAACTTCAAATGTTGAATCTATTGTGGCAATCCACAGATTGAACCAAATTGGCCATTCCAATTCTAAATTATTTTCCTACAGTTACTAATATGGTGATGCATTAAGTAACACATTTTCAGTTGTTAGTAGAAGGGAGAAGCAGTGAAAATCAAGCCAACCTGCACATCATTCTGCCTCCTTAGCTTTCCTGAAAACAAATTCATTTTTGTTGTTTGAACATGCCAAGTATAGATTTAGGTACACATTTTTCCAAACAGGTACCCATGAACTGAAGTGTGAACACACACATTTCCTGAAAACTGCATTTCAGAACTCTATATTTTCTAATAAATCTTTCATGGAAATGAAATTGTAAGCTCGGGAATATGGAAGCTTTGATCCCCAAATATGTGTTCATATTCAGGACTATAAAAGGGCTAATTTTGATGAACCTCAACCAGTGTTGCTGGTTTATTCAGTTTAATGGATTAAAATAAAATTCTCATGATATCCTATTTGTCGGTTAAGCTGTTTTCACATGCAAGAAAGTATAGGGCAGTGGTGGCAAACCTATGGCACATGTGCCACAGTGGGCATGCAGAGCCCTCTCTGTCAGCACATGAGCCAAGTCACCCCAGAATCGCCCCAGCAGCCGAGCGTTGGATAACAGCTCACATAGAGGCCACGTGCATGCTCAGAAAGGAGTAGCGGTGCCAGGTGATGATGTCACAAGCCACAACTCATTAGCCATGACTCATCCAAGCTTTCTCATGGCCGGTCAATGTGTTGCCAAGGATGCTTGTACTGGCTATGAGTTGTTTTTTCTAAACTAAGTCCTCAGTTTTCAGATTTGATTGAATCAAATCAGTGTGATAAATAAGTGGGTTTTGGGTTGCAGTTTGGGCACTCAGTCTTTAAGAGGTTCGCTGTCACTGATATGGGGGATCTCAAGCCTCTAATGTGGGTGTTAGGGATCCAAACAGAGAGGAGCAGGACTTTAAGTCTGCAGTTGGCATGAGTGAGGAATCTCTTTTGGGAGTGGCATTCTGCCATTTCCACAGCTCATCTTCCCAGACTCTGGGCTTTCTCTCAGCCCTGAGTCTGACTTGGCACCAAGTGTTTGCATGGGCATCTTCCAAGAATGGAGCCCACAGTGCAAGCAGTGACTTGTGGGCTCTCTGTGTGCTGCACATCCTGTGGAGGAAGGTTGCAGGAGAAGTCCCACATGGGTTTGCAGACTTCCTCTTGGTTTGGCTCACTTCCTAACCAAATGCCAAGCATGAGAAAGCAATCCAATGAACAGGAAACAGCCAATTCCAAAGGGATTCTTATAGCCCTGATTCACCATGGTTTGGAACTGTGGAGGCTGGGATGGGGATGGAAGGTTTCAGCTGAAGCTTGGAAAGGGCACAATTTTAAAAAATCCTGCACCAAATCTCCCCTTGCTATATTATTTAACCACTATAGGATTTGCTCATAGCATATGTGAGAGCTTTATTGAATATGTTCTGTTAAAGAAAGAAGCTATGGAGAGTTGGAAATGCAAAAGATTTTCTTCCCCGCTATTTTTCTTCAATTTTTCCCATAGGAAGCTTTCGTAGTTCTGGGCCAAATCCCCACCTGTTCTTTTGCAACTTCTTAATTTCCCTGCAGAAGAGACAGAGTTTTTTTAACCTCTTTTGCAAGGATGTTGAGAATTTTGGAAATATTTCTCAGGGTGCAGGGATTCATTACTTAGCAGGTGGTAAGGAGGTGGCTCAGGAAGCAGTTTCCCATCATCCTTCCTGCACTCAGGAGGCAAAATCACTAAAAAGCCCCAAAGGAAGACATTTTGGGTATATCCTCTGGGAAGCTTTTCAGAAAGCTCAAACACCTGCAAAGACAATGTGGGATAAAATGGAAAAATAAACGCCAGCTCCTTGCAGAAAAGTAAACACTGGAGACCTGCACACAGAGTTTCACACCACTTCCCAACATTTTCAAGCAAATTTTCTTTTGTCCCTCTCCAAAACAAATGCTTGAATATTTACAGGCTGAGAAAATGAGCACAGTGCTAGGTTTTTTTTTTTTTCCTTTTCCGACATATATCTATGAAGCCTTCCCTCCAGAACACTGCAACTGCACTCCCACCGCCCCCGCTTCTCATTCTCTTTTCTCTCCAAATTCACACACAACATTTTGCTTTACCCCAAAAGGAAGCAACACCTGGGATCAGCTGGAGTAAAATTGCATAGGTCATTACTATTCTTAAGTCCTTTTAATACCCATTTCTTTCTCCTCTTAATTTAGTTTACAGATTAAGGAGTTTCTCAGGTATGCAAAAACCACTCTCTTATTTTTGACTGCACTGATAGCCATGGAGCCCCCTTTCTTTCTTATTAGAAAAACCAGACATGTTTCTTCTTATTATATGCAGAAGACGTGACTTAAAAAAAAGTTTCCATTTTTATTGGAAAATAATTGCCTTTTGTTGCTAAAACAAAAGGCAATCAAAGGAAGCCATCTGCCGGGATGTTTACCACAGCTTCTTTCAGAGTCACTGTGCTAATGTCATTCTCACAGAGCACTGCAGACACATAGAGGACACTTTTAAGTGTCAAGAGCTGATCTCTTAAGATGCGGGCAAGTCTTTTCAATTTGGGATCCTTTTCAGATGGAAAAATCTTCCAAGTCATGTCAGCCTCTCCTGAAAGAGGAAATATGCGTGAATCCAACCGACACAAAGCAATGCAGTGGCTATGGGCCTGGCCCAGAAGGTATTTTCTAGATAAACCACAGGATTTTATGACTTTCATATGCCTATTGGCACTTGGAATGCATTGTGGTGAGCCATCAAAAACCTTCTTTGTACTTTCCAGAATTCAAGAAGTAGCACCCCCCATTTGCTGCTTTCCTTCTTTTCCCCTTATGTGAAGCTCAATACTAAGCAAATTTCTCTGAGTTCCTTGGAACCTCACTTCCAATTAAGGAAGTTTGAAACTCTAGCCATATGGCCCAAGTAGATACTAGGAGCGAAGGAGGCATTTCCTTGTAATGCTAATGAATGTGCTGGGAGAAGCATTTGCAAGGAAGATTGTCTGGGAACTGTTGCTGTTTTTAATCTGTCTTAGATCTGGATCCATCTTTGACACTAGATGCCTAGGTGACCTCTGCACTCTGAGTACCCATTAATCACGCTGGGTACTCCAAGTTCTCCAACTTTGCCCTAGTCTGGATATGCACAGCTTAACTACTGGGATTCGTGCTCCGGTAACCTCACTGATAGACTACTATAATGCACTCTATGTGGCACTGCCTGTGTGGCTGGTTCGAAGGGTGCATCTAATGCAGAACATGGCAGCTGGGATACTTGGTGGAATTGAGACCTTCTGAGAGATCTTACTGGTTTTTCTGTGACCAATGGAATGGCACCTGCTATTTTTATAAAAGGAGATCTTCTCAGTGGTGGCATCCATCCTTTGGAACACTCCCATATGTGATTCAAGAAGTAGAAATGGTAGCAAGTTTTAAATGCTTCTTGAAAATATCTATTCACTCAGGCTTTAACCAGCCGCTGAGACTATATTACCAAATTGTTTCATTATGTTGGTGTAATGTATTTAACTGTTACTGTTTTTAATGAATTATTAGTTTTATCTTGTTCCTGTATTGTTATATTATATCTGAATGTAAACCACTTACAGCATGTAATAACACAAGTGGTATAAAAGTAGTGGTAACAACAACAATGATCTTTAAAAATAATTTTCATTCTTTTGGTGATATAATACATTTGTTATTTAGGAGGCAAGCTTAAGCTTCTGGACAAGGTAGCTGAGGGCCCATTGTGTGATGCGGACATACCTGTCCCTGGAGAAAGAGGTCTGCAGGAGAAGAAACCGCACTGCTGGAGACCTCCTCATTGCTAGAAGTTCTGACAGTTATACATGTGAACCAGTGTTCTGTCATGGCCTGTGCAAGGAGACCTACTGGATCCAAGTCCTCCAGTTCCTTTGGCATGTCCCTAAAGAGGAGGAAAATCACACAGCCCTTATGGACCCTTTTCACAAGAATTTCATTTTAATGCAGGAGGACTTCCTTTTTTATTCCTTCTTTGGAATAAATGGAGAAGTTCTTGTAGACAGGAAGGAGGAATTTTATGTGTGTATTGAAGACCCTGTGCCCTTCTGAATTAAACAACTGTCTTGCATTCCTGGTCTGAAATGAAGTGAATATGAAATGTAGCTGATGGACAGAGCTCATGAACTTTATCAGTATCATGTGTATGTATTTAGCAATGAGATTTCAAAGGATTATCAGGTGGGGGGATTATTCTCTGTGTCTTATGATTTTTTAAAATCATTTATTAGATTTTCCTCTGAAATGTAAAGTGATATGCAAGAGCAGAAAAAATATTATCTTCTTTGAGATGTTTTTCTTGGCTAGGTTTTCATGAGCAAACAACACATTTGATTTCAGAATAGATTATATTAAAAAGAGGCCCATATTTACTTAAGAAAAAGTATATATTAGACAGGATTTAAGCATTATTACCTTTTGTTGAGCTTCAGCATATTTAATGCCATTTATTTATTTAATCTTTTGGATGAAAAAATGTCTTCCATAATAGGAAATAATGCCTTTAGTATGAATGTATGGAAAAGATTCCAGTAAGTCTGGTTGGTTATATAATAAATAATTGGCTTAAATGGATGCAAATAAGAAATTACAAACAATTTCATTAGGAGTACAACTAGGCAGTGGTGTTGATTCATTTTGAGATCTGACTGATAATTCTTGGAAAATGTAAAATAATTTGCTGATACGTTGTCACAAAACTGAAGAATTTTTAGATGATATCATCACAGAAGGGTTAAAAATTTCCTGGAAGCAGGAACCAGGGCCAGCTGGCTACACTTAAAGTAAGGAGGAAAAGGTTGAGAAACTTCAAGGCTGAAGGGAGTAATTGACATCACTGAGCTAACAAGCACTAACTGTTCCAAGGATGCAGAACAAGATCGAGCTGAGCACTGGTGTGAGGTATGATGATCATTCCATCGGTCAGCTGACCCGTTACAGAGGTGACGGGTGGATGCAGAAATGGGATCTGCAATAGTTTGAGGGGTTCTCTTAGGAAATCCTCTGCCTGCCTGCCTTGAAGTCCAGTCCAGTTGTCTCCCTGCCAGAACTTTGATAGACCTCGTAAGGTAGTATTGTAATAGAATAGCTTAGGGCTAGCTTTGTTATTTTTAGTTGTGATGGTGCAACAGTTTTCTAGAGTTCTGAGGAATGTGGAATTTGTATTTTACCATTCTTTTCCCTTCCCCATGCTGTCCTTTGTAACCTCATCCTCTTTAATCTCCTTTTTCCATCTCTATCTTGTTTAATAACCCAATTCCTTCATCTGAACTTGTGAGTCGAGTGCTGATTCAGTGCTCTGGCTGGTTTGAGTGCAGCCAGGGAAGGTGGGAGACAGGGCTGGGGGGAAGCAGGGGATTCTTTCCCAGCTGAACATAACAGATACATAGTACACTATCTGCTGGTACCTCTATTATCACCTCATAGTAGGAAGTAAACGCCCTTGGACAAAGTGGGACTTTGTTCTGAATAAACATATATAAAATTTCTTTGCTTCCTTTATATCATAGATGGTGAAACCAGCATCCAAGTGGCAGGGCTGACTTCAGTGAATGAGTACAGAGTTTAGAAGAAACGAGTTTTGTTTCCTGAGTTCAGTTCTGTTTGTATGATTAATACATGGACCATTTTCCATGGCTTAACTGAAGACAGCAGGTATGTTCACATGTCATGGTTACCACAGTGCATGGTTTTTTGGTTTTTGTTTTACTGCTATCTACCCAACAGATCATCCAGTGCTTTCTATATTAGTGTGAATCCCATCCTCCCCACTCAAGCCTTCCACTGGCAGCAGATGTTTCAGACACCCTACTGGAAATTCAATCACATGTTGCACTGCTCTCTACCAGGTTCACCTGCCTCTTCCTTAGTGTTCCCTGGGAGGGTTCTCTGTTATGCCTCCCTCCTTCCCTTTCATACTCCTTGGCTAAAGCTGCCCGTCAGTGGAGGGACCTGCCCTAGAAAGCAGGTCCATCCTTCTCCACACTGAGCATCTACACTCAAATGCAAATCCCCTCATCCCTCCCTTGCTGAAGACCTGCCTGATCCTGACTTTGTGCAGGAGCCACAACACATCAATTTGGTGTTATCCCACGTATTTCTTCACACAGAGAGCATGTGTGTGGGTTGGCTTTGCTTTCCATCTCCTGGAGACTAAGACCAAGATACTTCATTTGTTGTTGCTAAGTGCCATCAAGTCATCTTCAACCTCTGGTGACCCTGTGAATGAAAGCCCTCCAAAAAGCCCTCCTATCCATGACATTCCTACTTAGTTGTTCTAAATTCAAGTCTGTGGCTTTTTATGGAGTCAGTCCATCTCTTATTTGGTCTTCCTTTTCATCTTCTGCCTTCAACTTTCCCTAGCAGGATTGTCTTCTCCAGTGAGTCCTGCTTCTCATGATGTGCCCAAGGTATGACAGCCTTGGTTTTTTCATTTTTGCCTCTAGTGAAAGTTCTGGCTTGCCTTGATCATGGACCCACTTGTTCATCTTTCTGTCAGTGCGGATCTATTTGCAAAGCTCTCCTCCAGCACCAAATGCATCAATGTTCAAATGCATCAATTTTCTTCCTGCCAACTTTCTTCACTGTCCCGCTTTCACAGCCATACATAGGGTTGCCATAAGCTGGAGATGACCTGACAGCACATGGCAACTATAACAACAACCCACATGGTCTCATATAATCAGTTTTCATATTCATTACAAAAGAACCATCTAAAGGACTTTCTGGATACAGAAAAATGATCCAGCTCAGCCTTCCCCAACCTTGTGCCTTCCAGACATGTTTGGACTGCAGCACCCAGAATTCCTAGTCAATGGCACTGATGGATGGGAATTGTGGAAGCTGTGGTCCAAATGCCTCTAAAGACCACCAGGTTGGGGAAGGCTTATGTAGCTAGATCTGAGATGATGCTGGACCATGGACTGAGAGGCTCATTCATGCAGTAGGTAACATGACAAACCGAACCAGAAATAGATCTAAGATCCAGTACTGACCAGGCCATGATAAAGTCACATGATCTATCCAGAGATTGGAAGAATCTATAAAAAGAATATTACTATCAGGCTAAGAAGGCACAGAGAAGAATCCTACATTGGGAAGTGTTAAGGACTGAAGCAATCTGCAGTGAGAGGTCCAAGAAAGAAGGTGTTCCAGATGAGGAACTTGAACTTTTGTATAGGCAAACAAATGGCGCTGCCTCAGTCTGACATAGAGGAACCTGATTTCTGATAATGATTTAGGCAGACATTTTTATCATAGCCAGCTGTGATGGACTTTAAGGGAACAGCTCATCTTCCTCCAACTGCTCCTTGGTGACTTCCAAGGACAGAGAGCTAACTTTAGAGTCGGCTAACCCCAGTTCTACTAGTATTCAGAGAATCCAAGCTGAGGCCAAGATTGCGATAGAAAGTGGGCAGATGTATAATGTGCCTCATGTCTTTATATAACAGAGAAAAAGCCTACTAAACTAAGACTTAATTATTCAGTACAAGTTATGAGATCCCTAATGGGATAATCGAGAAAGCAGTTCTGTGAAGTGGGATGTCAGAATTGAATTACAACCTCCAAAAGTTCTGTTCAACAACTGTGATGTGTTCTGTATCATTGTCTGAAATGTGAGCAAAGTCCCGGCGATTCTATTTACCCCGCCTGTCAAAGTTATCAACGCGTACATGAATATATATTAGCTAACTCATTCTGTTTCATGTGACACCTGCTGAAGAAGATAAGGCTGCCGAACAATGGGAGCTGCTTCCTTTGCTATAGCCAGGGTCAGATCCATTTATTGCTGCTTGAATTATGTGGGAAGAAAAGAAGGCGGGTGCTTTGCATACCAAAAGTGCCCTGCTGCTCACGGAGCAGAATGGCCTTCGTGACTAAGTTAGATAAACTGTTAGCAAAGTGGGGAAACTCACACTGCTTCTTTCCTACTTCAAGTTGCTAAAGCAAAGCAACACAGATTAGTGAGCCGTTCCAAGGAAATGGAACTGATTGTGCATCTTTCTTCTATTAGCTCCAAAGACCTTTGAGTGCTTGTGGGTATATGGAAAGTAAATAAGGGGGACTTTTTTCAAAGGATTTGCTATCTTGACCACGTCACTTGTGACTGAACTGAGGATTTCACAGAGTTAAATGTTGGAATGTACATAGTTCAACTGAACTGGCATATTTGCAGCTCTTTTTCAGTCACATAGAGTAACAAAGCGATGGGGAAAATACAGGGCAATCCTATGCATGTCTGCTCTGAAGTCAGTCTAATTTCTTTTAATGGGACTTATTTCCAGCTTAAGTTGATTCTTTTCTTTTTTTTAATTTAAGGTGCAATCCACAATGCAAGTGTGAATGGAAAAAAGGCCTACTGTCACCAGCATGTCCTGTCCAGCTCTTGTAGTAGCTGAAAGTTGTAGGCTTTTTTTTCTGTTTAAATTTGCATAGCATTGCACCCTTAATTAATGAGTTTTTAAAATCAATTCATCTGCTTATTACTTGGCCAAGGAAATGAAAGTAAAGAAGAATAACATGCGGTTTCAAGAAAGTAATAAGGGCCAAATACTAGAATTCATAGATCAGAGTCCACTGCTCCCAGGAAGGAGTGCAGTGGCCCATTAGTCAAAGTGGGCAAAAGTACTTCTAACCAGCACCACTGTCCCAACTTCCAGGAGTAACATGGACTCCAGGTGCTGCATCCCTGGCCCAGAAGATGTGGTGATGAGCACCATCTGGGTGTCTGAATGAGCACTAGGCAATTTCATGGGGGGAAAGGCTATCCATGGCTACTATACTAGTAATAATTTACAACTATTATTTGCTGAAAAAGAGGCAGTGAGGCTGTCACACTTTGGGAATATCATGAGAAGGCAAAACTCACTGGAGAAGTCAATCATGCTAGTGGAAGTCAAAGGTGGAAGAAGAAAAGGAAGACCAAATAAGAGATGGGTAGACTCCACAAAGGAAGCCACAGACATGAACTTGGAAGAGCTGGGCAGGGCTGTCAGGGACAGGACATTGTGGAGGGTTTTCATTCATAAGGTTACCATAAGTCTGAAGTGAATTGATGGCATGGGACAATAACAAAAGAGATGGTTTATCAGTTTCTGGAGAATATGAATGGGAACGTGCTAGTGCACTTGCGTCAGGACTATGGGCTTCCACAGGCACCCGACTGGCTGCTGTGTGGGCAGAAAGCTGGAGCAGCATTCTGTCTCTGGGCTGATTCAGCATGGCTCTTCCTAAGTTCTTACCTTCTTAGGGAGGAGAAGCCCATCCAGAGCAAACTGTACCCTACGTTTGGAAAGAGGAGGACTAAGATATTATATAACAGTGTTTGTGTGTGAGAGAGAGGCAGACAAAGAAGGAGAGAGAGAGAAAGACCTACAAAGATATAGACAGACTGAATTCCTGTACTTGGTTCAGGAACTCCTACTTGCCACAGGATTATTGCTGTGTTTTAAATCTTGCATAGGGTCAATCTCTCAGTTCTAGTATCTGGCCTGGAAATGAAACTACTTGAATTACCTCTGCTGCTGTGCTCCTCCCAATACCCAGCGTTGTGACCCTAGTAACCACTTGTGTAAATCACCAGTACATTCTTCTAGCCCAGCATTTCAGAATCACATCTCTAGATGTTTACAACATTATTTTTGTAAGAAATAACAGTGAAAGGAATCTACTAGATACACAGGGCCTTAGTGCTGCAATTGTGTTTCCCAAAAATAAAGATATGCATGTGGGTATGACTGTGGGGATGTGTGTGAACAAGTATATTGACAGTTGCAAATTTCCATAAGATTGTGATACAGGGACCATATTGTATAACTACATCAGATTCCATCTATTAACTTGGCAAACCAGATATAATTTTGGAAAATGTAAAGATGCTAAGTGGGTGTGCAACAAGCTTGTGCCAGCAGCTGATTGCCCCCTGTGGGCAGAAGTATGGTCCTAATAAATTTATACAGATTCATATTTAGTATCTTTCCCCCAAGCATACTAAAATAATCAGTAAATTGAATATTGCTGCTTGTGTTCTTCCTTTCTTCCTTTTTTGAAGGGACAGAGCACTATCTAGCACAAGAAAGCTATTAGAATTGCTGCATCCTGGTGTCTAGGCTCCGGATTAATATGTGGCTCCCTGTACGGTTTGGTAAAGTTCACCAGAATCCTTTAATATGGGCTACCATTTGGTAAACTAAAGTGGTCACAAAAAGCAAGAATAGATTCAATACTGAGCAAGGACATGTGGATTGCAAGCTGAAAAGAATGCCATAAAGTTCATATTCCAATAAAACAAAGGTGAAGTACAAGTAACTGAACTTGTGCATATTCTAGGAGGTTCCCTTCATCAAAATATAGACCAAGCTGCAGGGATGTAGGAAGACAAACCTTTCTTGGCGGCTCCTACCCATGCCTTAGTGTGCACCCCACTGATAATGCTGTGGTAGAAAAACTCTATCTATGCTAGTCAGTCCAGGATGGCCCATCCATATATATGCAATGGCTGCAGTTCCCATGGAAGAACATTAACTGGTTTTCTCATATTAATTTTGTAGCTCTTGCTGCATGGGATGTTTCCACACTGGCTCTGGCCATAATAGTGGGGCCAAACTAGATCGTTTAAACACATCTTGGTATATAACATACAGTGATTCTCCCTGCACTACCACGAGTCCACTAGAATGAACTGGGCAGGGGCTGCTTGTTACTGGAATTCAAGAGGCAGGTTGGAGGAGTATGACACCCTCCCTCCCTACTTCAGTCCTAAAAAATAAATCTATGGTGCCCACTTAAGCATTACTAAGAAAGAAGAAACACATCCCTAAATTTGTATGTATGTATTTTCTTCTGTAACCGGGCTAGAGAACCTTATAGCTAATAGGGTGGGTTAAAAATCTCATAAATAAGATAGCAATTTGCAATAATTTGTATGTGTTAATTTGGGTGTGTAAGCGAAATAGAAATTCAGAGCCTCTTGCCATGATGTGGATGGCCTGTGTGGCTGCTCAGTCTGAGGTCTTGTTGCCAACCATTGATGGGCATTCTCAGGCCTCTGCGCTCTTTGAGTCTGAGACTTTGACATCAAATCATCCTCATCATGGACAGCCCTGCAAGTAGAAGATGGTCCTCTGATTTCTGTTTACTCATTTGTAAAGTAGGATGCTTGGAGACCCTAGGAAAAGCCATCCACTGAAGTGCATCCTCAGAGAAGCACCGATACCTTTACTTCTCCCCAAGCACATTTCATCTAAATATGCACTCTTTGCTCACTCTTTGGCAGTGCATCTTGCCTTGTCTGGCAGTGCAGAAGTCATTGTCCTATAAACTGTGGCAAAGCTCATGTGGAAATGAACTCTGTTTCAGGCTCCTCTCACCTTACCAGGGCTCAGAGTAGCTCCAGTGGGTCAAGATTCTCTGTACCGACCCTTAACCAGGGGTCTTACCCAGACTGCTTCATTTAATAGGAGACAATGGCCCATCTGTGTAGGATGAAATAAGGCCTTTTGAGGTATCTTGACCCTGATATGGGGAAAATTGTACTTTGTGGCCAAATTCAATAGACTGTCACACTGAATCATGTGGTCAATTATCTGGAAAAAAATCCAGTGCTGGGTGTCTTAAATACATCTTCAAAAAATTACTCCCATTTATCATTTGATATTTTAGATAAATGAATATTTAATAGGTGGAATTTATTATTTTTAAAAAGTATAGTTCCAGTTGTGTCGGGAAATTTATTTTAGGGAATTTGGTCATATCCAGACTATCCTTCTCAATAAGTGTGTGACTTTGCAAAACGATGCCTAATGTCCTGCATGGTTATTGCTTAAGTACCTTTGATTTTTGTCGATAAAAGATAAATTAGCCTCCATCCAGCAAATTTTGTCTTGGTATTTGGATTAATCTGGTACTCCATCTTGTCTGCAATATTGAAATAAATGTGTTATATCAACTGGTCAGAGGGCTTGCAATGAATATAAATATGACAATAAAGTTGCAAATAAGCAGAAAATTAATCTG
Organism: Varanus komodoensis; assembly: GCF_004798865.1. NCBI lineage: Eukaryota > Metazoa > Chordata > Lepidosauria > Squamata > Varanidae > Varanus > Varanus komodoensis. The sequence goes on along the minus strand of NW_025335798.1, from coordinate 7,600,933 downwards.
GGGAAATTTAATCAAGAAAAATAATATATACATGATCAATTAATTTTATTGTAAATTGTGGTATTTACTAGCTGGCTTAAGTGATTGTATAAAAATCAAAAGACAAAACCATAAGAGGAAAGGGGGCAAAAGCATGATAAAATCTTCGTTATTGTGTAAAGTGAGGTAATAAAAGTAAGTTGGTGTTGCACAAAGCAATTCTCCCTTCTTACCTTTGGAAGAGTTCATAACTTTTCTGTGTATCAAAATGTAGGTGGAGACAAAGGAAATGACTAGCAGAGCACTGTTGCTATTAACAATTCATCCCTCTAAGGATTAGTTCATGTGGTCACATTTTATTCCTCCCAGTACGGAGGGCATCCACAGAGCAACATCCACAGCGCTTCTTTAGTGAGCAGACTTGCATTTGAGCACTAGATGACCTTCAGAAGTGTAGATCTCACTGTAGCTTTCACTGGTTCAAGCACAAAACTCAGCAGAATCTTTGGTTCTCTGGATGTTGATAGAGTCCAATTCACCTCAGCTCTAGCCAGTTTGCCCATTGGACATCCTGGCTGGGGATGATGATGATTACAGTCTGACATAGCTGGAAAGCATTTGGCTGGAGAAGGCAGAGGTGGAGCATTTCTCCCCTAGTTTCATACAGAGAAAGTCAGACAGGAGGGCCTCAAGTTTCCTTGCTACTTTGCATGGATTTTTGAACTCCTTGGTTAGCTTTAAGGAAAGAAGATTTAATTTCTCCATGTTTTCCAGATAATTGCCAATCCCAGCTGTCCTAGAAGCACACAGTGACTGGCACTTTTGCCAAGAATCATCTTGGATCAGTTTGCAGGTCTTAGTGTTGTTAGCAGTTTCTAAATGTTTATCCAATTTGCAGCAAATTATGTGAAATCATAGTCCAATTTTTAGGAAGAAATTAATGACCCTTTATTATTTAACCCATTAGTATATTTTATTTGAATGCTTTTTTGTATAAGTAATTTATACAGTGTAGTGGTTAAGAGCATGGGACTGGGACTCAGGCAATCTGGGTTCTAGTCCCCACTCAGCCATGGAGCCAAATGGGTGACTTTGGGCCAGTCACAGACGCTCAGACCAACCTACCTCACAGGGTTGTTGTTGTGGGGATAAGATGTAGGAGGAGAATGATGTGAGCTGCCTTGAGCCCTTTGTAGGAAAAAGACAGAATATAAATTGAAAAATTGAAAATTGAAAATATAAGTAATTTCAAAGAGATAACAGGTTATCGTGCAATTCTATACTTTAGTCTGGTAAAAACTTCATTAAGTTCAGGGGCACTTATTGCCAGGCAGATGTGTATTGAATTGCAGCAATAATGTTGTGGAGCACAATCACAACCTTGGAGTGTTATGGCCAAAGGGTTCTGGGATGTCATCTTGGAACCCATCCACAAGACAGCGGAGAAGATCACAGCTGGTAGTTCAAGGAGGCCTCCACAACCACTCACTGCATCCAGGCTGGAGGGCAGTTACTAGACCTGTTGGAAGATCTTTGAAACAAAGTGTCTCTCGGCTCCAAATCCTCTTTATTGCCCTTATTTTAACCAGTGAAGGTGAAAACTTTCTAAATGACCACTCCAGGGAAATCTGACCCATATGAGGCAAAGGTGGATGATGCAGTAAATCCACATTGTCCTTCCCAGAAAGGATTGTTCTTCTAATTATTTGGGGTGATTCTAATTTTCATTGTAAACCACCTGGATGGAATATCTGGAGAGTTGGGTATAAATTGCATTCAAATAAATAAATAACAAAGAAATCGGAATTCCTGCAGAATGTCACATCCATGCCTTCTTCCTCCGGAATTAAAGCTTCACTGTTTTCTAGTGCAGCTCAGGTGGGAGCACCATTTTAAGCTTCAGGTGAAGAGTTGGGGTTTGTGTAGAAGACTGCACAAAAAGCAGGAAAGAAAAAAGAAGGAAAAGTATTAGCCTGCTGGGTGGGTGTAGGGTGGGATAGAAAGGGTGTTATTCCAGTAGAGCTAGGACTAAATGACTAAAGCAAGCAACACCTAGCAAAATGAAGTCCTAAGTATTCATGAAAACACTGGGTCAGGCATAATGGAAGTATGGGATCTGTCACATGTGCAAGATGGAAAATGGAGTTACACAAGTGCTAAAAGTTTTGTGCTAGTAGAATGACACAGATTCAAATACAAATCCATTTAAGGGCATTTTTGTGGTTGTGTGTGTGTGTGTGTGTGTGTTGTAACCTGAAGTTTGCAAGGAATAATCCCATTTGTTCTGAAAGACTCTGGTGGGACTACCTGCTACATTCAATATGGGAATAGTGCACTTGGGTCTATATGCAGAAATAAAATACTAGAAGTCTTTTTGCTTCTGATAGGACCAAATTATAGCTTTCTTCTTTCAATTAAATGGGATACAAGGTCAATTCTTATTATGGGAAGGATTTTGTTTCTCATTCAACTAGGCCACATTTGTACACAGAAACTCATAAATTGATGGTTTGTGCTTTTGATAATTCCAGTTTTAGCTATGTTTCTAATTACCTGCTGTGTTTACATGACTGGTCATAATTCAAAAGCCTTAGGTAGGTAGCATTTCCCTAATGAGAATGATGGGAAGAAGGAAAGTCTAAGCAGGATGTGGAAAGTTAAGTATCATTTATTAATCAAATTTCCCAAATGTATCTTGTCCAAGAAATGCACATTATCATTGCTAATCCATTTTCAGTCAGGAGTTGGCAACTGCTTGGTCTGGCTGCAGCCTTTTCCCTTCTCTCACTACCTAAATACAGCAACTTTTGTACTTTGAGTGAGTTGCTTTCTTTTTGAAGAATAATTTGCTTAGACAGGAGATACCACAAGCATTTGAATAGGGATTACTGGAAAAGGAATTCTCTGCTTGAATATTCCCAAGCAGGGACATTGCTGACATTGATTCTGGGAGCTGTGCAAGTCTCCTCCTGCCTTCTTTGCCCCTGCAATGTACTGGGAAATGGGAAAGAAGAGCCATTGGAGTCTAAACCAGAGCATCCTCTCCTGCTAGGGATTGGGATGAATAGACTTAAGACTATTAGTAGAATGTTGGCCTGCAAGTGAATGCTAGATAACGTATTTTTCTTGTAGGGGTGTGCAAAATTCTACTAAGAAATGTTGCTCATCTCACCAAACTCTTTAGGTCAAATCTTCTGCAATTGGCCAGCTAGCTTTATGTAGTCCTGCCTTCTTTACTTAATAAAATTTCTCTTGGGCAGAATTTGGCCCACTTCAGACTGCAGAATGGATTTTATTTATATCAGTTACTAAGTGAAGGAATGGACTGAGATAGATATAGTGACATAGTCATGGTGAATTTCAATACAGATTTCTAGAGTGGCTCATAAATTAAACACCAAATAAATAATCTATAACAATTAAAGGGGGTATGAGTCTTTTTCATCCATCCATTGCATGTCATCCATCCACATGTCTACCGGAGCTTAGCTCCAAGGTTATAAGACCTAGAAACTTTAAACTAGGTATGCCTTTACAGGTTTATACTTGTGGACTGTTTAATTTTTAAAAGGTATTAACTAATTTAAATGTGTCTGAAATGTGTTAAAACCTGTAGCAGCATCTTCAGTAACTACAAATAGACTTCCTTAACCAGGATGAGGCAAAGGGAAAGTCGGAGGACGAGGGAAAGAGCTACACTTCTGTGCCCTTCTCCCTGCTAAGGGGTAGCCCCTCAGGAGAAGAGACTATACAGGCACCTTCAGCAGGAGGCTGCAGGGTATCAGAGGCCATGCCTACGGTGCCAGCAGGCATGGCAGGATAGGGACGATCTTGCCATCTTTGACGACTGTGTGTGTTGAAGGACTTTTTGTATCACGTCACAAGCAATCATCACTGTGCAAACCTGGGTTTATTATTTCAAAAGACCAGTGAGATAAAAACACCTTTACTGCAAATTTCCTCAACCTGGTGATGGCTTGGATTCTAAATCCCTTTCACCCCATCCAACCTGGCCAATGGTCAGGGATGATGGGTGTGGTAGTACAAGGCTTGAGGATATCGTGCATGGAGAGGCCACCTTAAAAGAGGTATTTCAACCTCTTAGAGTAGGGAAAGCTGTACAAAACCCAGTTTATCACCAAGGACTGGTGGTCAGGGGGAAGGTGAGATCAAGAGAAAGTATTCTGGCCTTCTTTGAAAACAGAGGGATGGGTTTGGGTTCCTAGGTTCTGCACCCTGTTTTGGAGGATATGCATCTCCATTATGGTCCCTGACTTGGGACTTTTGAATGTCATGTTGCTGTTTAAGATGCCTTCCTTCTCTGCACTGTGTTTCCTAATTAGGAAGTAGACCTTAGCTGAATAATGCTTGCTCACATAGTTTCAAAGTTCAACAATCAAAGATCAGCAGTACTCTGTGTGTGTGTGTGTTTGTGCACGTGTGCACAAATTTTGTTTGCCCATCTTTGCTTCCCAGGAGACCCAACTTGTTTAAAAACATTTTTGAACATCCTTTTTTCAGGATCACCAGCCTAGAACAGAGGTTGATCATTACTCAGAAACCAGGTAATCCTGCTGTAGGTGTTTCTATCTGTATAAGAAATGTTCCCACACAGAAATGACACCAATGCTTTGGGGAATCTACAGATATCGAAAAATATAGCCACATCCATTACCTTTTCTCTCTTTCAGACAAGTGCAGGATTAGCTATTACCACTTGTATGCCTTGAAGGACAATAGATGCCTACAATTTCATTCTATTGTACACCCAATTTGCTTTGTGCCTGCTTGAGTCAGCTTGCAATATTCTATCCGTCTTTTCCCATGCCCTGACTTCACATCTTGTCCTATGAGGTTATCACTTTTCATCTTCTTCAACGTAAGCAAGCGTATTCCAATATGTAGAATTGTATATTAGATCCTCCTTATGCAGTGGAAATAAAAGCCGAAGGAATTGAGATCTGTGGCCAGAACAGAGCAGTTGAGGATGCCTTCAGAGAACCACTACGCAGATACGGTCTTTCCCAGCCCCACTGCAATAAGAACAAACACACCAGCATTTGTTAAGCTCACATCATTATACAATTTCAGTGCGGAGGATGAATTCTCTTTCATAGTCTTTGAGGAGTTCCAACCAGCAACACCATGCAAAATGAGTCTGTGCAAATGAAGGTTTGTGGCTGGATATAAAATCTGGATGGAAAGCAAATCACCTCTTCAGTACAGATGTGTGTGCACAGAGAAACACATGCTTAGGGACAAGTGAGAGGAAGAGGGTCCTATTACAATGTTATGGTACCAAATTCTCTCTTCCCTAATTTATACATGAGCTGAAACAGAGCTCTATGGGTGTATTTGAATTATCTAGAATGTTGAGATACAGTTTGCAAATTAAAAATAGGCACAAAATGCATAAGCTGGGAAGAAATAGCATGCAGAAAAGAGTACGCAAAGTGCAATGCTTTAGGGGATTTTTTTCCAAAAAAAAAAAAAAAGTGTATACCAAATGAATGCAGTATGAGGACCATGGATGAAAATGCACACATATTTTTGTGCATAGTTTTATTACTACATCTTGCATTGTGCTTCAACTGATGCTTGTCAGAACTATTTTTTTTCTATGGTAGGTCTGCCATGTGGACTGGTAGCCATACGCAACTTGCTCCCAAAACATGGGGTTGGGAGATATGGTAGGAAAAATGAATCTGTTTTCCCAAGATTGAGGACTCCCCTCCACATGAGGACTCCACATAAACTATAATACATGTTCTTCTTAAAACTATTCTGTTTTCTAACGTAAGACGTTATCTGGGTCATTTTCATATTCCTATGTCTGTATCATTTTCAGAAAGTTGCCAAGGAATGTGATGTTAAGGGTACTCATATTCTTTTATGAATGCCCTGAAAAGGGTAGTACGCTTCCTGTGCAAGGCATCTTCTACCTAATTATCTAAAGCTTTGCAGGCTCTATCCCCACAGAAGTTGCAGTTATTCTAGAAAATCTAATCCAATTATGCCAAAAATAAAAAGTCACCAGTGGTAAACAAAAAAAAAAACAAATGTATGTAACACAAAAACTACACTTTCTATTTTTCTAGGTTTTCAGAGATCATAATCCTACTATGCCACAAAATATAATTCACTCCATGCTGATTGCAAGTTAACTATTCATAGATTAAACATCATTGCACTTTGTCTACCTATTCAGAAAATAAACCAACCATCTTAATTTTGAATGTCATTTTAATTGCTTGGTGGTTTTCCTGCTTCTCCCTAGTTTGTAAATCAGTGGATTTCCACAAAAAGCTCATTGTATTCCATTTCTGTTACTTCTGAGGAAAATAAATGTATCTGGAGAGACCTTCCTAAACTTTCTACTTGTTGAGAAAAAAGAAACGAATGTCAGATGCAGTTTGCAAGTGGTATTTGCCTGCAAGGTGCTGCGGAGTTTGAGATGGTCCTTTCACTACATGCAGGGCTCAGTCATACAAAGGAAACATCTAAGCAAATGTAGCAAACATCTAAGGCAACTGAAATCAACAATTCTTCTGAGTTTTGCTTCCCTGCTTCTTATTGTATCCCAGATATAGGATTGATTTTCGTTAAACCCCTCTGAAAACTGTAAAAAATGTAATATGCATTTTCTGTGAAGATATGTTCTGCAACATTCTGGAAAGGATACTGATGGAAGCTTTTTTCTTATTAAGCTTAGAGGAAGCAAACAAACATGAATCTGCCGTACTTCTAAAAGCCTTAACATGTTAAGATTTTCTTTCTTTCCCCAGATCATCAAACAGAAAAGCAGTTTAGGGAATCTTTTGTTGCTTACAAAAAGTGATTAAGAGCTCAGAGGCATAGCACAGTTGAATCTTCTGTTCTGATTATTCGAAGTATTAAAAGAAAGGACAGAGCAGGCGAGTAACGAAAACCTACAAATCAGTGCAATAAGTGAAAAAAGATAAGAGCAAGAGGCCACGGTTACAATTAATTGCTTTGGTTAGATCCAGAGCATACCTGTGCTTTGTGTTAATTTAATTTATCAGCAAGTGTTTCAGAGTAACTAAACTCAGGATAAAAACTGATAAATATACAGGCTTGGCTGCACTTTGCTTAGTTTTATTGAAAAGTAGAAGACAAGCCAGAAAGTCCCAGTGAAAAGCAATTCAGAATGACAGATGCACATGCACACCAATAGGACTGCTTGGAAGGACAAGTATGCCTGTCTGAATGCCTTCGTCCAATGCCTCCCTGTTCTTCCCCAGGCATGCAATTACTTATCCTGAAGAGGCAAAAGGCCATTTGATGGTCCCAATGGAAATCAGTCCCTGGTAGCAAAATGCTATATGAAGCGCTTCCACTGGGAAGAGGACTTTCCCCCTTGATGACTGCTCAAACCAGGCATGTGCAAAAGGTCAAAGCTTTGAACATCACGATGCTCCAGCCCCTGCATCCAAGATGTTTAGCTTGTTGTGCTCACTGTGGCCTCTGTTACAAAAGCGTGTGTTTGAGGGAGGTACAAATCTTGCGAACATGTCCCCAGACATGAATGTGAATGGGTGAGCGGTATTTCCAGAATTGCCTGAATCTAAGAACACAATTAAAAAATGTTTGTTTTTTTTTAAATATGCACACTTTTAAATGCACATTTTAAAAGTATAGTGTACTCAATGGGAGGAATGCACAGTTTTGAGAAATGCACAGAGAAATGTGCCACTTTCCACTTTTCCATACTTCTCCAGGTTGAACAAGCTGCAAAACAGGTAAGAAATGAAAATGGGGTGAACTGAAACGAATTTCAAAATAAATTTTGGAGAATTTGGGCAAGCTTAAAAATGGCTAGTTTGAATTAGCCATCCTCACCCGAAACAATGGCTCAGATTGTGGGTGTCTTTCCAATATCTCCGCAAATGAAAACTGATGCAAAGAATTTGTCTGGTTGGTTTGCAGCCTCCTGTGTTCTTTTTGTGCTCCTTTCATACTGTTGTCATCTCAAGGTCCTACTGCCTTCCTGACTGGTTTCCTGATCAAAACATTTGCTTGCATTGTTCATTTTGCCAGTGGGTTCCTCTGATTGCTTCTTTGCTGGCTCTGTCGGCATCTTTCACTTATTTTGTCCCCAGTGCTGGCCCAAGACCATTGGCAGCATGAGGTGATGGACGAGGTGGTGCTCCCATCCTATTCTACAGATTAAGGCTCACTGCACGGTTAGTTGAATCTCACGTCAAAGCTCGCAATAGAATACCAACCCACTACAGCTAAGCAAAGTCTGTGCAACACAAACCATTCTGTCCTGCAGTATGGGGAACCACTGTGGGACTTAGGGAACACAGCTGGGAGGCTGCCGCTGATGTCCCCTGGCATCTGGTGCCTGGCATCTCACTCTGCCTGATGGCAGGGCTGGCCCTGTTTGACAGGTAAGGATGGTCAGACAAACGGTCACTGAGATTTTCCAAGCACCACCTTGAAGCTTGGCTCACCTCCTTTCACAGGTATGATCATGTTCTTTTTTTCATTTAGTTCAATTGGAAAAGTTTATTTATTTATTTATTAAAACATTTTTATGCTTTAATAAAAAAAGTTTGCATTTTGAATGGAAAATGTGCATTTGGAAAAGCACACAGATATGCACACTTTACAAATGCACATTTCCTGAATGCAAGTTTAGGAATTGGGGAATACTTTCGAAGAACACACTGTTGTGTGAAAAATGGCACAGCTACCATGCCACAAGTCCCAGTTATTTCCCCCTCTGCCTCAGTGGATATGGAGAGAAAAGGTCTTGCTAAATGCTACCACATAGGCCATGGAGTTCCTAGTTAAACTATTGAAACATAAATTCACAATGGAGTAGTTAAACACAATTTAAGGTTAGGTATGTTTTGTTTCATTTAACAACTACCTCTTTTATTTTGTATTTGAAAATTCTATCATACCTTAGTCATCTCAGTAAAACTAAAAGAACCAGCATGGTTTTATTTAAGATATATATGGTCGATCAATATTTTTCTTCTTTCCTGTCTCTTGAAACACCGAACGTGCATTTACCATAATATGCACCATCTAATTTGTTGGATCAATACTTAGTATTTTGTGTTTTCTCCTTTTTGTCAATACGTTGCTTACAAGATTGAATCTGATGTGGTAATAACTGTACTGGCAGGTGAAAGACAGGATCTAGAAATTGGTAACAAGCTTTTCAATCATTAGGTACCTTCAGACTGGGAGTGATGGTGCACTGGGAAGATTATCATAGCTTTTCTGGATTGGGAGCTGGAGGCACTTGCTGCATTGCAGTGGTTCTGCTCTGTACACAGATTCTGTAAGGTGGTGCTGAGGATTATTGGTCTCTGTCTTGGTAGCTGTCCTATGCGGTCTCAGAGGGTTCTATTCTCCATGCTGTCCAGCATCTACATGAAACGCTGCGGCAGGTTGTCCAAGTGATGTCTGCTGATGTGTCATCAATGTGTGGATGACACCCAGCTCTGTACCTCCTCTTCATCAAATTCAGGTGAGGCACTGGCTGTTCCAAAGCAGCTCCAGCTGAGGTCAACACAGTGGATCTCAGTGTAGATAAGATTGAGACGCTGCTGATGGGTGGTTTGCCTGCCCAAATGAATACGTTCAACCTGCTGCTCTTGGATCCAGCATTGCCAGTAGAAATATATCCTGGGGAACACACGGGCGCTGCTATTGGCGTGGTCACGGGCATTGGTCGTTACAGCAATGGGGCTTAACGTGTCCACGTAGAAGAAGGATGGACAGATGGCTGACACCTGTCCCTCCTTCTGGTCCTGCCCCCAACCAGAGGGCGCCAGGTAGCCTTGTCAACCACCCCTCGGGTCTGACAGTGCTGCTGCTCAATGCCAGGTCGGTCAATAATCAATCTTCCCTCATCCATGACTTGATTGTGGATGAGGGGGCCGACCTGGCTTGCATAACGGAGACCTGGGCGGGAGAGGGAGGGGATGTTGCCCTCTCCCAGTTGTGCCCGCCTGGGTATCTGGTTCAACACTGTTCACACCCAGAAGGGAGGGGAGGGGGAGTCGCGTTGGTTTACAGAGCCTCCATCTCTCTCACGGGTCTTCCGGTCCCTTTGAGACCAGGGCTGGAGTGCCTCTACTTGGTGTTGGGCGAACGAGACAGATTGGGGATTCTATTGGTGTACCGTGCACCTTTCTGCCCAGCAGTCTCCCTATCTGAGCTGACAGAGACCGTCTCGGACCTGGTGTTGAGGACCCCCAGGATGTTGGTCCTGGGGGACTTCAATCTCCATGCCGAGTCTGGACTGTCCGGGGCGGCTCAGGACTTCATGGCCTCTATGATGGCCATGGGCCTGTCTCAACACGTCATCGGCCCGACCCATGAACGTGGACACACTCTGGACCTGGTATTCACGACAGGGCAGGAAGAGGATGACCTGAGGGTGAGGAACTTATGTTTGACTCCCCTGTCATGGTCAGATCACCTCCTGGTGAGGTTTGTGCTCGAGAGTGGCCTCTCCCTCTATAAGAGTGCAGACCCGATTGTATGGGCCCGCCCCCGGAGCCGGTTGGATCCGGATGGATTCCTGAAGGCCCTGGGGGAGTTTCCAGCTGACAAGACTTGTGCCCCTGTCGAGGCTCTGGTAGAACTGTGGAATGGAGAGATGACCAGGGCTGTGGACACGATCGCTCCCAAGCGTCCTCTCCCACCGGGCAGAGTCCGCTCTTCCCCTTGGTATAGACCTGAATTGCGGGCGATGAAGCAAGTTGGGAGAAGGCTAGAGCGTAGGTGGAGGAAATCACGGAATGAATCTGACCGAACACACTTGAGAGCCCACTATTGGGCCTATGCTGTGGCGGTGAAGGCGGCGAAAAAGAAGTTTTTTTCCGCTTCCATTGCCTCCTCACAATGCCGTCCGGCGGAGCTTTTTCGAGTGGTGCAAGGCCTGGTTCGCCCGGGTCCTAAGGAAGATCTGATGCCACCCTCAAAGGCCCGCTGTGACGACTTTGCCAGGCATTTCAGGGAGAAAATCGCTCAGATTCGTCACGAGCTGGACTCCACTAATGAATCGGAGGTCTCTGAGGAGTCACCAATGCTACCGTCTGGTCCAAAATTATTGGAAGAATTTCAATTATTGCGGCCCGATGATCTGGACAAGGTGCTTGGACAAGTACGTCCCACCACTTGCCTATTGGATTAACCGTCTTGGTTAATAAATAACTCCAAGCACGGGATTGGGACCTGGATCTTGGAAGTGGTTAACGCTTCTCTGAGGGAGGGTCGAGTGCCTGCCCCTTTAAAGGAGGCGGTAATACGACCGGTCCTGAAGAAAGTGTCACTGGATCCAGAGATGGCCACGAACTATAGACCTGTGGCCAACATCCCGTTTCTGGGCAAGGTGTTGGAACGAGTGGTGGCGGGACAACTCCAAGCACTCTTGGATGAAACTGATTATCTGGATCCTTTTCAGTCCGGCTTCAGACCCGGGTACAGTACTGAATCTGCCTTGGTCGCCCTGTACGATGACCTGTGCAGGGAGAAGGACAGGGGGAGTACATCCCTGTTGGTTCTTCTGGACCTCTCGGCGGCTTTCGATACCATCGACCATGGTATCCTTCTGGATAGACTTGTGGGATTGGGGGTTGGAGGCACTGCTCTGCAGTGGTTCCGCTCCTATCTCGACGGTCGATTCCAGAAGGTAGTGCTGGGGGACCATGTCTCTACGTCATGGCAGCTATGCCATGGAGTACCACAGGGCTCCATTCTATCCCTCTGCTATTTAACATCTATATGAAACCGCTGGGAGAGGTCATCAGGAGGTGTGGGCTGCGGAATCATCAATACGCTGATGATACCCAGCTTTACCTCTCGTTTTCCACTAATCCAGGTGAGGCAGTGGCTGTGCTGAACCGGTGCTTGGCCGAGGTAAGGGAATGGATGAGGGCAAATAAACTGAAACTCAACCCAGACAAGACGGAGGTCCTGTTGGTTGGCGGATCGGGTTTCGGAGAGGGTGGATTTGACCTGGTCCTGAATGGTGCAACACTCCCTCTTAGGGATAAGGTCTGCAGCCTAGGAGTACTCCTCGACCGAGAGCTTTCTTTGGAAGCTCAGGTGACAGCGGTGGCGAGGAACGCCTTCCTTCAGCTTCGGCTGATTAATCAGCTGAGCCCCTACCTGGAGTACGACTGCCTGGTGACGGTGACACACGCGCTGGTGACTTCCCGCCTAGACTTCTGTAACGCGCTTTACGTGGGGCTTCCCCTGAAGACAGTCCGAACACTTCAATTGGTGCAAAATAGAGCTGCCAGGTTGCTGACGGGGACGGGGCGTTATGCTCACATGACTCCAGTCCTCCGTCAGCTTCACTGGCTTCCCATTGAAGCCCGGGCCCAATTCAAGGTGTTGATTATGAGCTATAAAGCCCTAAACGGCTTGGGTCCTGGCTACCTGAACGAGCGCTTACGTCCGTATATGCCCGACTGCCCTTTGAGATCTGCAGGAGAGTCCCTTCTCCGGGAACACTCCATGAAAGAAATTAGGAGAGTAAGTACCCGGAGGAGGGCTTTCTCTGTGGTGGCACCCAACCTATGGAATTCACTCCCCAAAGAGGTCTGCCTGGCACCGTCATTACTGGTTTTTCGGCGCCAGGTAAAGACCTTTTTATTTAAACATCATTTTAATTGTTAAAACATATGATCTGGCCAGGGCAACTTCTTCTTCCTTCTCTTTCTCCTCCTATATTTTTATTTACTTAATTTATACTGATAATTTTAATCTTATATTTGTAAACCAATGTATTTTTTGTATTTTGTATTTAATGGTAATTTATTATGTGCTATTGTATTTCATTGTATTTTATCGTGTTGTAAGCCGCCCCAAGGTTTCGGCAAGGGGCGGCATAGAAATGTTATAATAATAATAATAATAATAATAATAATAATATAGGTGGACTTCCTGGCAAGGAGCATCTTTTATCAGCCTAGGCTGCTCTGTCAACTATGTCCTCAGTTGGACAGGAATAGCCTAGCTACAGTTATCCATGTTCTGGTAGCTTCTCATCTGGACCATTGCAATGTGTTACATGTGAAGCTGCATTCTTCATTGGGCTAAGATAAGTAGCAATATTGTTAATAAAGGTAAAGGTAAAGGTTTCCCCTTGACATTAAGTTGAGTCATGCCTGACTCTAGGGGGCAGTGCTGATCTCTGTTTCCTAGCTGAGGGAGCCAGTGTTTGTCTGCAGACAGTCTCTGTGGTCATGTGGCCGGCATGACTAAACACCGAAGTGCACGGAATGCTTTTACCTGCCCACCGAAGTGGTACCTTTTCATCTACTTGCATTTGCATGCTTTCGAACTGCAAGGTTGGCAGGAGAATATTGTTAATAAGAACTGGCGAATGAGCTCACATTATGCCAGCACTTTTCCATCTGTACTGGTTGCCAGTCTGTGTCTGGACCAGATTCAAAGTGCTGGTACTAACATTCAAAGCTCTAAACAGCTTGGGGCCAGATTACCTGAAGGATTGTCTCCTCTTATATATACCTGCCTGGAGCTTAAGGTCATCCTGAACACTGTCTCCTTGGAATCTCCTGGCAAAGAAAGTGAGGTGAGTGGCTACTTAGAAGAGAGGCTTTTTCCCTGTTGTGGCATCTTGATTGTGGAATGAGCTTCCCAGAGAGACTGACCTGATACCTACGTTATATTCTTTTTGACACTGGATGAAGACTTTCCTATTTTCCTCAGTGTTTGAGGAAACATGAAGTCCTTATTGTTTTGAATTTCCTACTGTGGTTTAAATCTTTCCATTGCTGTTAAGTTTTATGTCAGTTTTTACTTCTGCTTTACACTGTAGTTTTAAAGTTTTAAATGCTTGTAGTGTAACTTGCATTGTATTTTATGGTTTTAATTGTTGTGAACCACCAAGAGAGCTTTGGATATTGAGTGGTGTAGAAATGTAATAAATAAAGGAAATAAAAGTGGAGCAAGGAGTAGCTGTCTTGTTGAAACACAGCAGTACTTTAAGGAGGGATTCTACAAAATTTTCAATTACTGCACATTGTGTTGGATATATCACTACTCCTCAAAATTTCTGGCCCAAAGGAAACATTATCCAGGATACATGGCAGGCCTGCACAACCTAAAGCTAGCAGCCCAATTGCTCAAGATTTGACCAAAGGGGTTTTTGGGAAGACTAGCAATATTTATCAGTGGTATTTCACGCATCCTTACAGTATACAAACAAATAAGCAAGCACCACCTGGCTCCCTTTGTGGTCCTAGGTGAGACTTTGCTTTTTGAGGTGAGCCGGCATGGCTCATGCTTCCTGGACCAATCTGCAGATGGGAGCTGTCCTTCAGACTCTGAAGTCTTCTGACTCTTGTGCTGCAGTCCTTACCTCCAGGATGCACATCCAAATGTGTATATTAGGACAAAATGTGTTTGGAAATGTGTGTGCTGAGAGGAAATACACTTTGAAATGCATATTTTGTAAGATAGTACAATAACAATATTATATTCCAATAGATTTTTGTGCATGCTTGGGAAGGGTGTGCATGATTTTGTTTTTAATCAAAAATGTGGAACTACTGCTGAAAAGAAGGAAGACATGGGAAGCTGACACAGGTCAAAAGTAGATTGACCCATCAATCTCTTCCTCTCTCAGCCCAGTTTTAAGAACGTGACTAATGAGGTACAAACTTATTGCCATTCCATGTCAGGGTCATATTTTATTCAATTATAAGTGCCGTATATTCTACCTAACCACTTTTTTGGTTGTTTTTAAAATGTGAATAGTCACACTTAAAGTCATGCATTTTCCCTTGAAATTATGCACTTTGGACCAATTTTTAAAGTTGGGAACTGCATCATCAAGTTCAGAATGAATGATAACTGTGTTCTAACTAATATATTGGTCCAGGAAGTCAGAATGAGGTCAGTTCACTTAAAGATGTGTGTTGGATGAAATGTTCTGGTATCCCTAGCAATGACATTTTGCCTAATAGCTTTACAGTGCTTTTTTCTATGAATTCCAAATAAAAAGGCAAAGTTGTGCCATAAACAATCACACCTATGTGCTCTGATTTTTCTCATTAATCTGTATGGCACAGCACTGAGAACATATCACCAGACAGACATATTTGAGCTGATGAATCATGGATTGGCAACCAAGGAGCTGGTGAGCAAGCAGTATTTCTTGCTACAGCCTTGTGGTGTCTGAATTGCATAATCAAGAGACATTCTGTCCCAGATCAATTTGCATCTAATGCCCAAGATCATTGGTGCAGATATGTGTGCATGCAAGTGTTTCGTTCAGTTAAGAACTGCACCAATGAAGTAGCCAGGACCTCTGTGGGTAATAAACTGCGCAGAAATGAAAATATTATGCCCCAATTCTCTACAGCAAAATCACAGAAGAACAATATTCCACAGTTATGACTGGAATCCTTACAGAGCTATCCTTGTTATTGAAAGACTGGTTATTAGACCATTTTGAATTCATAGTGTGATTTTTCCTAGTAGATTCCTTTTTATGAATACTTTATTCTTAATCATCCAAACATCACACTGCCCCAAAGGACTGCCAATGTCCTATAGGCTCTTCAGATACATTTGCCTAGGTTGTATCTCACCCTGTCTTCCAAGTGCCCTCAAATAAATTGCCCACAAGGAAAACAGATTTGGTTCTATGTGAACTACCCAGAGAGCTTTGGCTGTTGGGTGGTATAGAAATTAAATTAATAAGCAAGCATAAAGCTTAGTTAGTTGCATTGCTCAGAAAGGGCGAGTAGAAAAGGCCAATGGGACTGATGCTCTGATAAGTTTTGGTAATGTTTCTCTAAAACCTTGTGATTCTGCAAGAGGTACCAGATGCACCAGTCTGCTGTCAATCTGTGAGTGACAGCAGCAGCAAGGGATCAGTGAAAATTCCATTTAATTAATTTCTTTTATAAGAAATCTGCAAATGTCTCCATAAATGGGACAGAAAGAATTTGAGATTAAAATAATTTCAATGTGGGAAAAAACGAAATAGATTTCTCCACTAGGCATATGGTCTTCATCTCTTTAAACTTTGTATTTGAATCCCTGTGTGTTTTAACATGTTTGTAGTGCTAACAAAAGAGAATGGTTACCTCTTTTTTCTGACAAGCTCCGTATCTATAACAACTCCATGTCAGGCAGGCTTTGTGCTAGGAATAGCCATACCTGTGGGATTTTGGTAAGTGCAGATGGAGCCACACAAATCCACACATTTCTTCATAAATAGGATAGAAAATACTTGAGTGTTTGTTTATTTTTTTAATGTCTGTAAGAAGAAGCAAGTATCTTCTTATACCATGCACAGTAATTCTCCCCTAACCCTTTCTACAAGGGTGACCTGAGATTCTCAAAATGTTTTCCTCTGCCTCTTCAGTTTTAGAAGTAATTGCTTGTAATTCTGCATCACAAACTTCCTTTTTTGCAGACTGCATTTCTAGAGGACTTTCTTTAATCATGGAAAGTGTAATTGAAGTTGTGTTGTTTGTTCTCCCCCCCCCCCAGAGGCCCAGTATGACTGGGACTGGATAGTTTAAAGATCCGAGTGGATTGCAATGGCTGATAGAACAGTTGGGCCAGTTCAGAAGTAACCATTCCAGCCTCCTAAATGACAAAAAGCACGTTTGGCTTGCATGTCCCTTCCATTCCCTGCTTTCACCTTGATCATCTTTCACCAATCACTTCCAACTGTGCAGTCCTGATTTGTTTAAAGTGGTGTTCCATATTGAATAAGGAAGATGGAGTGAATGTCAGTTCACTAGCCAGAATCTTGCAATTCCAGTTTAAGATCCAGGTTAAAGGTAAAAAAGGGTCACTGAATCAGATCATCGGTTCATCTAGTCTATGCTGTTGGCATTAATTAGTTTCAACTCTGCATAGTTACAGTGGGAATGTTCCCCTTGCTAACTGAAGATGGCAGAAATTGAACTTGGGATGAGCTGCATGCAAACTATGAACTCTTACTGGTAAGCCGCACACACTCACTATTACCCCGTAGGAGCATATGCTATGCATTCCATGCATCCCCAGGAAGTACTCCCCTCCAGGTCAGTTTAGAAGGTGACTTATTATCTCCAATAGCCATCAGTCGAGCTTTATTACTTGGGCTAATCTGATATGTCTTTTATAGGTTTATCTTTTGGTAATATTGTAGGAGGAAGATTTCCCCAAGTTTAGGTCTTGGACCAGTTAATACCTAGATGCTTTCCAGACCTATACATTTCAAAGAGAATCAGATTAAGACAGACCTTTGCAATATGTGAGTCACTGAGATCAATACAATTCCCTAATGAACACAACAAGCCTTACCAAAAGGCAGAGCAAGTCAGCTGCCTGAGGAAGCTAATGTTTGGCAGGAAATTAGTAGTTCTTTAATGTATTACAATGGATTTTACTGTTGAAGGGGGAGATGTTAGTGGGGATGAGAGGAGAGGTGGGGTTTTGTTGTGGTTAGTCATGAAGTCATGTCCAACCCACCGTGACCCCACGGACAACATTCCTCCAGGCCTTCCTGTCCTCCACCATCCCCCGGAGTCCACTTAAGCTCACACCGACTGCTTCAGTGACTCCATCTAGCCACCTCATCCTCTGCCGTCCCCTTCTTCTTTTGCCGTCAATTGTTCCCAGCATTAGGCTCTTCTCCAGGGAGTCCTTCCTTCTCATTAGGTGGCCAAACTATTTGAGTTTCATCTTCAGTATCTGGCCTTCTAAAAAAGCAGTCAGGGTTGATCTCTTCTAGGACTGACTGGTTTGATTGCTTTGCAGTCCAAGGGACTCGCAGGAGTCTTCTCTGGCACCAAGTTCAAAGGCCTCAATTCTTCGGCACTCAGCCTTCCTTATGGTCCAACTTTCACAGCCATACATTGCAACTGGGAAAACCATAGCCTTGGCTATACACACTTTTGTTGGCAGGGTGATGTCTCTGCTTTTTAGTATGCTGTCTGGATTTGCCATAGCTTTCCTCCCAAGGAGCAAGGATCTTTTAATTTCTTGGCTGCAGTCCCCATCTGCAGTGATCTTGGAGCCCAGGAAGATAAAATCTTTCACTACCTCCATTTCTTCCGCTTCTATATGCCAGGAAGTGAGAGGACCGGATGCCATGATCTTAATGTTGAGTTTCAAGCCAACTTTTGCGCTCTCCTCCTTCACCCGCATCAAGAGGTTCTTTAGTTCCTCTTCACTTTCTGCCATGAGAGTGGTATCATCTGCATATCTGAGGTTGTTGATATTTCTCCCGGCAATCTTAATTCCAACTGGTGATTCATCTAGCCCAGCCTTTCTCATGATGTGCTCTGCATATAAGTTAAATAGGCAGGGAGACAGTATACAACCTTGCTGAACTCCTTTCTCAATTTTGAACCAATCAATGGTTCCGTGCTCAGTTCTCACTGTTGCTTCTTGACCCGTATACAGGTTTCTCAAGAGACAAATAAGATGGTCTGGTACTCCCATCTCTTTAAGAACTTGCCACAATTTGTTGTGATCCACACAATCAAAGGCTTTAGCATAGTCAATGAAGCAGAAGTAGATGTTTTTCTGGAACTCCTTACGTTTCTCCATGATCCAGCGTATGTTGGCAATTTGATCTCTAGTTCGTCTGCCTCTTCGAAGTCCTGCGTGTTATCACGTGCCAAATGTTGGACTGGTCTTAGTTCTCATACACCAGGGGTGCTGCACCTCAGCTTCATGACACAAATCCAGCTTTTCTGGGTACAGTCCATGTTTTGGGATTTCCTCAGAAAGCCATTCTTTTCCCATGCTCCTGCTTATTTTCCCTTACTGTCAATTTTCTGACTTTCATACAGTAATCTTTTAATTTTAAAGGGTTGGGATGCCTTTCTCAAGGCTTAAATATATTTTCAATACCAAATGTCCATCAAAACCAGGATATTTATGGAATCGCACTGGTGGGCTGAATTTCACCTAGTGGGACCGATTTAATTTATAATTACATTCCATCCAGAAGAACCTGTCTCTCTTTCTCTTTCTGGAAGGCATTACCATGCAAAACTGGTCCTTGCAGCCATGAACACGGCCTTCAGTGTAGGAGGCCAATGGTGCTACTTCGAACAGTTGGGCAATCTGGTCTATGAGTCAGTTCTTAACCACTCTTCCTGCTTTCCATCTCTCCAGAATATTTGTTTTTATGGCAAAAGACTGAAAGGTTGTAGCTTCTATCAGCATGCACACAAGGAAATATTGCATAGCAACTCTGTCAAATAGCATTTTCCAAAACCTTCCTTGACGTACAGGTGCTAATTATCTTTTACTTAATGCGCATGAAGGGGCCTAAAAATCCCATTAACAAATGGATGATTTCATTTTCAACTACAATCTCCTCTGAAAAGAAACTGTGTGCAGAGAGGGATGTTAAAAGGTTCCCTGGGATCAAGGCTTTAATGGTTTATTGATCTCATTTGATGCTTTTAGTGTCATTAATAGTCACCTTTCTTTTGTCATTCAGTCCAAGGGAGTAATTGAACATTATGGAATTGTAGGTCATTGAGCACTTTGTGGTAGTTTATTCAAGCAAATGCCGCACAGTGTTCCTGCTAACTGAGTGGCATTATTAAGGAATTGGAGGGGGAGGAAAGGATTGCTAAAGAGAAACAAAGCAC
The DNA here is from genome assembly GCF_004798865.1 of Varanus komodoensis. Taxonomy (NCBI): domain Eukaryota; kingdom Metazoa; phylum Chordata; class Lepidosauria; order Squamata; family Varanidae; genus Varanus; species Varanus komodoensis. The sequence goes on along the minus strand of NW_025335798.1, from coordinate 7,581,317 downwards.
TATTTTGCTCCATAATGTATTTCTCTCAATAAAATGCCAGAATCAATCACTTTAAGAAATTATTTGTGTATTGGTGCCCTAGGTCTCCCAAGCTGTATGGCATCAAAACTGCACAGGAATGCTAATCACCAGGCACGCCTGAACGTTGGAGCACAAATGTGTCTGGCTGGAGACAGATAAGAATGACAAAGGTGGAATGATCAGTAGTATCATTGCCCTCGGCACGTGCACTTGGCCAGACAAATTCTCGTCCAACAAATTTTGTCAGATTTCACAGGACTTCAGAAACCTCTTTGAGCAGAGATGATAATGGGACAAAACAAATATGGGCAACAAGGCGCAAGCCATCATCAGGATATAATGAAATATCCATCGTCTGTCTCTAGTCTTCATACTTCCATCTGGTTAGAATGATCGGTGCAAAGGCAAAGACACGGGACAGGGTATCTTTTCATAAGACTATGCTGTGATCACTACTGTGACTACTGCTACAATGGATTAGGAGGGAAACCTACTGTATATATCAGAGCACTGTCAGCAGACAGATATTACAGGCAGGCGGATGACAGACTAAGTGTGACGGCAATATGTATTCTTTGCTGTCAGTCCCTGGGTCTTATTTTTCCCCTTGAAGTAATGGCCAGTAATTATAGCCAGGCTATAATTGATATTCCACACTGATATTAATACGAGTCATTTTTTCTTAAGACCAGTTTTTCACATGCAATTGCAACATTTCTCAGATTTCTAACAGAATCAACAGGAAAACAATGATTTAATGTTTAGTTTATGTATAGATGAATAGATGGAAAACATTACCTTTGGGATTGCTGTTTGCTCTTCAAAACAAGAAATTCTTGCAAAATGGGGAACATTCAAATTGGAGATTTACGCAAATCTCACAAAATTTGCACAGTATTCCTTCACAAACTAAAGCAAGATAATTTCTGCAAATTAGACTAGCAATCCGGAACAAGACAAATAAAATGTCTTGAACAATTTATGGATATATTCAGTGGACCATAAGATCATACTCTCAGTTGGAGCCTTGAATGGTGCGTGGGTGACCTTAAACAAGCAAAAAAAAATCTCATACGTATATACCTACAGGAGACCTTATCTGGATGCTACCTATTCCAAACTCCTTCAGTTCTGAAATCTTTCCAGGATCTTGTTTCAATTTTCACTGAGACCAGGGACCACTGAATGTGGACCAAGGAGAGGTGGAAGGCCTATTTTCTTACAGTAACTAAACAAGATATATCTTAATGTAATATAATATAAATAGAATATAATAGCAGTTCCTGCCCCATGAAAAATTTGCATTCTATATTACTTTGCCTCATTTCATTACATCATGGTATATGGGAAAAATCAGCCTCTTTCTGTTGTGTCTTTGCCTTGACTTTTAAATGCCTTCCCAGTTATATGTAAAAATGAAATCAAATGGCTCATGTCCTGTATACTTATTTCCAGCCAGATATAATAATGGGTTTCTGAAGGACTGCCTTTTCCCACCTGAACCTCACAAATGGCATTAATCTTCTGAGACAATTTTCCAGGTTCCACAGTCTTCTGAAGCGCTGTCCTAGAAAGGTTCTTCTTGTTTTTAGGCAGATGGTGAAAACACTTTTTTTCAAGGCCTTTGAATTTAATTTAATTTTTCAACCTCTATTGTGATTGGCTTATCCAGCATGTTTTATGATTTTAGTCTTTCTTTAGGTTGTGTTATGGTTCCATGTTGAATGATATTTTACTGAGTGTTGCAATCGGCCTTGGGGTATGTGAAATACATAAGTTTTAAGTAAATAGGTAAAATACATATTTTGGGAGATGTTAGCCCAATTTGGCTAAAGGTCAGTGTGACTGTTCCTGACTTAACTGAGGCTAATTAATGTCATTGGTTCTGACGATTCTTAGTGATTAACTTATTAACTAAATTCATTACTAAATTCAGCTGGACTGTAACCATTATCTCTTTACAGATGTCCAATAAGGTCAGAATGAGTTGGAATCACTGAGGTTTTGCTCTGATTGATGGGGAAAAAAATTGCACACAATCACTCATATCCTCTCTTTCTCTCTCTCTCTCTCTCTCTCACACACACACACACACAATTAGCTGTTCATTCCTGCTTAGAATTTTATCCTTCTTTGGATTCAGCAAAAGACATTAAGCAAAATGTAATTGTTCTGAGAGAATGAGAGTGAATTGGCTCACAAGATATTTCTCTCTGCAATTCAGGGAAGTATCAAAAGACAGGCAGTGACTAAAGCACTGCGGGTGAATTTAATGGAACAATTTAAGGCTTTTGTAAAGTCAGAATATCATCTTGATGTTTTTTCAAGGTCAGCTTTGCCAGGCCAATAGTGGCTCATTCCTTCTTCGTAGACTGTGGAAGCCTGACTAGAAGACTGCATGAAATCATGATAGAGGGCCAACATCAGGGAGTAGGACAGCAATTCAAGCAAACCATCTTCACATTTCCACTAACACAGGTCCTCTGCAAAGTTGTGGTCCTACAAGTCTTGTCCTTCTTTGGTTAAAGAGGAACGACACCTGAAGCAAAATCCAGAAAGCCCATTTAAAACCCAAGAATTCAGTCACAAAATATTATCATGTTTAATTTATGGGGTTTTAAAAGATTTAATTCATCAGTACAAATGGAACAAGCCAGTGTTATGCAAAAGAAAAAAAATGCTGCTTTCCACTCACCAAAAACACACATTTACATAAAAGAATTAACCAACACAAGCTTGCAAAGTTTTGCTGGAATGTTGCTTATTTTAACATGTAGTCTGCAGTGGGATCTGGGGAAAATTTAGCACTTTAGGCTCTACTAAACTAAGCCATATATGAAGCATCTGTATGACTTCAATATCAGGATGACTAGTAAATAGTGGGATAAAGGTTTGTTCTCCAGGGGACAGTTCCATGAACCACAAACAAACTCTTTTTATATTGCCTGTTAAAAATACCATCCAGTTTTTATTGTTAAAGAGGTCACTAAGGACTAGAATGAACAAATGAAAGGTTCCTGATAGCAATATGTCATAGGCTTTTCATTGCTGGTTGATAGCAGGGAAAAAAGAATTAAGCACCTAAAACGCTGCCACATGAATTTTATTCTGTGGCTTAAGTTGCACTGTGTATGCAGTCCAACAACCTGCAACATGCAAGTGATGAGTTACCACAGTGATGGAAAAGAAAATGTCATTGCTGTTAAAAATATTTCAGAGGAGAATTTTCCAGAGGTGCTCGTGAATTGGTATACTGGTAATATTCAACTAGAGAATGCATGTTTCTCTAGGGAGTTATATGCATGCAACATCCAAAGTGTTTCTTGACCTTCATCTATGGAAAATAAGTTTGGACTTGGAGAGAGTGCCTGGTTGACTAAGGCCACAGTCACAGTGTGAGAGATAATTAAACTGGAGACGGTGTTAACATATAAATGGTTTAACAATTATCAACTGCCCATTTCAAGGACTGTTGAAAGCACAGAGAATAAAACAAAACAAAACAAAAATAAATAGATACAAGGCATGAATATAACAGGGGATGTATTAAAACCTGGTCTAATGGATAGTATTTTTGTTAATTGGAATATGAATGAATAAAAGTCATTTGCTTTTTACAAATTTAGAAAATGAAGCCAGGACTCTCACCCCATCACATTCTTGTACCAACCTTCTGAACAGTGTGTATCTTGGATGTATGTAGGAAAATCTGTCCACATCTACTCCAAAGTAGCTCTTATCAAGCCAAATGGGCCTTCTCTGGGGTCTGCACAGGTTTGCTCGCTACCTATGTGAAAAGAGTCAGTATGTCCAAAGATGAACTGCTGCAGGAAGTCTTAAGGAGCAGAAGAGTCACCGTGTGAATAAACACAGAATGCAAAGAAAGCACTTAAAAATTTGCAAGTGCTTTATATTAATAAAACAGGAGTGATGCCCTGAGCTTCTGTTCCTTGTGCCAGGTAGATACTCCTTATGCCAGGTTGGATTAATATAGCTAGCATTGTTTACACCTACTGGTCTCTTGCTGTTTGATTAGGTAATTGTTTTTAAGCTTATTTCAATGGAAGTTTTTAGTCTTATTCCAATGGATGTTTTATTACAAGGTGCTGTATTTTAATTTGGGTAAGCTACTTTGGCTTACAGAGTCTGCTGGTAGAGAAGCAAACAGAAATAGAATGAATGAATAAAACAGAATGAGGTGAATCACAGAAGAGTGAAGCTAGAAAAGATTTAAAGAGGGTCTGAGCAACTGTAAGCTTCAACAGCTGTCTCTGAAGTCCGTAAGGAACAGATAGGATGTCCATTGTGTGTTAGTGGAACCCTGGGCAAGGCAGACCTCTGACAGAATGCCAGCAGCTCAACTCTTTTTGACCTTGTTGAGATTCTGAAGAAGATTCTGGGGGGTTAGGAAAAAGGGAATGAGGGGTTGTGGAGGAGAATTTTAAAGAGACTGTAGAAACAGGTGAGGAAACAAGGATTATGGTGAAATGTTCTTAGGAAACCATGAGGAAGAGAGAGAAATGGGAAGATAAGTCTGGAGGAGACTGAGATAAGACAGAGAATCAGTATTATTCTGCCCTTCCTCAAGTAATCTTTATGAAGATGTTAGTATACAACCATCTGTCATTAAGTGAGGTCTTCAGTTACTTCTGAGTCCTCTATGGCACAGTTAGGTACAGGATTTTAAAAATGGCCTACCTTTGTGAACCATACAGCTCTTGGAGTCACTTCTACCTTCCAATCAATGGTCCATTGCAGGGGTGCAGAATCTTTTTCAGCCAAAAGGCCACATTCTATTTCAGAAAAACTCCTGGGAACTGCATTCTTCTTGGTGGACCAGAAATAAAAAGAGTGAGGCCAAAAATATCAACCTAATGTAGCTTAGAGGTCTTCCTGCTAGTAACCAAACCACAGAACAGGAATTACAACCTTTGGAAAGAGAAAAAACTGCACAAAAGCTGGAGAAACATTTAATGATCAGTGGTTAGCAGAAAGTGGTATAGCTTTCTGGTTGACCTGAAGGGCTGGACTGCAATCATGTGAAGAATTGGACTGTGGGCTTTCACTTCCAGCAAAAAGGAATTTTAAAAATTTGTATGACATTTATATGGTTTTTACTGTACCTGCCTTGTTCTTTGTTTATTTTTTAATGAATTGTTGTTTAGTGTCCAGGGAACTTAGGCTATTGAGTAGTATAAAGATTGATTGATGATGATGATTCTTGAGAGTGATTGAGAGAATTAGGTCATAAGAGGCCCCGAGACAAGCAGCTTACTAAATATGCCTATGTAGAGAGTGGGACCATCTCTCGCTCATTGCAGGTTGTGCAGTGAGTCAAGGTCAGTTTCTGAACTGCAGGAAGAGGAAGAGGAGCAGAAGCAAGAAGGTCTCGATCCCCTGACACTCCTTCAAGGTTGCCTAGTGAAGTTTTTCCCACTCAGGGTGAGAGACAGTCTGTTTTGGAAGAGACGGAAGGGTTTTCAGGAGGGGACAGGGAGTAGATGGGACACCTGGTCCTTGATCTAGTAAGAAAGCAAAAAGAGGAGTGAGCTTCTCAGTTGGAGGTGTGCCATCATCCCTGCCAGCTTGTTCTCCAAACAGTTCTCCATGAAGATGGAGCCAGCAGTTTTTTACTGAAAAAGAGGGATTAGTTTGGGTTCAACTCTTTACCTGAGGAGAGGCTTCTCCTTTCAGTTTTGGTAGGAGGCTATTTACGGTTAATCTTTCTGTTGACTGTGGAGTTTCAATAAAAGAATGCATTTCAAAGGTTTGTCTTGGGTTTTGGAGCTGGAAGGAAGGAGAAAAGGAACTGACTCAAGGTAGCCCCACTGTTTGTGTCATATTTATTATTGTTGCACTAGTTAAAAAAAATCAGAACTTATTTCAGGGACACATAATGGTTACTATTTAATTGGGGGCACTGCAATGCTAGTTCATTTGGAGAAACAACTGATGTATATCAAATAGGATATAAAATGTATGTAGATGTTCATACATTCTTTCTTTCTTCCAGTATCATGTTCTAGAACAGATTTTTATTTGGATGTTGATTGCATCAAAGCTTTGTTAAAAAAAAAATTAAAAAACCTAATTTGATTTTCTCCTATCACACTGATGAAGCATTTGGTACCAGATGGCAAGGAAGCATATTTTCAAATCACTGCAAAATAATAAGCACTGCCATCAATGAGTTTTAAGCTGTTTGTTAAAAAATTGCCATGCAAAAATAGACTCAACATTCGGGCCTTGGACTACATACATTCATCTGGGAAAGAATTTCCAGCCAACCATTCTTTTCAAATGGAAGAAACAGAAGGAACAATTCAATCCCAACTGATCTTTCAGATAAATTGGTGTAAATGTGAAACTGACAGAAATGGACAGAAATTATGGAAAGCTTGAAAGTGAACCAGACTTTCTTGCTGCTAGCTGGCAACTGTGTATCACTTTGTAATATGTGTTGACTGGTAAAAAATAACAGGAGACATGCCAGGGTTTCCTGCTGTCTCAAAAAGTGGAGAGTTCCATTTTTGATTTGACTTCTCCTCTCCACCAAGTGGCGAGACAATACACCAAGCAGAAGAGACAATTGGGTGTTTGAGGCAGTCCGGTTTATTTAATGTAAAATATTTGATGCTCTGCTGTTTGAGGTGGTAGGACATATATTTTACTTTATTTATTATCCTATCCTATCCTGTCCTATCTCAAATAAGAAGACATTGAAGAAATTGAGATAGGGAAGAAATTCATTCACTCTGCATTTTAAAGCAAATTTACCTACTTTTTAACTCCTGTGCAAAACAAAGCTCATTATCCTTTTAAATTGACTGGTCTGTGGATTTTGCCATAAATGTGCTAATAAAAACGCTGATGCATGTTTGTGTCTGTATAAGGGAAAGCAGTATAAAACTATATTATAGCAGCAAAATTGCTTGAAAATAGGTATATTAGGCAAAATGTATACAAAACTGCAAATAATAGAAATGAGCAGAAAAAAGGATCTATATATTTTCCTGCAGATGCAAGAAGGTGTACTCCAACTTTGGAGCAAACTGAATTTAAGACTGGAAAAATTCTTGGAGCTGAGCTGAACATACATGTATTTTGAGCCACAGTAACAATAGCTGGGGTTATAAGAAAGGTAATCATAGCCATAGTTAAGAAACAGAGAGAGAAAAATAAACATAGTCAAGCATCAAGGCCAATGTGCAATGCTGCTATTAGCAGAGTGCAACCCAGCAGAATGACAGCAGCACAGGCTGGCGAGATGAGCTTCCCAGGGACACGTTACTGAAATAGCGCTTGCGGTTGCTTATGCGAGCACTAAGTCATCTGCAGCATCGGCTGCTGCTCCAAATCACCCCAACACAGAAGATGGTCGAACTGTATTCAGAGCCGGTGTGGCGTGGTGGTGAAGAGGCTCTTTTTATGCTGCTGCCAGTGGGACAGGATTATAAAGGATAGATATGTGTTTTTAATTTTAATGGTTTGTGCTCTATTTTGGGGTTCTGTATAGACATTTAGTATTTAGTATTTATTAGTTGTATGCTTTTTCTGTTTTGGTTTTAATTCTGATCATTTATTGATTGATTTTATTGTTGTTGTTATTATTGGTCTTTGTAGCACATGCTATATTGCCTTTGTATTGTTTATGTTGTTGGATTTAAATATGTTGTAAGCCAGCCAGAGAGCCTATAGTTAGTGGGGTGGAATATAAATTGAATGAATGAATGAATGAGTGAGTGAGTGAGTGAGTGAGTGAATGAATGAATGAATGAATGAATGAAAGCACAGTCAGGGACTCAGGCAATCTGGCTTTGAGTCCCCAATCAGCCATGGAGCCAACTGGGTGACTTTGGGCCAGTCACAGCCTCTCAGCCCAACCTACCTCACAGGGTTGTTGCTGTGGGGATAAGACTGAGAGTAGCAGGAGAAGAAAGATGTAAGCTGTTTTGAGCTCTCTGGAGAAAAGCAGGATATAAATCAAGTAAATAAACTGCATCACATTGTTCCAGTATAAAGTAAATTCTACTTGCTTATAAATAGATAGCTTTTGTACACCCCTTCTCTTGCTCTTGTTACTTTCATCCCATCATTCACATCCTGACTACTTATTATTCATTAATAATTGGTGGGTTGATCTTGTTCTGCTGATAATAGATGAACAACATCCCCTGATGCAAATAAGGTTACCTACATTTTTTAAAAAAGTTTGATATTATAGATGACCAGAATTTTTGAAGTGACAGACAGAGCCTCTGAGTTTTAATCCAAGAGTCCTAAAGGTGAAGCACAACTTAGAACATGAAATCTACAGTGGGGATGTTGGGTCTAATATAAGGATGTCCTCTCATTCTTAAGGACATCTGGCTGTGCAAGGCCACATTGCGCAATGGCCTAAGAAACCAAAACAAGCAGATGCCTCCTCACTTATCTCTAGATAATAACAAAGAGAGTTGGTCTGGAAAATTCTGGTGTATTGGAAGTCTGAGAAATAAACATTGAAAAGAGGTGCTGCCATTATCATCCCAACAAGAACATGATAAGGACACATGAACTGGCTCATGCACATGCCAAAATACAGCAAAGCACCATATTACTGGTAAGTATTAGGATGCCTAGTGCCTGGTGATTACTAACTGGGGGTAAAAGAGCTAGGAAAAGGCATGAACAAATCTGTTAAATTTTATTCTGCTCAATTTTTCAGTTTTCCTACATTAAGTTCATTCTATTCTGATTTTTCAGTGACACTTTGCAAATATGTATGTGTGCGCATGTGTTTTAATGTGTATGTACTTAAATGCATGCATTCTTGTAATTTTCTACGTATTTTCAAAGTTGTATTATGTTAGTCGCAAAGTCATGTCCAACCCATCACGACCGTAATTTCCCTTACATTACATGTCATTGTATATCATTTCCCCTACTGCATGCTATTTTATGTGCCTTTCCCTCTATACACATTTTTGTAAACATGTTTTGGATTGCAAATTGCATCACAACATTAGGACAATGCCACATCCAGTCTGTGTGCAGGTTCAAGAACTGCACACTCAGTAACTTATTTTATATTGTTAACTTGTTTTATATTGTTAATGTATAGTATTTTAATTGATTTATTTGTGAGCCGCCCCGAGGCTTCGGCGAATGGGGCGGCATAGAAATTTTCTAAATAAATAAATAAGTTTTCATTGAATCATGAACTCAATAAACTTCTGACACATCCCAGGTTAGAAATTAAACAAACTTTTAAGAATCCTGTACCTCATTTTTTTCAGGGAAAAGGGGGTGCTGAAAATACTTTTTGATGAATGTCATAAAATACTAGATAAGCTGAATGTACAACTAAATCTGATTTCATATTGTATTTCCATTCCACAATGTTGACAACCTCTCTAAGAACTGTTTCATATTCTACCACTGACTTAGCTCATATAGGAGCATAAAACGCTACAAAGCACCCACAGTCTATTCTGTCCTATAGTCAATAGCTACAAACACATTGAAAGAGATAGCACACGGAGCAAACTGCTCACACCTTTTCTTCTCAGATGGTTCTGGAATAGTGCTTGTGAATAATAATAATAATAATAATAATAATAATAATAATAAGAAGAAGAAGAAGAAGAAGAAGAAGAAGAAGACGATAATAAGATGATTAAGATGATGATGATGTGTCAAACAAATCCAGACACGAAGCTGTCTTTGTAATAGAGTCTATAAATAGTACACTAAACCCTGGTTTCAGCTTAAATTCCGTGGGTAGGCCATTTTTCCCCCTGAAGTAGTAAGAAATAGGACCTGATTCTGCACAGAGAACAGCAGCTGAAGGCTGCTGTTAAACCTTCTGCAATGGTAGAGCCCTGAAAAGAGTCAGTAGGTCCCACTTCTAATCAGCAGGTGGGATGTTAATAGGCATTGCTGAAGGTCAGCCTAGGTCATGCCACTGCATGTGTCAAAAAGGTACATTCTCTAACAATCATAATTAAAGCAGGATCTGAGACACAGCCTGCATTTGTCCTCATCATTCATCTTCAAAGAAGTGAGCTGTCTGATTAGAGATTTCATGCCCAGTGTGAGTTACAAATTAGTGTCTGTAGCAAATGAGAAGAAAAGGCATAAGACAAAAATAAAATATTAAAGCATATGTACCACACTGAAAGGTAACAAAATGTATTTGCATTAGGTTGCTGTTTTTTATAAAACACATGGGATGCTATTCCGTGAACAGAAGGAGAAATCCTGGGAGTTTGATGGAAATTATGTTGATGCAATACAGCTGCTCATGTGTGACTTTTCTTTTGTGGTTGCCCGAAGTAGATTATCTAACAGAGGCATATGTGGAAATACAGTGTGGAAGTGCATGCCATGCTCTCTACACATTGTCATTCCTTAAACTGTGCTTAAAAAAATTTGCACAATGAGCAGGAAATGGACTTTCTATGTGCGTTTTGCTAGATGTGCCTACAAAGCTCCCATGATTGGAAACCTGGACAAGACAATATGAATCCTTCATAACTTGGTTTACGAAAGTCTTCACAGAAGCTGGAAATGTGTGAAAAATTTGGTGGGAATAGCATGTATACCCATGAGCTCTTTCCCACTGTAGCCTGATGCATATGCAGACAAATTCTTGTGTAGGATTCAATTTTCTTGCCACCAAGTAACAAGTGGGCTTCAAATATTGCAAGCTGTGGGTATCAAGGGTTACCATGTGAAACAACAGAGATTGATGACCTTGATTGATGTCAATCTCAGTTAACAAATTCAGTTAGAGATGGACCATCTTCCTGAGCCCCAGTCTGATCCTGTAATAGTTTGGATCGTCAGATGATTTATTTGGATGCCCAAATGAAGTCCATATTGGCATTTTAGGCATGCAAGATACATCCGATAACACATATCAGTGATGTTATTGGTATATATTAAATCTAGAGACTTCAGATCTGCTGTGAACTAGGCCTTTTCTACTCATGGCCCTTAGCCACCAAGGTAGGAGCGACAGATGCTTGGCACTTCAGCTCTTCTACTACTGGTGGTAGAAGGAATGGGTGATCAGGAGGACCCAATTTGTAATATGAAGGACAAAACCCAATTAGGTCTTGATCTCAAACATGCATGGTGCATCCAGAAGTGGGCATCATGAGGCACACAGAGATAACTGGTCAAAGGTGGAATAGTTAAAAGAAAATATTGTTTATTTCTTTGCCTGAAAGAAAGGGCTTATGCTATACTACAGCAACAACAACAAGAATAAATGTTGAGTTCAACAACAACAACATGCCTCTGAAACCTATACTGAAAATATGAATTGGTTCGTCAGTGGATATCAGTTATTAAAATGGTTGTTACAAAGGTTAGTAACACTTTGTGAGTTTGCAAGCGTAAATCAGTTATTTATGCAGCAAGACTGGGAGTACAAAAAAATGAAGACAGAACCTGAGAGAGAATAAATTAATAAAGCATAAAACCCCAATCAGATCCCATAGACATTGTTAATAATTGAATTGCAATACATTGAAATGCATGTTTAATAAGAGCATTAGAAATTAAATTAGTTATTTAATTGCCATTTTCTCTGCTCATAATATCTGTGTGGCACAGGGAGAAGGGATTTCCCAATCCTCATTGTTCATTCATTCTTCATGAGCAATAAGTGTTTGGGAATTCCTGGGCTCTGTTTATTTATTCAGTTCCTGAAATACCCATTGCCTTAATTTGTGGTAGAAAATGAAGCACAGGCAAATTTGCACAGGCAAATTTCCTGCATCTTGTCATTTATTTTTAGATGCTTCAGAAATGTAAATTTATGGGTAGACTCGTATACAGAAAATCACAGCTACGTTCAGCTGATAGGAGCTTCTCAACAAATCGGAACAGAAGTAACTCCCTCCCCCCCACCGAAAGCATTTCCAAAGTTCAGAAATCCCACTATCCCCGATAATATCATTTAGAGTAAAATGTGAGGAGACTGCTCATGCTTCCCAACTCCCTATGATTCCAGCAGTGTTTGATATTTCACCAGATTTATTTTTGTGCTGACCCAATCCACACATCCCAGACCAGATCTTAGCTATCCATCTTTTTTACCTTTACCGAATGTTCTGACATTGTTCTTGTCTCAAAAATATATTAAAACTGATTTTTTAAAGTGTATTCTGAGATGAAATCTGTAAATGTGCATTTCGCCAGAGTCTTTGGAGCATGTTGCTCAAGTACTTTTTGCTGAAATGTGCATGTTCAGAAACATGATTTACATTCTGAGAACTTACTGAGTTAATGTTTCTTCATTCATAATTCAGACCGGCCATTATGAGCTGGTGATGCCTAAACCATGCAAATACAAATGACAGAATATCATTAGTAGAGAGTAACAAGTTTACTTGGATCTCACCTTAGATTATGGGAACATTGGTACAGACAATAAATTTAGCCATACCTATCAAGTTTTTGTATACCACCAGTAGTCAGTGAACTCTAAATTTTGACAGGCTTGCTCCAGTGGATAGAGCGATGATCCTAAGTTAATACCAGTGCTTCTGCTAATGACAAATAACCTGGTACCTAGATATTATTGGGAGTAAGAAAGATGGCTGCTTTGGAACACATTCCCAAGGGCTACTAGCTGGTCTTCAAAAGAAGAATCTAAGCAGACTTGGAATATGGACCATCTCCATACACTGAGATGAAAGAAACAGAGATGCTTTTTTCAAAGCCTCCTCAGATAGGCAGGCAATCACTGAGTCATTTTAGGTAATGGGTGGAGTTGAAATTTAATAAATAAATAAATAAATAAATAAATAAATAAATAACCAAGATGTACAGTTGGTGAGCAGGGACTTGGAGCATGTGAGTTTCTCTTGACCCCACAATACATTGTCACCAGAGGAGGGAGGCCCAACTGGAAGATCAGTGTACAGCAAGGAGGCATGCTCATTTGTGGAAGGCCCAGCCCAAAGGGATGGGGCCCATGCTCATAAGGAGAATTCCTGGAGGTGAATACTAGAATGGGTTCAATGAACCGTTCTGCACATGCTCAGGAATTCATTCCAGAGATTCATTCCGACACAAAGTACTTGTTCATCTGGAAAATGCTTTGGTCAATAAATAATGTTTTGCAAGGAAGGTTTGTAGATTTGAATGTGTGAAAGAGAAAGCCTAACTCACAACAGATAGTCAGTCATTTCCACTTTCCATAAAACAACAACTTGATCAGTTTTGTGCATCTCATCCAAGACTTTAAGTGAGAATTCTTACTCTAGATTTCAAATGGGCCATAATTCTTTTCATTAAAATTGTATCAACTTATTTAATGATTTTTTCTGCTCATTTCCACTCCCTTTGGATTCAATTCCACTGAGGTCCTAGAATTTCTTTGCTTTTGAGCTGCAGCTTGCTTATTTTTTGAACTGACTCAGGATTAGATTTTTATAGCCATCGATTAGACCATGTAGTCTTCAAAGATATAAACTCTGCACTGCCTTTTAAAAGAGGTCCAAAGCCTCTGCCTCTCAGTAAGATCAGAAAGGGGGACTCAAGAGCAGGTGAGGAAAGAGGCTCCCATTGTAATCTGCATTGCCACACACTGTGCAATTAACTAATTGAGTGTCTTCGATTTTGCATGGAGTTGGAGTAACTGCAGGGAGACCTGTGTGGCTGCCTTAATGAGGAGTAGTTAATCTCGCCTTTAACTGAATTTAATTTAGAGCACCGATGAAGTGATTGAGGGGAGCAACACGTGTACTTGCTGCACATTCAGCTTGGCAGGTGCTGGAAGTCAACAGAAAGATATTGATTAATTTTGAATGGCCAGAGGCATTAATAATCAGAGAAACTGCATTTTGCAATATAAATCATGAGAAAGCCTCTGCTTTCTGACCTGAGGCAAGAGGTTCCACAACCACCCAACACAATAAGACAAATATTTGCAGTTGTGGCAGAGCCACACTAATTTTTGTCCATGTGGTCATTATTGCTGTAGAGAAAACAAATTAACTATCCAGGAAATATACTCCATTAGGCGTGCAATTAACTTGCTTTATATTAGCCATGATTACCAAGGTTTACTGGCTTCTATTTTAAAAGGGCAAAACTCCATTTGGAGGGTCAGCAAAACAGATACTTTATGGGTATTTCTTACCACAGACCACAATTAGCTTTGTTAATAATTGCCCAACAACCTCCTAGGAGAAAACTCTTCATACTGTCCCAGAAAGATGTACAGTAGAAATACAGTCTTCCTTGAACTATCAAATGGATAAGCATTTAGAATTCTTAAGCCTTTATTCAGGGAATTGTTTACTCATCTTAGAATAAGTTTCTTGACCAGAAATTCAAAAGCCCCAACTCTTAAAGTCTCCATAACTTGTAAGACACTGTTTAGTCCCAGGCTGTTTGTGGCTGGGCAGGCTATTAAGCTGTCTGAGGTGAAGAGCAAGCTGCATAGTACTCAAGGCGGGTCAAGTCATTTTGGGCACCTGAGGCAGGTAATCCCACAATGCCTCTCCCATTCCTTGCACATCAATACTACATTAAATCTTTGCTGTTTTTCTTGACAACTGTTTGAGGTGCCACTTCTTTCTGTCTGATGACAGGACCAGCTCCGTATCATGTCACAAGCGGAATGTGGTCAATCTTTCTCCAGTCCTAAAGGCTTTTCTCAGCTAGAATGCAGGGCCCCAGATACACCTTTTGCAGAGCTTCTCTGCAAAAGATATGTCTTCTGTTGTTGTGAACCCTCACTTGTGGAAGTTTCAGGATGCTGTTGACCCTCAGAGCCTATCCCATGGTTTTCAGTCTTTTTTGCAAGATTTGTTTTGATTTGGTTTTCTGCTGTAGAGTTAGGAAATTCTGTTATTAAATTTTGCATTGCAAAATAGTGGAACAAAAGAGTCACAAATCTGCAGCCATAACATAGCATAACCTTGGGTTTGGGTAAATACAGTGCTTTTTTTGTCATAGAACGCACCAGAATGGAGTTCCGGCACCTTTTTTCTACAGATTTTCTAAGTTTTAAAAGTAACTTTTGAAAATTTGATGTTTGGTCCACGTGGATTTGAATTGCCCTGTTGAGCATAGCAGGTCAATGGCAAAATCATTAAAACGGTGCATGTGGGTTGCTTGTGTGTCGAATCCGATGCATGTCTACTTCTTCTGTGCTGGTTGTGATGGTGCGGCTTGGCTTGTGGTGCTGCTCGGCTTGTGATTGGTCGTGTGGTCGCGTGCTGAGTGCTTACTGCAGGCGGCGACCATTATGTTTCGTTACACAACTGACGTGTGAGGGTGTGTGTACAGTGATTGACTATGTGTGAAAGGTAAATAATTTCATGAGTTCTGGCACCATTTTTCTTACAAAAAAAGCACTGGGTAAATATATATATATTTATATTGAAAGGGGGAGAAATACAAACTTTTTTTGTGCAGGGGGGAAACATGTGAAGGATGCCTTTTCCTTTTGCAGTGAAAATGGGAGAAGAAGCTTCAATAAAACAACAGATTAGACAAGCCTTTAGAGCTTCTCTGAATTTTGGGGGCTTCTTTCCCTGTGGAATAGTTTTTGTTCTCTTAATGTATTTGAGGGCAATTAAAGTTGGTCATCTGGTGCCTAGGATTTCCAAATATATACTGGAAATGATCAGAATCTGAAATCTATCAGAATCCTTTCACTAGTACAATTATGGTCTAGTTGACCCTTGCTGTACCATCTAATCCTATAATTCCACTTGGAAGGAAAGAGTTATTACTACAAATTATTGCTACTATTTTTATGATCCATTCACATTTTAACCAGGTATATCTGTGGATGCAAGGTGAAATGTTAGGTATAAACTCTTGCATGATCCTGAAATTTTCTAAATTAGTATTACTGGGAATGTGGAAAACCTTACTGATATTGACAAATTCAAAATAGAAGTGTACTGAATTGTTAGATGTATTTGTTTTGGAAAGGGTACGATTCAGAAGTTCTATTTCAAAATGCCTTTTCAAAACTGAAATGTCAAAGTAGATGTATCTTTACCAATAGTTGATTTTATAGGGTTGTTTTTTTTAAGAAAATGCCAATATATACATTTTGAATACAGGCACTAACTCATTAATGTAACTGATATCCATGCAATCTTCTGATATGGAAGTGCTGGTGTGACTGTAGCCAGCTACTTGTTTTGAAGTGCAATTGACTGGTTCATGTACATGGTTATCACTAGATAATGGCAAAATCATGGGATGAATTGGATTTGTCAAGCCAAGATCAGTCTCCTGATCAATCCCCCTGCCCTGTGCTTTTCAGTGGAGTCACTTTACACATTAGTAGCCACTCAACAAGTGATCAAGTGCTCTGCCTGCACCAGTCAAGATCATGGGGTGCCAGAGATTTGAAATTGGAATAGCCTCCTGAAATAATAGTGAAGACAGAGATTTTGACATTTAATGCAGCTATTATCTCATACCTCCTTGGGATACTAATTGCTTGCAACAAACCCTAGTCCTAACCTGGGCAGGGAACAGACTGGGAGAAAGTGACTTCATGCTTCATTTAAAATCAATTTATGCTTGCTTGCTTGGTCTTGTGAATGCACAGGAGCTTAAATCTAGTTGCAGTCTGTTGACTTCCTTCTGATGAAGGCTTTGAACAATGTCAAAAGAGTGTACATTTTATGCATAATCTAATAAAGGGGATTATGCTAATACACATTGCCACTCTCCTTGCTTGTGATACAGCAACTTTCTGAACAAGGATTGCAAGTGATGCTGGCACAAGGTTTTATTTTGGGACAAAGTTGGTTTGTTTAAAAGCAGTTGCTCCGATCTCTGCACACCACTGACACCCTTATGTTTGTTTCATGCTCTGTTGTTTACTGAATTCCCTCAAATTGGCTAAAATTGGTATTGAATTTGTGTGGTTAGATTAAATTAGGGATTTGGGAAATTGCAGCTGGCATGTTTAATCAAAGGCTGTGTAGGCTGCCAGTAAGCTTTCTGATTGCCAGAACTTCCGAGTTCATACTAAGAGTTTTGATTTGGAGGAAGGAAATATGGTGAGATACTTTTCACTTTAAAAGCAACACTTCTCTTTTATGGAGTTAATATGTTAAGGACATAATCCTATCTGCATTCAAGTCATCCAAAATTAGTCATATGATTAGTTTCCTATTCAGATTTTTCCCCTTTAGGCAATTAAAGAAGCAGAACCAGGAAGAGAGACAAATCTTTTTTAAACCACCTTTCTGTTTCAGCACCTTTTTAGTTGAATATTCATGCCTCCACTCCCCCCCCCACTGGCCAGTCATCCCACTCTGCAGATCTTCAGCCTGCACTGGGCACACCAGCACTGTGGATGAGATGGGGCAATGATGAGTCAGTGTTAGAGCTTCCCATTTCATATGGTATCTCTGCTTTTATGGCATAGCATGCCAAATCAAGAGGTAAATCCATGATAATATATCGTAGGAATCTGAGAGAGCCTCTCAAGTTACAATCTTCTCAGATAGGATTGCCCAATTCTGAGGAAGATTTTTTTTGGGTGGCGGGGGGTTGCAATTTCGAGGCTTCCCAAGTGAAGATACTGAAACAGAGTGTGAGAACCAGCCCGCCTTGAAAAGGAGGGAGATGTTTCTGAACTGGAAGGGAGAGGCAAAGCAGCGGGAGTTCTTTGACCCTGTCGGGAGACGACAAATGGAGTGAGGGGACCAATTAAGAGGTGTCTGATGTTCCTGCCATCTCACTCTCAAGCAGCAGGAGCCAACCAGGGGCAAGGGGGGATTCAGAATCTCATCTGAAAGGGAGGGAAGGAGCGGATGTTTCAGTTTGGGTTCCATCCTTCACATGGGCAGATGCGTCTCCCACATCTCAAATGGATCGTTACTTTGATTTATGCTGTTTTGTAGGCTGTTAAGCTCCAATAAAAGGCTGTGCTTCTAAGGGCTCATCTAAGTCTGCCGGCAAGGGACAAGTGGGGAAAGAAGCCTGTTCACAACAACAGACCTATTCTCCACCAGTGTCTTCAGTACAATTCAGGCTGCAATTCTGCTGCGATCTCATAATATCTGTAAATCCCACACCATCAGATATGGCCTAAACGAGATGGCAGCTTGTGCATGAGCAGTCCTCCTTCCAAGAAGCACATGGAGGAGTTGGTGTCTTAGTATTCAGAGCTATGCATGATACTGTGATTCTAAAAATCTTCAGATTAAGTGCTATAAGGTTTTTTTCTGGAAGAAAGCACAGTGCACTGCAGTACCTTGGAAGCAGATGAATAATGAACATACCAAGTTTACAAAACCCATGATGCAGTGTAAACTTGAGCAAAATGCATGTGCTTAAAATCCTGCATATTCTGTGTTAATATCTGATGTACCAGCTTAGTTCAGACATCCTGACAAACTGTGGTTTTCAGTACAGATAATTTTACAGAGCCCTGCCTATTTCTTCCTCCTGGTCACAATTTCTCTCCTCAATTTCCTTTTGCCTTTCCTGGTTTGTTAATGAGGGAACAGTAGGAAAAGCACACAAAATTCCAGCATGGTCTGATCCATGGTCTGATTCTGCACCCCCATTGCTTTCTGATGCATTGGTGGTGGCAATCAACTGCATTTTCATTTTGCTAACCAAAACAATCTTATCCTTCCATTCCTGCTAGTAATTATAATCTTCTTCAGAGGAGTCCTCATCTCCTGGCATCATATGAACCTTATCGTAGCTTCAAAAATGCAATTGGATACACACTGAATTCTAGTAAAAAAAAAACAAGACTCAGGATAAATCTGCAGTAAACCCTCCATAGCTTCAAAATAAGAGATTAAGTTTTCTGTTAGTTTGTATTCTATACTGCAGGAAAGTGGAATAAAAGTTTCCACAACATTTTATGGATCAGAACTCCTGTCATCCCTGGCTATAGGCCATTCTGTCTGGGATTGCTGGAAGTTGGAATCCATCTAGAAGGCCACATGCCACAGGGGACCCAGCAGTCTTTTAAGAGATGTGCATGCTACTCAGCACAAAATCATAAAATAGTAGAATTGGAAGGGGGCAGAGGACCATCAGTTCTAACCTCCTGGCCAGTGCAGGACTCCTAGGTAAACCGTCCTTCTCAAATGGCTGTCCAGTGGCATCATGAAAGCCTTGGATGGAGGAGAGCTTAGGTAATTGGTTCCATTGTAGTACTGCTCTACAGTAAGGAAATTTTTCTTGATATCTGGCCAGAATCTGGCTTTCTGTAACTTCAGCCATCTTCTGCACTCTGAAATGATTGAGAAGAAATCCTGGCCTTCCTTCATTTGACAACCTTTCAAGTACTTGAGGAATATGATCATATCTCTCCTTTTCTTGAGGATAAGCATGCCCTTCTTTCAATCTCTTCTCATAGGGCTTTGTTTCCATTCCCTGGATCTTTCTTGTTGCTCTCCTCTGAACTATTTCCAGCTAGTCTACATCTTTCTTAAATGGTGGTACCCAGAACTGGACACATTACTCCAGATGAGGTCTGATGAATGCCAAACATAGGCAAACTAGTACTTCAAGAGATTTGGAAGTGATACTTCTATTAATGCAGCCTAGACTCATCTTAACTCATGATCTCACTCCCTGAGAAGGAAGGATGGACCCATTCCTGCTCTCTGATCTCTCAGCATTCTGGATAGTTTATCTGCTTTTCATGACAAACTGAACACTTGCAAACATGGATCTTTATCCAACTTTATGTATTTATGTATTTATAATAAGAGCGGCAGTGATGGGTTTTGAGGGAAAAATCACAAAAGATTTGAGAAACTGTTGAACGTGGATAGCATGCTGTATGCAGACAGGTAGACACAATGGGGAGCAATTTAAAGCAGCCACCCCTCATTTAGCAGCAGTTTCATGTGCCAGCTCCCCTTTAGGGAGTGAAGTCAATTGTCAGTGCTGAGGTTTTCACATTCTATTCTCTTGAAGCTTATCACCATTTGTTCTATTAGAAGATCTATAATGATGGATAAACTTCACCAAAAGGGGTGCTTAGTTGGAATAAATGGATTTCTGGAAAACAAATCGTTTTGATTTTGAAATCTTTTTTTTAAAATGCACATTTTTCAATAGACAAGTTTGTAAATATGCAAACATTTCTCCATCAGGTTCTCTCCTGATTTTAATTTTATTGCTGTAGGTTATTTGTAATTTTTAAACACACACACACACACACACACACACACACACACACACACACACTAACTGCCCTCTTGCAAAGTGAAGTGGTACCCTCTGGATTCCAAGTGTTTGTGTTTTGGAGCTCAGTTCCTACCTTTACTTTGTAGTTAAGTCTTGAACAAGTTACATTTCTTTTGCCTTGGGTGAAATGAGTCATTTTGTGAGTATACCAGCAACACCCCTTCAAAATCCCAAATAGGTCAACTGACCCAATGGGTTGGGGACCCCAGAATTGAAACAGTATCCACAGTTCTCTTATTTATGTTGGGTTTGTGCCCCTTTGCATTATGTCTTTCCATGTATTTTTAATCAGACAATCATATGATATCTTGTCATACTATTGTGCAATAACTGACACTCTGGATTCTAAACCAGCTGAGCTTTAGTAATATCAAGGACTTCAATGCAAACTACAGATTTGCTTTGCACAGAGCCCTTCATCCCCCAGGCACATATGTCTGAGTTACAAAACTGGGAAGTGGCTGCAGATGCGTGAGTGATTGGAGACTGGCTTGAATATGGTTTCTTTCTGGCAAAGCTCCAACAGACATCAGTAATTTATACATTTCAGACTTACAAACTGTCATTTGCATAGCAGAGAGAAGTGCATCTGCCACCATTTTCAGCCAATTTACTAACATTAATTCGCAGAACTTGATTAAGGAAAAGGAGCAATATTAAAAAAAAGGCTGCTAATTATTATTTGAAGATTGCTTTGCGTTGTTTTATTTCTGATGTCTATTTTTACCATCTGAGAACAAGGATCTTTTTTTCCCTGCTTCTTCAGGCAGGTGGCCTTCTGTTAGCCCAAAAAATCTTATTTCCTCTACTTTAAAGGGAATTTCTAATCTTTGATAAATGTCTTTTCTTGTGACTTAGAGAGTGAAGTGTAATTCCATCTGATCTTTTATAAAGAACTTCTTACAACGATCATTGCTTGAAATTCTTCTGATAGATCCTATACAACTTAAGGAATGAAAGCCCCAAAATAAAACATCTCTTTGCTCTGATCTTTAACTCTGTTTACAGAATTGAGACGCACCAAACCCCCTTTTTGTCTTATCACATGCATCCATATAGCATCATAAATGTATATAGCTCTAGGGCAGGCCACATAAAGACATGATCAAATAAGGAAACTTCTAAATGCATGTTTGGAAGTTCTATGGAAGGACTAGCTTCACTGATTGATCTAAGCATAAGCTGGTCTAAGAATATAAGAAAGGCCCTTCCTCTAACAGATCTAGTCTAACAGTCAGCTGTGCCTGGAAGCCCTAAAGGTAGATATAAGTACATAAGATAAGGCATGTGCTATCAAACCAATAGGCCGCCCAGTCTAGCACTCTGGTCACATGCTACTTGCAGGGTCTTTCAAGCAGGATGGGTACAAGAATTCCACCTGTCCCAGCTGCTCCAGCATGAAGGCACGCTGCCTCTGATGATGGAGGTACCACAAAGCCAGCATGGATAGTAGCTTTTGATAGCATCCTCCATGATCTCGTCCAATTTAAAGTGATCACTATTCAAGCAATCAAAGTGGGTGGCCATCATTGCATCCTATGACAATGAATTCCATAGTTTAACTATGTGCTGTTTGAAGAATTACTTCCTTTCCTCTGTCCCACAGATTAGTTTCATGGGATGACCTTGGGTTCTAGATGGGAAAAAATGCTTCCCTCATTCAGTTTCTCTACAGTCTCCTCACTCTTCTTTACTGCTCTTTTACTTCCATTACCATTCAGTGGTCCAACTTGCACTTCTCTAGCTGGTTTCTCTCAATATATTTTAAGAATTATTTGTTGTTGGTTTTGATGTCATTTCTGATATGCTCCTTGTTGCAAAATGATTCCTTGCTAAGCAAACAGTGGCTTTCACCACTGTTCCTCAGCAGCATGTATGCAGAGCAACATCACTTCTCTGAACAGAGTTTCCGTATAGCCATCACGATTAAGGCATTGGCAGATCACTCCTTCGGCAATTTGTCTAATCTTCTTTTAATGACTGTCTAAGAAAGAAGTCCTCACCACATCATGTAGCACTTATTTCAGTAACTTAGTTATGTGGTTTGAGAAGAAGCAACTCCCTTGGTATATCATGCATCTGCTCCAAGCAATTTCACTTAATCACTCCAAGCTCTACTTTTATGGAAGGTGGTGATAGGGAACTCTTCATAGTCTAGTAGATTCATCTATGGACCAATCTAGACTTTTTGTAACATGTTGTATACAAGTACTAGGACTGTACCCTTTCGGACTATATGCATTTGTGCAGAACAGACAGAAGCTTGAATGGTTTCACACAGTCAAATCTTTCTACCTTAGAAAGTAAATTAAAATGACTTTACCTATCTTACAGCTATTATAAGGAAACAGTTCTAGTTTATTCCTGATGTTCCATATGTTCATCGAAATACTTGTATTTGTTGTTGTTTTGTTTGTTTCTCTAGTATGTGTGCATAAGCATGTCATCTCCTATTTCATATAGTCTAAACTTATTCCATCCCAGAAATTCTATGCATATATTTCTTCCAACATTTTGAGGAATAATGCAATGGATTACAGTAGAAGTGGAAACTTTTTTACCTGGAGGACTGAATTCAAATTCAGAGAAGCTCTCAGAGTTGTTGTCGGGCAGCTGTCACAGCAACACTCCATGATGATCCACCATGTTAGACTGGATGTTCCATGAAATACCCATGGTTAACCTGGCAAACAGATGGACTCATTGCGGCTGCTTTGCTTGGCCCACTTTCTACCTTGGTTCTTCAGGTAGGAAGAGAGGAATGAGTCCCTGCTCCCTTCCTGTGGCAAAGCTGAGCCATTTGTAGCTTGCTGCAGCTCCCCATTTTTCTCAAGAGAAAGCCAAATGTGGGAAAAGGGGTTTCAGTCTTTGCTGGGCACTGTACAGGGAAGGGACCTGCTGCCCCTGAAAAGGGGAAAGCCCCAGCTGAGGCTTGAGATGCCCCCATTACTGTTTCTGCAAGTGAAGGCATGTGTGCATTTGATGGGAGTAAAACTGAAGTTTGGTTTTGTGTGCACATTTCAGGGTGCACAGAAATTAACAACAACAATTGGACAGGCCACTGTGGCACTTTGAAGGGGGACGTCCAAATGGGCATCAGGGAAGCTTTGTGGCACCTTGAAAGTGATTCCCGAAATGACAGCTGCCCAAATATGAAAAGGCATGCAAAAGACATGTGAAAGATGTAAAGTGTCCAGCTACTTAAAGTGGATGGCAGAGTGATAACAGATGACAAGGCAAAGGTGGAGGTGCTCAATTCATACTTCGCCTCGGTCTCCTCCCACAAGAAAATCTACAGCAAGGAGGAAGGATAACTGCCAGTGAGAGATGGCAGCCCAAGATTGACAGAGAAATGGTCAAGGTATACCTAGATGGAATAAACACACTCAATTATCCAGGGCCTGATGAACTCCACCCCAGAGTCATAAAAATGCTAGCGGAGGAAGTCTCAGAACTCATGGCTATTATCTTCAGTAAATCCTGGAAAATGGGAGAAATGCTAGATGACTGGAGAAGGACTAATGTTGTCTACATCTTCAAAAAGTGGAAAAAGACAAAACTGGGAACAACAGACCAGCTGGTTTGACATCAAACCCTGTCAATTTTCCCTGTCAATCCCGGGAAAATTCTGGAGAAAATTATTTAAAAATCAGCCTGCAAACATCTCAAAGCAAATGGAGTTATTAATAAAAGCCAACATAGATTTATAAAAATGAATCTTTTCAGACTCATTTAATCTGATTTTTTGACTGGGTAACCTCCCAAATGGACAGAAGGAACAGTGTGGACATAATCTACAGTGTTTAGCAATACTTTTGACATAGTGTCCCATAACAACCTGATACGTAAATTAGCAAAAAGTGGACTATACAGAAGAACCATTATTTTATTTATTTATTTATTTAATTTATTTTTCGATTTATATCCTGCCTTTTTTCCTACAAAGGGCTCAAGGCAGCTTACATCATTCTCCTCCTCCATCTTATCCCCACAACAACATCCCTGTGAGGTAGGTTGGGCTGAGAGTCTGTGACTGGCCCAAAGTCACCCAGGTGGCTCCATGGCCGAGCTCGGACTCGAACCCAGGTCGCCTGAGTCCCAGTCCATGCTCTTAACCACTACACCACACTGGCTCACACATTAGGTGGACACAAGATTGGTTGCTGTATCAGACACACAATGGCACCTTCTCAAACTGGATGGAGGCAACTAGTTGGGTGCTGCAGGGCCCGGTGTTCTTCAACATCTTTATTAATGATTTAGACAAAGAAGTACAAGGAAAGACAATCAGATTTGTAGACAAATAGTGAACACCCCAGAAGACAGAATGAAGATCCAGAGAGATCTTGATAAATTTGAATGCTGGGCTGAAAGTAGCAGAATGAGATTCAATAGGGACAAGTGCCAAGTCCTCCACCGAGGAAAAAGAAACCAAATGCATTGATACAAGATGAGGAATGTGGCTTCGCAGAACTGAAAAGGAAAAAAAAGACCTTGGAGGTATTGTGGGCAACAGACTAAATATAAGCCAACAATACAATGCAGCTGAAAAAAAGGAAAAATGCTATATTGGGATGCATTAATAAAAGTATTACTTCCCAATTACAAGTTGTCATAGTTTCCCTATACTCTTCACTAATCAGAGCTCATCTAGAATATGTGTCTTGTTCTGGGCAGCAAGATTTAAGAAAGATGCAGAAAAATTAGAAAAGGTCCAGAGGAGGTCATCAAAAACGATTCAGGGCTTGGAAACATTGTTCTATGAGGAGAGACTGAGAGAACTAGGCTTGTTCAACCTTGAGAAGAGAAAACTGAGGTGGTGGCGGTGGCGGTTGGGAGGGCATAATATCACTCTATAGGTGCCTCAAAGGCTGTCACAAAGAGATCAAGATCTCTTCTCACTGATACTAGAATGTAGGACACAGAATCAACTCAGGTTGTGACAACCCATTGATGTTTGGAAATGTTAGAAACTGAACTCAAATGCATCAGATTAAAGTATTGTACTATTTGCCTCCAAGTGATTCACATGCCTGCAAGAACGTTCAGTTTTCCAGATCTCTGTGTTTTTAAATAGAACATTCATTCTTCTCTATCCAATGCAGGGGTTGCGTTGTTAACAAGCCCTGCATTTCCATTCTTCTTTCTCTTCTCGATTTGAGCTCACCTGTAAGATACTGTTTGTGTGCCTTTCTTCCACATCGATGCAAATCAGAGTAAGTCTGTGTTTCAGGTTGTTGCACAGGTTGTTTTAGGACCCAGGACTTACCTTCACATTCTGCTTATGCAGTGAGTACTTACGTGACCAAAATTTTAAGGGGTTACATGCTTAATGCCACCTGGGTAAAACATTTTCCACTAAATTATTGAAATATAAAATTAGGGAGAATAAAGACACAAAATCATGAATAACTGCTCTGCAAACTTGATGTGCAGTGCTCAACTGTAATGAGAAACCACTTTTGACTTTGCCCTGGGAAAATGAAAATGTACCCAGAGAGAATTCATTAAGTTCAATAAATGTGATTGTTGCTTTGAATATCTCATGTCAGTCCTGCTCAGTTTGCACATGAAAATGCAGCCCACCTTTATGTTGCATGTATATGTATATATTCATTTCTCTGCTTAAAAAACCCAGTCTTTGTGATCTATTTTTATTCTGATACTATTTTTATTCTGATCTTGTAGTTGGTAGGCATGGAAGCGATCTCCTGATTAAAATTAATACCAACAACAACGACCAAAGCAAAACACCCCCCACAGCAAACAATGATTTTGCACATCTTAATCTGTGGTTACTAAATGATGAGCTGGGCTTTCCTTATGACACACTGGAAACCAATCAACAAAGGAGGTCAAGAGGCTTGTGAAGTAGGCCAAGATGACCTACTCTATCTTTGTATCCCACATCTGCCTGAGTTTAAGATGTATACATGGTCAGGCTGTCATTGCCCTGGGAGAAAGAGTGGATCAACCTCATCATTGTTTTGCTTGTCATTGGCACTGGAGACATCTTGCAACTTTTCCCAGATGTTTTGGTTTCCTATCATATTATTCTCATATAACCCCAGTCCTCTACCAGCTTCACTGGCTCCCCATTGAAGTCCGGGCTCAATTCAAGGTGTTGATAATCACTTACAAAGCCCTTAACGGCTGGGGACCCGGATACTTAAAGGAACACCTGCGGCATATTTGCCCTACCACCCCTTGAGATCGGCAGCAGAGGCTTTCCTCCGGGAGACTTCTGTGAGAGACATCAGGAGGCAAAGTACCCAGAGGAGGGTTTTCTCTGCGGTGGCGCCCCATCTATGGAATGCACTCCCCAGAGAGGTCTGCCTGGCGCCGTCTTTATTTGTTTTTCGGCGCCAGGCCAAGACCTTTTTATTCAAACAGTATTTTAATCATGTTTAATATTTATATATTTTAATTATGCAGCCAGTGTGTTTCCAGGTTTTAATTGTAATTGTTTTATTTGTTACTTTTGTGAGCCGTCCCAAGGCTATGTAGCAAGGGGACAGCATATAAAAACTTTAAATAACTAACTAACTAAATATCATCCCAGACCATTGAACATACTGGCTGGAGCATATGGGAGCTGTAGTGCAAAAGTATAGATGATATCAGATGGGGATATAAGCTAGATCAAAAACCTACACCTCAGCCACCTGTTCTCACAATTGTTTGCCTTTGTTGTACATCAACTGTGAAAAAACAACTGTGAGAGCTGATGGCTAACCTCAGGTGTTGTGTCTTTTGTTTTGTCTTGTTTCCAATCCTAAACGCATTCATTCCATGTGGCATTGGCAGCCTCTATGCAGCTTTTCATTTTGACTCTACCAAATTCTTACCTGGACTGTGGCCTCATGTACATATTTGGACTATCAGCACTAATCCTTTCTTGGGGATGGTCCTGAAGGCAACTTGTTGTAGTGCCCTTTCTTTTAAATAGAATAATAGCCCTGTTGTCTTTCATAAAGATAATCAGAGCCTACTATTGGCTCAACAATCTTTGGGGGAGAGGTACTCCTGATGGGATGTCAAGCAAACATAACCTTGTGAAGATTGCAGTCATTGGTTCTATTCATTTCAATCAGATTGCAAGTCATTGTTGTTGTTAGTTGCGAAATCATGTCCGACCCATCGCGACCCCATGGGCAACATTCCTCCAGGCCTTCCTGTCCTCCACCATCCCCCAAAGTCCACTTAAGCTCACACCAACTGCTTCAGTGACTCCATCTAGCCGCCTCATCCTCTGCCGTCCCCTTCGTCTTTTGCTCTCAATTGTTCCCAGCATTAGGCTCTTCTCCAGGGAGTCCTTCCTTCTCATTAGGTGGCCAAAGTATTTGAGTTTCAGTATCTGGCCTTCTAAAGAGCAGTCAGGGTTGATCTCCTTGCAGTCCAAGGGACTCGCAGGAGTCTTCTCCAGCACCACAGTTCAAAGGCCTCAGTTTGTCAGCACTCAGCCTTCCTTATGGTCCAGCTTTCACAGCCATACATTGCAACTGGGAAAACCATAGCCTTGACTAGACACACTTTTGTTGGCAGGATGAAAAGTAGATAATTATACATGTGGAAGCTCAACAAATCTGCCCATCCCTGACTTGAAGAATCTTTGTGTGACAATGTTTAAAAAACTAGAACTTACACATAGATATATGCATATTAATTATGCCAGAAGAAATGAAACAAAAATGAAAATAGATAGAAAATAATTTAAAAATTTATGAGTATAAATTCTGGAGCAGCCATACCTTTGTATTACATGGGGTAGATAAAAGAACATCCCTTCTTTAATGTTTTGCTGTGTTCAAGACAGAAGGCAATTTGACATGGACTCCATTATTCTTACTCAGCATTATACTTCTACAATGGATTCCTTAGCCTTATAAAATGTTGGTGAGAGTCATAAGAAAGTCTCATGGAAAACAGAAAAGATATTCCCAGCAACTGCACCTGCAAAATGAGACGACCGGCCACTCCGCACTCCAGCTATAACCAGAGTGCCCAAACTAAACTCAATCTGGTCTCATACAGTCTCAGCATGGACTCTGGTGCCTACAGACATAAGGGATAAAATCGGCTTCCCAGGTTTCTTCATTCTTCCCTCCAGTCTCCAAGTCAACAGAATGTCATGCAGAGATCATACAATACGAAGTGGCAGCTTTCTTCTTCCTTTCACAGAGCACAAGGACACCGCAAGTTGCCTCTCTGCCCCATCTTTCTCTTTTCTTCCTTTTACTCTTGCCCATTTTAATTTCACATAGAAAACTCTACCTACTTACTCCGGCATTAGTTTTTCACTCCCTTATTGTCACATCAGGCACAGACATTTCCTGACCAGGATTAATACGAGTTTTTTTCTCTCATCCTGGGTGTGGCATGGATGGTGGTGGAGATTAATGCTTACAGACCTTTTGCTCCCCAACATTTCTTTTTCTAAAAACTGCACCCAAAACTTTTCTTAACTTTGTATTGTCCTTAAGCAAAACACTGCAAAAGGAGTGTTCTTGAATTCTATCTAAGAACACATTTGATTCACGAAAGCCTCTGCTCAATCAAAGAACTTTCAGTCAGCAGAGTGGACAGAATTGGAAACATTCCTTTGTTACTCATTTTCATGTATTTGTTTATGTCAATTTATATGCTACTGAACATAAGAAATACTACACTTATCAAACAAATGATAACCAAGCACAAAGAAAATGAAATAATAAAAAACCCAAATACTTAATAGATGTCAGTCTGACCTTTTAACTTAAAAAACTCATTTCAAGTTAGCACTACTTTTCCCATTAAAGAAGATAAATACAATTAAACTCAACCGGAATGAGGGCACAAATCATGAAACAATGTAGTAACATGTTATAGTATGACCAAAAGATGGAAGCTGATAGCTGATTCATGTTATATGCAGCTAATTTTAGTGAGTGAATAATTTACAGTGAATAATATTTCTCCCTACAGAAATGTCATATTAGGCAGAATAACATTTATAATTTATTTATTTATTCACTTTATTTTTATACCACACAACAGCTGAAGTTCTTTGGGTGATTTGCAAAGCACATAAAAGCAATAAAAATACATTGTATAAAAATATATATTAAAGCATCATTAAAAGTTTACAAAATTTTAAACCACATATTAAATGTGTGTGTGTGTGAGTATCTCTTAACGTAAGGGTAAAAAAATGAAAACTAGCAGGGCTCAGAAGCTATTTGAATGTCTAACAGGAGAGGATGGGAAAAGAGATAATAAGGTTGGTGACAGGCAGACTTCAGTGGGGAGCTTGTTCCATGACTGGGATGGGGGGCACCACTGAAAAGGCCCTTCTGCTTGCCGCTACCCATCCAGCTTCCCTCAGAGGTGGCAATTGGTTGTAGTGTCTGGGTAGAAGAAGCTGGGGAGAGGCATTTCATCAGGTATCATGGTCCCACACTGTGTAGGGCTTTACAGGTTAAAGCCAGCACCTTGAATTGGTCTCAGAAGGATATAGTTAGCCAGTGGGACAGAATTGGTGTTATATGAACAGATCATCTGATCCTTGTTATTAGTCTGGTTGCTGCAATTTGTACAAGCTGCAGTCTGAGCAGTCTTCAAAGAGTGCCCCATGTAGAGTGCATTGCAGTAGTCTACCTTGGAGATTACCAGAGCATAGATCATTGATAGCAGGTTATCTCTTTCCAGATAGGATTGCAGCTGAACCACCTGCCGAAGCTGGGGAAAGGTGCTCTGATCCACTGAAGCCACCTGGGCCTCAAGTGACAAAGATGGCTCAAGAAGCACCCAAAACTACAAACCTGCTCCTTCAAGAGTGAGACCCTATCTAGAACAGGTTGAATTCCCTCATCCAGTCAGAAGAACCACCCACTACTAGCATCTCAGTCTTTTCTGGACTAAGCTTCAGTTTGTTAGTCCTCATCCAGTCCATTGTCACAGCCAGGCACCTGTTCAGCACATCCACAGCCCCACCTGCTGAAGATGAGAAGGAGAAAATGAGCTGCATGTCATCAGCATATTGATGGCAGTGCACTCTAACACTCTGGATGACCTCATTCAGCCATTTCACTTAGATGTTAAACAACATGTGGGACACGATTGAGCCCTGGGGAACCCCATACTGGAGAATAGAAGGTCAGAGCTATATCCCCCAACTACTGCCTTCTGGAGCCCCCGATTCAAGTGGGAACAGAACCACTGCAAAGCAGGGGCCCTCACTCACAGCTCAGACAGTTGCCCCAGAAAGAAACCATGGTTGATGGTATCAAAAGCTGCTGAGAGGTTCAGGAGAATCAATAGGATCACACTCCCCCTGTCTCTCTCCTTATGTAATTCACCATACAGGCCATCTAAAGCTGTTTCCATGCCAAACCCAGGCCTAAAGTCTGACTGAAATGGATCCACATAATCAGTCTCATCCAAGAGTGGCTGGATGCCTAATAATACAGTAAGAAAGCTAATTGCAAAAGAGAAGGGGATATTTTAGACAAAACTAAAAGTGCATGTATAAGGTGAAATGTACACAAAATACACAAGACCTTTCATGCATACTTTTTAAAAAATCTTAAGTTTGGGAATAAATGGATTTAAAGAGCCGAATCCAGTGTGGTACTTACACCTCTGACAATTATTTTCACTGATGAAAATTATCAATTATTTTCAATTTCAAATTTTCAATTATTTCCCACTGATGCTGCTGCACGAATAGTGGAACCTATTCTGCTCTTCTGCTCTTGGTATGGTATTTGCCCCCTGGAGATGTAGCACTTCCAGAGGAAGCCCTGGAAGAGGAACAAATGTTTCTCAATAAGAAACAGTTTGCCACAGCTCCCTTTTGCAAGTTGCACCCACCAGCCGTATTCTAGAAATGGGTGCCTTTACCATCTCTGATAGCCCCCCCCCCCCCGCCCCAAGTGCCAAAGCTTCCTTTGAACAGGTCATAAGGGAATCAGAAGAAATGGAAGCACCCTGTTGAATTCTGCCCTCTGATTGGAAGATTCTTGAGGCTCAGAACGAAGAGCATTTTAGACTGGAAAAGTGAGAAATTGAGAAAAACTGAAACTTTGTGCATTCCTGAGAAGGATACAGCTTACCTCACTGAGCTCAGGTGGTGAAATATATAACATGAAACACTCCAGATCTGCCTATCTAGATGCTCTCAGATTTCAGGTATGACCACTTGAAGCAGCACAGTTGTGGCAGTGTGGGACCTACCTGAAACTGCATGGGGGAGATGGCAGGAACCATTTGACTGGCTGCTCACGAGCATTCATGTTCAAGCCCTGTTTTGTTTGGTTCACGTTCCATGATGTTCAAATACTGCCAACCATGCCTGTGCTATCACAGGCTTCTTGAATTAGTTCCTCAACATATAGACAAGGAGAGAAGTGGCTTAATTTGTTCTGATGATAAAGAAAAATAAGAGTTGATACAATATGGCATAAAGTGAAGATTATTTTGCTGTAGCCTGTGAAGAAATATTCAGCCTAATATTTTAGAAAACGTTGACCGGTACACTTCTCCAAGTTCAAAACCCACACAGCAATATCAATGGGAAAATGATCTTTTTTTTTTCTTTTTTTTTCATTTTACTGTGTGATTTGTTACAGAAAAGAAGTGCCCATTAGAACTCAGCAGGCTCTTATGTCTTAGAAATCTCCACATGCTACTTGTTACCTAAGAAATATTATTTGTGCTGTTATGTACAATCTGTGCTTGAGTCCTTATCCCTTGTGAGCACACCTAGCATTAGACCACAATGTTAATAATACCTGCTCTGAGACAATTGCCGGAGAGGGAAATGGACCCTTGGTGGGTGATTGGGATTAACAGTGGTCTGTAATTGGCAAAAAATGCAGCACGCCACTTAAATGTTCTTTCTTTCTTTGGCTGGCTGGTTGGTTGGTCTTAAAACATATGGCTTAGCAACAGTTAGCATTTGGGGGAAAAACGGCCTTTGCACATAAACATATAGTGCCCCTGTGCTTCAGAATGCAGGCACAAGATGCTAACTAGACTAAGGGTCACACCATATTAAAGTTGCACTACAAGGCACACATTCCTGGGGTTGAGCTTAATGTACTCCAAGCGCATCTTGCACTTTCACTAAGAATTAACATTGTGCTTGTACTGGGACAACACCATGGCCTACAATCTGGGCCTAAATGTTGATTGTCATTGAATCATGGCTTATCTTGTTTTCTGAATCTGGATAAGATTACAAGCCATGGTGAACAACTCACATTCCACCGCCTAACAACAAACCATGAGTTCTCTTCAGGGATCATGTCTGGTTGACATGCCATGGCTTGTTAGTACCCATTAAGCCATGTTTCAACAACAACCCACACTCAACCCATTTCAGTTCTTGAGTCTGTGTTACCGTGTAGTCTGAACCCAGTCATTACAACAGGAATTAATGTAAATCACTTTAGTATAAAACACAGTGGAGGTCTAGAGCCTCAAACTAGCATAAGAACATAAGAAGAACCATGCTGGAACAGACCAGTTATCATTCTAGTCCAGCATTATTTTCACTTGGTGGCCAGCCAGCTGCCTACAGGATCTCCCACAGGCGATGACTGCAAGAGCAACCTCCTGACCGTGTTCCCCACCAAGCGGTATACATATATAGCTATCAGGCCTAGCATCCCTTGAAAGCCTTCTCCATTAATTTGTCCAATCCCCTTTTAAAACCTTTCAAATGGATGGCTTCACTATATATTATGGGAATCCCATGTTTCACTATGTACTGTGTGAAGGAGTTCCATCTTATATAAATTTGTCACCATCAGCTTCATGTGATGACTCCCTGTCCTAGTATTATGGGAGAAGGAAAATAATGTATCCCTGTTGACTTTTTCCACAACATGAATAATTCAGTCCCTTTTTATCATGTCTCCTTTTACTTATCTTTTCTCTAAGCTAAACCAACTTCTGTAACTTTCCCTCCTAGGAGGTTACTCCAGACATTTGATCATTTTAGTCATCCTCTTCTGGACTTTTTCCAACTGAACGATATCCTTTATTAGCTGTGAAGACTCCAAATGTACAAAATATTCTAAGTGAAGTCACATCAAAAATGTGCAGAAGGACAGTTTTATTTTCAATTCCTTTCCTAATTATGTCTGACATAGTTTGCCTTTTTCACAGCATCCACACACTGGGTCGACATTTCATCAAGCTGTCCACCACAATGCCAAAATCCCTTTCTTGATCAATCACTACCATCTCATATCCCATCTGTTTATAATTGAAGTTGGGGTTCTTTTGTCCCAATATCCATTACTTTGCTTATATTGATTTGCATTTGCCATTTTGATACACTTTGGAGCTCCTCACAATTCCTTTTGGTTTTAACGGCTTTAAATAGTTTGGTGTCATCTGCAAATTTGGCCACTTCACTGCTCACCCATAATTCCATATAATTCATGAATAAATGGAGAACCACAGATTCCTTTGGGATACTACTCTTTACATCCCTCCATTGGAAAATTACCATTTATTCTTACTTCTTTCTATTTTTCAACCAATCCATAAGTTACTGATGCATAAGAGGACATGCCTCTTATCCTATGACTGCTCAGGAGCCTTTATTGAAGGACATTGTTAAAACCTTTTGGAAGTCCAAGTAAACATCTACTGGTTCATCCCTGTCCACATGTTCATTGATACTTTCGAAGATTACTGAGGCAGGACCTCCACTTGTGGGAGCCGTGTTGATTCCTTTTCAGCAGGGCTTTTCATTCAATATGCTTACTAATTCCATCTTTAATAATACTTTCAACTGATTTACCAGAAACAGATGTTAAGATAAGTGTCATGTAATTTCCTAGAACTCTCTGGTTTCCTTTCTTAAAATTGATGTTGCATTGACCTTTCTCCAGTCCTTTAGGCTGTTACACATGTTCGAAAAAAGCTCAGTGACTTCATATTTGAGTTCTGTAAGAACTCTAGAATGGGTACCATCTGGGCCTGATTTTATTTATTTATTAACTTTCAGTTTGTCAGTAAAGTTGAGAATTTCATCTCAGTCTGCCTTAGTTCCTCAGACTCCTTTCCTGAAGACATCAGCTCAGAAGCATGTATCTGTTCTGTACCTTCTGCAGTGAAGATAGATGGAAAAAAATTGTTCAGTGTCTCTGCCTTTCATTACACTATTTGAATTCCATTTCCATCCAATGAATCCACTCCTTCTCTAGCTGTTTCCAGCTTCTGCTACATTTAAATAATTTTGTATTGTTAGTAATGATGTTCTTAGCAATGTGTTTGTCAAAGTATTTTTTGTATCATGTATCACCTGCTTGCATTTCTACCAATGCCTGCACTTATGACTTTAAAATGGTTGCAGTTCAGATATGACATAATAACTGTGTTGACCATGTTATTATGAGCTACATAAAAGGACTGTTACTATCATGGTCAGTTTTTAGAAAAACCACGTGACTTCCAAATGTAGAAGCAAAACTTGGTTGTAAGTTCTTTTTTGAACATAAAGAATATCAGTGCTGTTGTTTCTATCCATGTTATCAGGGACATTCCATTACTTCAAAGTTTGACAACATTTGGGCTGAGTAATTATCTTTCTGCCTTGACCTCTAGGTTTCAGTGCCATGGGCAATAGAAGTTGATGTGCACAACAAAATACGGAAGGATAGTCTTAGTGTAGCAAAGTGACACAGTCTCAGCCTCCCATTCCAGATCATCCTGGTTATGAACACATTTTAATCAAGGAAAACTTCAGATGTCAAACTGACTGATTTGACATACAATGTATTTTAATTGAGATATGCCCATTTCCTTGTTAGCAGACTGTAACTGTACAGTCTCCTGCATGTGTATTCAGAGATGCCCCCCCCCCGCATGGAGTTGCGGTATTCTATGACATAGGCTAATAATCATGAGGCTGTCCAATAGTCCCCCAGCACCACCTTCTGGGTACAATCAGCCAGATAGCATGGCTGGAAACATTCAATAATGGTGCCTCCAAGTATCACACTGGAAAACTGCCATGCGATATATGGTAATGGATGATACTGAGAGGTCCAACAGAATCAAAACAGTCCTCCATCCTATTGTCATGTAGGTTTTCTACCTGTCCTGAAACCAGATCTGAACCCTGATTGGAAAAGATCCCAATAATCAGTTCCATCCAAGAAAGACTTGAATTTTATTGCCATTACATTTTCTACGGTCTTATAGAAGAAATTAAAATAGGAAATTGTCACATCTTTCTTGGAAATTGCCCTGCGAAGAACTTTTTCTTACATTCTTTTCATATGCTAAAAGAATATTTGCTGAGCAAACCAGCTTTATTTCTAGAAATATACATGTATTTATTGTGACCAGGGTCTCAGAAACATGAATAGGATTTCATTTATCCTTGAATTCAAGATTGCTCAATAAAAAGGACATTATCAGACCAAAACTTTTCCCCATGCCTTCTAAAAGGAGATCATTGTCTTTAGAAACTGGTTTCTATTTCTCAGAATATTATTATGGCCATGCATTGTACTGGAAGAGAGATGGGAATTTGGTGGCATCTCCATTAAAAACAAAAACCTTAGCCTTCCACAAAATTAAGCAAAATGTTGCCCATTCTGAATAGACTCATGTCATAATTACGGGTATGGTATAAGCCATCTCCTTATTTGGTGTGCCTTTATTAGCCGCTTCTGATCAATCTTGGCATTTTGTCCCTCAGGATAAGAAAAATAGTTTAGTGGTGGCCTCTGTCCTGCTCTCCAAAAGACTCTTTGATCCAGTGGAGCCCTTTGTTAACTGAACGGAGGCCCTAAGGGTACAGTTATGCATTCATCCTTTCTCTTGCAGCCATCCTGACCCATCCCTCACACAGCTCTAGAGAGCATTGCCCCAGCATTTCGAAGCAGGTGGGGAGGAGGAGGAGAGAATCATCAAAAATTTCCCTGCCCCTGCTGGAATGGAAGCTTTCTGTGAATGGAAGGCCACTGCTGGATACAACCCAATATGTTTTAGGGTATGTTAAAACATGATTGTGTAGTTTGGAAGATTTATTTCAACTCTTCTGTTTTCTAGTTTTTAGCAGGGCTTTTTTTGTCATAGAACGCACCAGAATGGTGTTCCGGCACCTTTTTTTGACTGATTTTTCCAAGTGATTTTGAATCATCCTGTCGGGCGTAGCAGGTTGGTGGCAAAAATCATTAAAATAGTGCATGTGGGATGCTTGTGTGTCCGCACTGAGTGTGAGGGCACTGCTCAGCTTGGGACGCTGCTCGGCTTGGGATTGGTCCTGTGGTTGTGCACTGGATGCTTACTGCTGGCGGCGATCATTATGTTTATGTGTGTGTAGAGTGACTGGCTACGTGCAAAAGGTAAATAAGTTCTTTATTTCAAAAAAAAGTTGGTGAATTGAAAATCTTTTTTAGTGTAAAAATGTGACCCCAAGACATGAGTTCTGGCACCTTTTTTTTTTTTTTTACAAAAAAATCACTGGTTTTTAGACATCTTCAAAAGTATAGGAAGACAAATCTGTAGCATCTTAAATTCTGTGGGGCAAACCAGGAGACTCAGCTTTTCATCCCTATTGAGTACAGGTTTTCTCTCTCCCTCTGCAGTGCATGAGATTGGAATACAGACAGACAAGGCCAGTGTGCTGTATTAATAATTGGAATACTGACCTGTTTACCTTCCTTTACTTTCCCCTTTGCTAAAACAATATTACTGCTAGAACCAGAAGGATTTCAAAGACTGTCATTGGGTCAGAGGTGTTTACTCAGGCTTCCCCAGTTCTTTCTTTTTTACTTACATTCCTGTTAAGAGAAGAAAATGAAGCTTTGTTTAGAGTGAATGACCCAGGTAATCAACTCTTGACCAATGAAAAGAGAACAATCCTTACCTTCCTCTCTCGATCTCACCAATCCAAATCGATTGGGCTGTTCAAAAGGAGGGAGGAACATCTGAAGCAATATCTGATTGCAATATCTAGGAAACTAAGCAGGGCTTTGGACAATATATCTGGTGGGTAAGGAACCAAGCTTCTAGTTACAGTACAAAAATCTTTGTTCTTCATGCTGTTGATACTTTGTAATAAGGAATGCATCCTGCGATCATTTACACTGACCTATCATTTACAATGTGGTCAAGACTTGCTTCATTGGAGTAAATACTAGCCCATTCCGAATATGCTCCCATTGTGTCTGGCAAAGCAACTGAGTGAAAAACTCCATATCATGTATATGTGATGGAAGCTCATAAAAAGGGAGGTGGTCTCACAGAGTGGCCTAGTGGTCCCAGTGAGATGTTGCTCTGATGCCGCAGTTTTGTCTGGCATAGAAAATGAGCATTATCATGCTTGCTTATCATGATGGAGCTCTGATCATGTTCAAGGACTTCCTGGAATGGCCCAGAGTATGCCAATGCAATCACTGGTCAGTAAAAGAACAACCTGCTGTATGTATCAGAGGACTGGGTGTGTAATGTGCCATCTCAGAGCAGCCATGGATATTTCTAATCATACTTCTACTAATCATCATATTTCTAATCATACTTCTACTATTGGTACAGTATATTACGTATACTGTACCTAACCTTTCTTCCCCTTTCAAGAAATTCAAGGCTGTGTGCAAAGCTCCCCTCCTTTCCATTTAAACCATGATTCCTCAAACTATGACCCACAGGATGGATCCGGCCCTCCATGGCCATCCAACCGGCCAGCGTTGCTGTTCACCACCCATGTGCGCACTTGCTGCGTGGGTGGGGAGGTGGTGGCTTGCTTGCTCGGAGATGGTTTTGGACTTGCTTGGAGATTTCTGAGCGAGCCACCACCGCGCGTGCCCAATGCCACCTCAAGTGTGCCTGATGCCGCCTCGTGCACGCCTGACCGCACCTCACTGGCCCGCGCCCCAGGCACCCCCACCTCACCAGCCCACAACTGTCACTGCAGACTTTCAACTGGCCCCCTACTGAAAAAGTTTGAGGACCCCTGAATTAAACTCATAACAACAACTCTTTGAGAGAGTCTAAAATTAGAATTTCTAACTGGCCCAAAGAAACTTTTGGCTTTCCGGACCGAATGGAGCTAGAATCTGGTTCTCCCAATTCTCACTCTAACATTCTAACTACTGTGTCACACTAGCTCACATATGATCCTACCTCTAATACTCTGATCCAGATACATGCACACAGAAACCATCCAATTTGGTGCCTATAGTTCATTCTGGAATATCTGTAAAAAAATCAGGCGTGAAACCATACTAAGACCAGTCCTACCATTACACAGAGTGGTATGGTTGCTTCCGCCAGCACATGCTGGACAAAATGTGAAGGCAGTGGTGGCATCGGCCCCACAACCATGCCTTCTTAGCTCCTTTGGACTTGTTGGAGGACAGAACCTCATGTACCCTGTGGTCTGTTCTGTAGTCCTTAAACAACAACAAACAAACACACAATAGAAGATCCTGCTTCAGTCATTCTTCCTAAACTTTTCTCCTAGGTTTCCATTCCCACATCAATGTTTCTTATTGTACTATCGGTCACAGCTTCTAAGAAGCACACAACATGTGCATCCCTCCAAGTTTTCCAACAAACTCCCAAAAAAGCCATCTCCTGGCTTTTTATAATTTTATCCAACATGTGGCAGCCTTTACTTTGATCTTTTTAAAGTGTTTTTGTTTTTTTGTTCTTAATCACTGGCATATACAAAGTCAGTATAACTGTTGGTTCAACCTTAATTGGGTTATTCTAATCTACTTCTATATTCAGTGTCAAAATCAATTATGCAGTAATCTCTATTTGTGTAATAATGCTTAAATGGTTTCAATTTTAGTTTCTGTTAATCACCGATATCCCTTAGTACAAGTGTAAAATATATCTCAAATTTATCTCATGTCTAGGCTCA
Organism: Varanus komodoensis; assembly: GCF_004798865.1. Lineage (NCBI taxonomy): Eukaryota > Metazoa > Chordata > Lepidosauria > Squamata > Varanidae > Varanus > Varanus komodoensis. Next base: position 7,542,217 of record NW_025335798.1, on the reverse strand, counting down.
AAATCAATATTTTTAGGTGTCATTCTGTTGCACGTGTACACTTACTGCTTTGATGCTGAAGCCATTAAGGATCCATAGGGGTTAGGCAAATCAGCAAAACTCAAGTTCTTCAAGTTCTAGCTCAAAGCTCTCCAATTTGAATCCATATCAGACATTGAACTCGCCTTGTTCTTTTCCCTTTCACATGAACATCCATGGGGAAAAGGGACCACTTGAGTATGTGTGTGTAAAAACGATGGGAGCTCTATGTAACTTCCATGGAAAGGGTCACATTTAAAGCAGTGAGAATAGCTGTGCCTTTATTTATGGAAGTTCTTGCTTTGCCATTGCTTTCAGCTGTGCCTGCGATGCATCATAGCTGGATCATTATCTAATTCAGGAATACAGTAAATCATTATTATTTATATCCTAATCTCACCAGAGAGAAATTGTAGCAGGCCTTAATGCTTCACATTTACTTTGAAAGATTTGGTGAGGCTACTGCATACTTTATTAAATTCCAGAAAAATGCTCTTGATAACTGAACATAAAAGGGATTCTCCTTTGAAAAGTCAATTGATAATGCAAAGAAACTACTGAGGGATAGAAACTAGCACCTTTAAGACTTGGAACACACTCATCTTGTTGTCCTTATATATGGGATTACAGAATTGGAAAGAAACTCAAAGGTCATTTAGTCCAACCCCCCTTGTTCAATACAGGATCAGCAGTGCAGCCAGCAACCCTGTCAAATGGCCCATTCAACATTTGTTGAGATACATCCAGTGAAGGAGGGGCCATTACTTCCTGAAACTGTTCATCCCAGTGTTGAACAGCTCTTACCAATTGGAGGTGTTTGCTGCTGCTGTTTAGCAGAGATGTTTCCCTGCATTTGCACATGGTGAAGCACCAGAAAACAAACCTGTTGCATCTTCCAATTACAACCATTCAGATATCCAAAGACTGCCATGATCTTTTCCAGGAGAAACATGGCCCGAGGGTCCACAATATCGCCCGCCTTGCAAAGATCCAGGAAGCTTGATGGGTTCAGTAGCTTGATGAGTGATCAACTGAGGATTTTATATATGCCACCTGTAGTTCTATAGTACAGGAAAGGATAAAAAAGGACCAATTTCTTTCCACAAAACTCATAGAACCTGATTTCCATCAACTCTTACCATCCTAGTTGCCTTGTTTGGGCTGCGACTATACTCGTTTATGTACATGCACCTTATAATGCATGAACATAAGAATTAAACACTTGTCTCCAGTTTTTGCTTAATTTTATCCCCCCCTTCACTAATACTGCTTTTATTTATTTACAGTGGAATCCTATGGAAAATTTCATTTTTTATTTATAGTTATCCTAGTGTGCACTTTCCAGATCAAACATGGCCCCTATCAGAGGTGAAAATCCTTACATTTCTGAGCTTGCAATGTGATTGTGGACCAAAGACCATGCATTTGACAGAATGCATACCTTCAAAGAAGGGCCACAGATAAACTTTAATGAATGGGGAAAGAATTCATATACAGTAAGTATGCATGGAAATATGCCCAGATTTCCACATGAAATGGGAGAGAAGAGACAAGGAAAAAACACAAGGCTTACAATGTGACACAGACCTGAGTTAGAATGTATGTTGAGATTGTGAAGGAAAGCTGGGACCAAGACCATCAACCCACCCACCAAGCTGAATCCATGCCCCTTTGGTCACCAATTTGCCCATTGTCTGCATAGAGGATTCAGCCCTGATTCACACAAAACAAATATACCAATCTTATGCGGGGGGGGGGGGGGGAATTAGAAAGGAAAGTAGGGAAAGGGCTGGGATTTGAAAGAAAAGGGAAAAGTTAAAGGCAGTGCAAGGATTCAAAAGTAAAATATTAAAACAGGTTAAGACCCATATTTGCCAGAGAAAACATACTCTTCAGCACATCATCCAGCAAAGCAAATAACAGAACTAGTTCTGCTTTACATCACTGTGACAATGAACCTTCCATGAATAGATGCCCCACAAGGTTGGCCATGCAGAGAGTCCCTGGTCAAGTTTTTGTCTGGAGGGAAACCAAAGACCCACTGCAAACACCTGTACTTTACCCTGATCTTAGCAAAAGTGTGATTTCTGCCAACCTAGGATGGCCTGCCATCTCATCTGGCATCTCTTTCCTGCTTTTCATCCCAGCTGTAGGCAATCATACCCCAAAAGATGAGGGTCATAAACCCTGGTCATTTGTCCTTGGGACTGAATTCACCTTCTGTCTTGATAAGTCCCAGGAGTAAACTCAACCAGCCTCCCAACTTTTACTTGAAGACTCCACCAGGACAATTAACAAAAAATTAGCCAATCCAATTAACCCTTTGAATCCCCATCTCTAGAACTCATCATAGAGATGGGATTTTTAAAACTTCAAGGAGTTTAAGTTTTGCTGAGTCACACACCTCTAATCATAAACTATTGCCTGTTCTGTCATTGCTTTTCAATCCACTGAAATTCATAGCTGACCACTGAAGAAATTACTTAATAGATGCAATCAACTAATTGTTCATACATATAATCTGAGTAAACCATTTTGGATACTCAGTGAGTGGCAAGCAGGATTTACTCTAATAATAACAATAATAAAAATAATAATGACAAATAAAATAAGAAGACTAGGGAACTGTATGCAAGATTGTGTACCCTCTTGCTATCCTCTTGATTAAAGTTTGTGAAGCAGATCATGGTGTCCCACTATCAGGATAAACATGTCCTGGTCCATAGATGACAAGCATGACAAGCCAAACTCTGCAAACTATACAGCATTTACTCAAGTTACAACTTTTCTACATTCTGTCCGGATCCTACAGTACAATCTAATTTCAACTCTCTTCACTAAGTTATTTGCTTTCCCATTATTTCATTACTTACAGTAGATCTGTAACTTCATTTAGACAGAGGATGCACTACATTCCTAAATGACACTGTCACTGTTGGAGTTATTTTTACAATAATTTTAGGGATGTCAAGAAGCTGTCAGCGCTTCTAGAATCAAACCATCCCAGATAAATGGCAAATGAAGACTGCTCATGAATGCAGAAATGGGAACAATTTCCAAAGAAAAAACATAACCCAATCTTTGCCTCATCCAGCGACTCACAATTATAGCTAATTACATTCTTTATAAAGGAGTGCAAAATCTGAGGGCCAATTCCATTTTGGAAATACCCTCAGGGGTCACATGTCAGCAAAGTCCAGAGCCAGAGGCAAAAGTGGTAAGGTGAAAATACAAACAGACGTATGTTCTCTTAAAGAGTAACTTAGCCTTAGGAAAGGCATTTTGATCTTTTAGAATGTGATCTTTTAGACTTTGATCTTCTGTGTGTGGCTGCACAAAAGCCAGGAGGCCATCCCCAAAAAAGGATGGGGCATGTTCATACGGGGAATGCTGGAGAGTCAGCTTGGGTCCACTGACATAGGGATGTGTGAGGAACCCATTCTGGTGGTCAGAATCTATTGGATTCCCTGACATGGCTCCCATACTTTCTTGGGATCCTAAGTCTCCTGGCAAGCACGCTGAGCACTCATCAGGAACTGAGCCCCATATGACCATAGTGCAGTTGGTGTCCCTCTTCCATGCATGTGATTTGCAACTCTGTTTGCACTGCACATGATGTGCAAGATCATTGGTTGCACAACCTTCATTCCATCCACAGACTTCCTCTTGGCTGGGTTCACTTTCTAAGACAGGGCCAAGCACAAGAGGAAGTCCATGGACTGAAGAGGGATGGATTCTGTGGAGTTTCATTGCTCTAGGCTGAGGTTCTGCATCCCTGTTCTCTAAAGCAGATGAAACAAGATTCCATATTGGGAAAGAAAGATCCTACAAGTCTACCCCTTAAGGTAGGGGTGAAAAACTTGCAATCCTCCAGATGAGGTTGGACCTTCCATAGACTGAGTCAATATGCCAATGTTTGGTTAGATAAGAACTGTAGTCCAACACATCTGGAGGCCCATTAAAGAAAAGTTCCCTGACTCTGCTCCACCTTATCAGATCAAGCTAAGCTTCTGGAACCCACAGAAAACACTGCACCAGCTTGATGTGAGGAACAGCAAGCAAACTATAGAGACATATCTTCTGTCTGGGGTGTTTTCAAATGATGTCAGGGTAGTTCATGGGTAACCTGGTGTTCCTTCTTCAGTGCTGACATATAAACACATTGAAGGCTTATATCCAAAGCTTAGATTAGGGTGTGAAAAGCAGACACTTCAATTAAGGGCTGTCAAAATGTAGGCTTCAGGCCAACAGCTTCAATCCACCCTTGCCAATGTCTCATGGACCTCAACCTATCACTTCTAGTGGCTGGGAGTCTCCCAATGCACTCTGGACTGTAGTCTGTTTCAGCAATGCATTTTTTACATTCAAAGGAATATCATAAATTTATTATGACTTAACAGGAATTAGCTATACATTAAGTGTAAAAAGATCACAAAATGCTTTATAGAAACTTTCAAACACATTGGTAGGAAATGGGAATTCTAGAGGGGGAGAAGATCACAGTAGCACCCACTCCCATAATTAGGACCTTAGAAATATGCACATTACGTAGTTCAAACAGATGAATGTAATTTGCTTATTTAATGCAGATATTTTTACTCTGCCTTTTTGCTGATTTACCATAAGATAAGAAAGCTGTCTCATCATAAAAATAAAGACTGAACAATGAAACAAACATTATGTCAGCTTAGAAACATATCCAGGAGGTAGCAATAGGATCTGTGAAAATCTGCCTCGGGTACCCACCTGGTTGTCCTTGGTGGAGTGCCAGGAACAGGAGTGCTCAGACTGATATCAGGACCTGGGCACATTTAGATGGATGCAGGCAATCCTTCAAATAAACAGATGCCTTACAAATCCCTGATCATCTGGCAGGAGCAATGCAGTGTAAGATGGATCCTAGTTTTTGCAGGTCTGCCTCAGTATGGCCCCTGATAAAGTGCCTTACAATATAGGTATGGAACAAACTTTTTTTTTAGTGTCAAGTTAGACGTGAAGGCAGTCGAAAGTTCAGTAAATGGCTTAGCAGGTATTTTTAAGACGCCTTTAGGAACTGCTTAAGGACGACAGGAGATATGTCCAAGCAGATTTATCAGGAGAGGGGATTCCACAAGTCTGGAAGCATCTTGGTTGCCATGGTCAAGCTGTGAATCTGGAAGTCACTGATGAAATCTTGCCGTCAGGAACTCATTAGGTAACATTTAGGCAAGCCGCTGATCCTTTTTTCTGCTTGGATCCCTGCAATATGAGGACAACTATACCAGCCTACTTCCAAGGGCTGTTGTAAAGATTGGTGCGATAATTCACATGCAATGCTTTGAACATTTCAAATCTTCTAGATAAGTGCTAAGCATTATGTCACTCTGTTCACAAATTAATCTACAGTTCATGAGATTGGAATAGTTCTTAATTCCTACTCAGGGATCATGATGGCATAATTTCAATATGGGCTGAGAAATGGTGAGAAATTTAAACTAATGAAGATCCCAGATAATTAGAACAACATTTACTTTAATGCAAAGACAAAGCTATGGTTGAAATGGTGCCTACAGATGTCTACAATTTCATGAGATTTCCATGGCTTCCGAATTTGGGTGCAGTGAGGGGAACTTGCACAGAAAGAGTAGTTGACTGACCATAACATTTTGCTTGAAAATAAAGAACATTTTTCCTGTACTGTAAGGGACTATTTCTTTTATCACACAACACAAGCAATTTTCCAAATCCCACACAGTTCGGTCCTTTCCTTTCCTTTTCATTTTTTCATCATGTCAGTCACCATGCCGCTTCCTCTGGGCTTTCCACTGTAGTCATGCGCAGGGGTCATGGAAGCCACAGTTCATCACTCTTGATATATTGGAGGAATCCATCACTCAGCGCATTCACTACCTTAGACAGGAACCTAAAGCATCCAGAGGGTTCAAGGGAAACACAGTTCATGCTGTAATAACTTTTCTCTTCTTTTCCAATATGAGAGCCAAAGTTCAAAGACATGAAGGAAAGATGCAGAACGTCTTGTAAAATCCTCAGGAGCTACCTGTGCGAAGTAATCTGTTCATCTTTAGAAATTGGCTAAGCTATTCTATCCACCCATGCCAATCAAACCTCCATCATGCAGATGCGATAGTTACTCAAGCACACAATGTTTCCTTCAAAATATAGTTGAAAGGGATTTTCCAAACTTTAAAAATCAATGTTGCATTTCACCTTTTGGAAAAGTTAGAGTAACTCCTCAGAAACCCAGCTTAAGAGCTTGTTTTTGTCCTGCTGATCTGACTACTAGTAGAGAAGGATATTTCCTTTTTGTCCATACAGGGGGTTTATAATTACCATGAAATTTTTCCTGCCCATGCCCATTTAGTTATTAAAGGACATTTTAGCTAAGGGGATTATATCCATGTTATGCCTTCTTACTCTGTGAATTGCAATAAAGGCATATGTACATCACCGGCACATGTGATTATCCTAAAAAAGTGACACACGCCAGAGCACTGTGATTGGCTGGGACTCATTGTGGCTCGTCAGTCATTTTTCTTTCTGATGAGAGCAGGTGTGTGGGTGAACACACAGCTAATCTTCATTTATGACCTTTCCTTCAGCAAGCACTGGTGTGCATACAACAGGCACACTGCACATGTCACACTTCTAGTATTAACTTGAACCCAAACCCAAACCTGATCCTAAACCCGAACCATATGTATGCTTCTTGAGACTCTGTTCCGTTGAACTTAGATGCAATTCTAAATAGACCTTCACAGAACTGTGATGAAAAATACTTACTGAAATTGAAGAATTGTTTATTGCTGTTAAAAGGAGTATCATATATTTCCATCATGATATCCTGCATTTTTCAGCCAGTTATAGCATAAATTGCCTTTTTTCTGTGATATACATTCTGGTATGTGCTAAACCTGTGCTACTGTTGTGTGCAGGTGGGGTAGAAGAGTGGCTTCCTCAGGATGGAGGGCTGAGGAGGAGGGACACTTCAAGGGGGAAATGATCTGCAACACTTTTTTGAACTATATTTCCTGAGGTGCACTTGCAGAGAGAGGAATCTGTGAATAATACAGATCGCTCACCTTGCTTCATGTTCTAGTGAAGAACAGCCTTCAGTGGCATTTATTCCTCAGAATAAGAAGATGGGATTGTGCTGGCTTTCGGGAAGTAACTGTGAATTACTGCTCCTGCATCACTTCAGCAATCCTGCACACAGCTTAAGTAAACATAAATGGCCACTTCCCTGCATATACTGTCTTGCTAATCCCTCCCACTGTTCTCCTCCACTGCATTTGTGTGTCTCAAGATCAGGTTTTCAGCACAGTGGAAACCATGTCGTAGTCATTAGCATGTGTCCCGAGCATGTAAATACCACTACTGCAGTCCCTGAAAAACAGAAGTGTTGCTTGCTCTTTCTGTCTCCGGTGATCAGAGTGGCATACCCCTAAAACAATATAAATAAGCATGAACAACAAAATGGCAGTCAAGGTATCGACAGCCTGATTAAACAAACAAACAAACACGGTTCAACTGTCCTCTTGAATGCAAACAGTGATGGAGTCATATGAATCTCTTGACAGAGGGAGTGCTTAAAGTGGAGGGCTGCCACAGAAAGAATACCTTTGCTCTTATTCATTTATTAGATTTTTATCCTGCCCCATTAGCCATCAGGCTCTCTTATGTGCTGCAGCAGGAATTATTCCATCAAAGTAAGAGATCACAGTCCTACTTCATTGTACACCACCCAAGAAGAAATCCAGGTTTGTTCAGAACTTCTTTCCCACCCCAAAAGAAATTATGAAATCTAGGCATGCTGTCTTGTTTTTGCTCTTCTGCCCTCCTCTTCCCTCTCTCAGGTGTGTTATGCCATTGATGCACAGTTCTTCTGAATGAAACAAAGTTTCTTATTTTTTCATTATGGCAACATCCATCCATAAATGCTTCCTATGTTGCAGGGAAGAAACCCTGTGTCATCGAGGCACAGCTGACTTCTCTGCTTTTGAAATACGATGCTAGAAACCTTACAGATTGCACCTTTCCTCCTGTACTTTATCTCTCTGGAGATGGAACTGGCTATGGCAATAGGAAGGATGATGACAAATGCATTCACAGAGGAGATGCTATTCCTCCTCTTTATGGAGAATGAATGACTTTGGGTGAAATTACAACTGCTGCTCTGTTGCAATAGTAGATTGCTGAACAAGCTCTGGAATGACAGAAGTGCCTATGAACAATAGGGCTCCTTCAAGCCTCCTCATTAGAGAACAATCTATATTCTCATAAATCATGGGGCTGGGCCAGGAAGTGCACTCATTGGACTAGAGGCCTGGTGTTCTCAAGTTCAGGGTCCCCAAGGTCAGGGATTTAAGCCAGAGCTCTAAAAGTGGCAAACAGCAGGCACACAGTTCCAACTAGGAGAAAGAGAAAAGCCAGGCTCCTTGTAGTCATTCCACCAATGCCCAGGCCACATATAATCTCCTGCCAATCATGGTGACTGATGTCACTTGCCATTATTCTGTTTGTGCCTGAACAGGACACTGGTGTGGGACACTCAGCAGAACACAGCTCAGCATCATGCTAGGAGGGATGCCATGTCCAAGCGATGGAGACCTTGAGATTATGCCTAGGCGGTCTCCAGACACATGCCCCAAAAATAGGAAGCAGGAGCCAGCCTTCTGGCAATGCTCTGCTCCCCTATGGCCACCCATTTAGTACTGGTGTAAAAGGAGCCTTGCATCAAACACTTGTTCCACAAGTGTTTTGCGCTATGCAAAGGATTCGTGCAGTCATGCTGTTGTGTGCATGAAGGGCCTCCTTTTAGGTCAACACAAAACATGTGGCTGATTGAGGTCACTGAAGGGCATGGCCAGCTGACACAGGCCCATTTTCTCATCCATTTGGTGGACACAGAGGGGGAATTTCTGCAGGCAGTTTCTAACATAGGATGGCTATACAGCATCTCTTATAGAGGGCAAGCCGGTGTTTCAATAACTGAAGGCATTCTCTGCTTAAAGGGCTACACAGTCCATGCCTGGGGTGTGTGTGTGTGTGTGTGTGTGTGTGTTAATCAAACAGAAGAGCTGAACCTTGAGGCTGCTTATCAGAACACTGGATAGCAGGATAAGCAAGCAGCGACGATCAGCTACTACTACACTGAGGCGAGATGCATTATATTTCTACGATTCTTCCTAAATTGGTACAGGAAAATGTAACTTAGGAGATATGCAAATAGATGTCTTCTTTGCTTTTTCTGATGTGCATACTTTTTTTTAACAATTCACAAGTGGACGCCCCACCATATCAGATTCTTCAGGATCATCCAATTTAAACTATTGTGAAGAACATTTTATTTATGTATAAGCCATATTTTAAGTCACCCATCATTCTGTGATATCAGAGCAGTATATGAGAGCTATAAAGACTTTACCACAATACAAAACAGTACAGGCATTAAAAATGTCACAACAAAAACAAATGAAAGGCATAAAACAGCAGAGAAAACTAAAGAGTTCAATACTTCAAAATGTGACACCAAAATGATGGCAGGGCTGCCACCTGTCAAACTTCATTCAGGAGAGTATTCCTGAGACAGGTTGCCACCCCAGGCTGGTCCTCTTTTCCCTGGCCGATCTTTTCCCAGGAAAGAGGACTAGGAGAAGAGTTCCCTCTGAAGATCTTAAGACAGGGTCAGTTTGGATTACATCCAAATTCAACCCGAACACTTTCAGATTCCAATGACATTTCAGCTGTGATGAAGCAATGCTGATTGTGCAGATACTGTTTGTTGCCTTGTGGTGACACCTCTGCTAGGAATCTTAGTACATTTCATGGTGGGCCCAGCCTTTTTTATGCCATTGCCTAGCTGATTTTGTTCAGAGTCCAGGGCTTGAACTGTTGTCCCTCTTTCCTGCCAACTGAAAGCCCGCACCAAAGAAAGGGAGGTAGTAGCAGGTGAGGTGGCAAAAGCAGAGCCCCCCCCCCCCTTTTCATGGCAAAGGGCTCTGGCATCAGGTCTGAGCAAGGCCAGGCAGCTGCTGAGGTCTACAGGGCCATCCATCCATCCCTGACTGCCCAAGACCATCCACTTACCACCATTACCATCTACCTCTCTGGAACCACCTCTACAGAATGTTGACCAAACCCAAATGGCTGTCTTTGAGGGGATCCTTCTTCACAGCCAGGTATTGTGGAGTCTGGGGCACCAGGATAGTACCTGTGCTTTGAGTGGCCTTTCAGGAACAGCTATTCATTCTCCACAGAAAGTAATCACTTAGGACATCTCTGAAGTCTCCATACTGCCTGGCTCTGAGGGAAGACCCAGTCAAAATGAAGCATTTGGTGGTGGATCACAGTGGTAGTGAGTGGGAGGGATAAGCAGAGAAGGTAGTGATTGTTGAGGGAAGGGGGCAGCAGAGGTAAGTGGAAGACAAACAGCATCACTGAAACAGGGTGGGCAATAGTGGCAGAGAAGACAGGAAGAGACAGGGCCTTTGGCAGTGCCATGCCTAAGGTCACCCAGAAGTGTGGCAGCAGCCCTGACTAAGACTACATCATGGGGAAAGGTCTACTGAATATACCTCTGCCAGGAAAGAAATCGTTTCTATCAGCAGCAGTAAGATACATATCTGTGGAAGTTCATCAAGCTAGATTAAACTGACCATTGCTTATTTCCAGCATCCACTGAGAGGTAGTGTGTCTCTGAGCTGTGCTGTCTAGTAATGTTTTTGTTAGATTGTGACCACTGTAGGTGGGTCTTTTCCATGACCACCTTCTGCAATGACCACACAAGGCACAGGTAAGCACGCCATGCTGCTGTCTGCTGTCAGATAACAGGGAAATGCAGCTCTGAGGACAGTACCATTTTTGTTTATTCAACCTGGATCTGAGCTCTGCAATCACACCTAGCTTCCTTAGCCCCTTAGAAGGGTGCCATGGCTCAGTACCCAGACCCCCTTTTCCAATGCCATCTTGTTCCCGGGGGACAAGATGGCCGGCTTTCCTGCTATAGGCCCTCTTGCTTTCCATTTGTGTTTTCCCCACCTTCACCTGTTCAACTCTCCCAACATGCTGTACGGCATGCAGTGATGGCAAGGAGGGGGCAAGGCATTCTCCTACCCTGTTCTACACCCAGCTTCATCCAGTGCTGGTGCATCCCAGTCCAAGATGCGCTACAGAGCATTGTTTTGCCAGGCTTGCCAAGAGGCAGACTCACCTCAGCCATTCTGGACTGGACCGAACCTTTTGGTCTGATGTTTCCAAAGTAGCAGCAGCTGTAAGAAGACATTGAGCAGTAGGAAGGCTTTGGGTAAAGAGCTGGAATTTGTTCTTACTTGGAAAAGTTCCATGAACAGATTTGTTTCATACTTGTATGTAGTTCAGAAGAGTTCGAGAAAATGTGGGAAGCATTGAAAAAGCGTATACATCAGAGGTGTGCATCAGCCACAAGATTCTGCCATATAATTGTCCAGATCTTGCCCTCTGAGGGCAGAGAGAGGGGGTTGCACTGGAGGAGATCCAACCTCAGATTTCGTCACAGCATCCTTTGCCGACTTCTGCAGCACTTATCTTCTGCCAGCAGTAGAGGAAAAAGTGGGGCAATTGGGGGAATGGCATCAAAGGATTGCTAGAATCAACTTTAACCCCAGTTCAGCTTTTCAGAAAAAAACCAATTTGCTTAAGCAGCTTTGGAGACTGTCAGCTTGTCTTGGATACCACATCCAACACTGGTAAATCTGAGGCTTCATGCGTCAGATTGAATATCACACGAAATAGTAGGAATAAAAATCCAAGTATTATCTTTTCCTTCTTTGGCTAACTTCGATGAAACATTTAGACACAGAAGTCTCTTAGGAGAAAATTGCACCTGCCAAATTCCAGAAAATAAATGACTCCCTGCTTCTGTTTTATGCTATGTGACTTTATATTTTGGGTTTTCTTTTCTTTCCTTCCTTTCCCCCCTAGATTTCTTTGTTGGATAACTGCCTATCACTTTTTATTTTACACATTTGGATGAAATGTGCAGGGTGAATCTGATACAAATTCAACACATACAGACATGACACTGCAACACTAAGTCTGAACTGTGAATATGTAAATACAAGGACTTTTTTCTTCTTAGCTGCAAACTGCACTTACCCAATTTCTCCATTTGTACAGGCTTATTTAGATAATGGGACTGTGACAAAATAGGGAATGGTACTATGTCTAAACCATGACATTTGGCTTCAGTACGCCAAATTTATCCACACCATCTTGAAATATGGTGAACATGTGAAGGTTTTTGCTTTTGGCAGAACTATGAGCTGCTGCTTTTCAGTTTTGCATAGTGAATCACTAACTTAAAGAAGTTAAGAAACAATAAAAAAGAACCACATTCCCATCACACTTGACAAATGGGCAATGTCAGAATATCAGGACTGATGTGCCATATAAAGCAGATGATTAACAGTAGAGTCCCAGGACACAAATCTTTGTTTCATCTTCTTTAGGCTCCAGCTATTGATTTATTGTTTAGCACCTTAGCCTGTCCAGTATCTTTAGGCAAGATGGTAATATGCTTGTGTGATCTGTGAAATACATATTTCACACTGCATCATGCCAGCACCATTTTCCAGCAGAAAGCAAATGAAATGGCAGATCTCATTTCTACCAGCCCGCTTTATGCACACATGCCCCTGTGTGTGTACGCACTTGCGTGCATGTTTGTGTATGCATCTGCTGTTTTGACAATTCTGTGATAAAATCCTGTCTGAGGTGGCTTATAAATGAAAGAACAAATCACACAAAATTAGAATCCCAATAAAACAAAATAAATGTAGATGCATAAAAGCATAAACACTATGTTCAGCAATAACAGGCTAAAACAGCCATAACCGGTGATGCTACCTAAGAAAATATCACTGGAATAAAACAGCCTTAAGAGCCACTTAAAGTTGTGCAAAGGGGACTGGAAAACAACCTTTGCAAGGCTTTTCTGTGCTAGATGCTCAGACAGAAAGTATTCTGAAGTCAGCAAAGGTAGCCCCAAGTCCAAGCACGGTTTACAAGCGGTGTCAAGGAAGTGGTTTGAGAAAAGAAGGCCTCCTTTAAAAACTGGACGTACAGGAATACCTCATGGATTGTTTATTTTCTGATGGACCAGCCTGGACCACCTCATGGAGACCATTGGAGTTTGCATATTGGCATTCCCAGGGCTGAAGGGAGAATCTGAAGAAACCAAAGCAGAGAAAGTGCTGAGCTTCTTAACCGGCAGTTAAGGAAGTGAAGGGGAATGGTTGCCCCACATCATTTTTCTGCCTGCCCAAGATTTTCCCAGGAGTGGAACTTTGCCCCTTAACAAATAAAACTAGGCAAAATGAATAAACAGGCCCATGAAGCACTGGGAGGATCTTGTGGCATATTATATGCCACCTAAACTAATATATAATAACCAAGTGGAAAGGGCATATAAAAATAGGTCTAATAACTTCCAGATAATTAAAAAATACAATCAGTAATTAATTCAAAGCAGCACCTTTCAAAACAAGCTTAACAGATCTTTAATCAATGCAAACTGAGAGACGATGCAGGAAATGGGATTAAAATGGCAATAATTTCAATTCGTTCAAGACTTCCCTGAAGTAATAAATCAGGCCAAGCTCTTACCAGCACTCCAAGGAAAGACCCAGACTTGGTGCCACATGGGGCCTCTAATGCTATGTGGAAGCAAAATGCATATGTATAGGTGACTAAACAAACTCTATAATCAAGGGGTGGGCAATTTGTGCCTCTTAGTTGTTGTTAGATTATAAAGCCAGTGGCAAGGAACAATGAGAATTTCACTTCAATATCACTTTGAGGACCCAAGAGTTGCCCACTTCCGCACCCATCCGATATGTCCACCTTCTACAGAGCAAAAATGAAACCAAAGAACTCACTAAAATGGAAAATGTAGGTGCTGAGCATACATCTGACAGACTACACAGGGCAGTTCACACAGTCTACAATTGCGTAGCTTACAGCTCTCATCTCCAACACTTTCCTTCCTGCCACCTCCTTGCAGCTGCTGCCTGAAATGTCCACCTTGCTCTGCCAAATATTAGGTGTCAGCACCCAGAGGAGATTTTTAGGGTCATCCAGGGCCTGCTTTGTGTCAGCCCCAAAGACAATTTGGACCTATTGAAGGTCTGCTGAAATAGATTTTCTGGGCACTTCCAGGACCGCCTGTATCTGCTTGTCCAGACACTAGAGTTATAGCAATTGAATCAGAGAAGATACACAGAGTATACTAGTCCACTTTTATTGGATGAATTTCAATTGGTTCAATTCAAGGATGTTGGCAGGGTGCTCAGACAGATTCATGTAACTACCTTTGTATTGGATCCTTATAAAAGCCAGCAAGGGAGGAACAACTGATTGGGCCAATTCCCAGGGTTCCATGCTGCTGAAAAAAAAAAAAAAAAACATGTCTGAAAATGTTCTCCCTCGATCTAGAAACATAGAGACATAAAGGCAGAGTGAGTCAGAAGGGGCTTCCTGGGCCATCTAGTCTGACCCCCGGCTCCAGCCGGCTTCGCTCATGACATGCTTACCATGTGCATGTCCAGCCTGTCCTTGAACACACTTGCCAATGGGGCTTCAACCACCTCCCATGAAAGCCCATTCCATATCCTAGGGGTCCTGAACATCAGCAAATACTTCCTGGCATCCACCTTGAAACTTGGTTCCCTGAGTTTTGCTCCATTGGAACTCATCCTGCCCTCACCCACAGGGGGAAAAGGTCATGACCCACCTCTGTGAGACACCCCTTCATGTTCTTATATGTTGCCAACAGATCCCCTCGGAATTTCCTCTTCTCCAGGCTGAAGTGTTTAACAAATTTAGGTCAGTAGCAAATGGGCAAGATTTTTGAATGGGTGATTGCCAACCAATAGTATTGGATGGGATTAATTACCTGGATCCATTTCAGTTGGGTTTCCCACACGAAATTCAACATCTGCATGAAACTGCTGAGTAGCCATGTGGTGCTCTGAAGTGTGCTGCCTTTAGTATGCTGATGACATCCAGCTCTATTTCTCCTTTTCATCATTGCAGGTGAGGCTGTGGATGTGCTAAACAGCTGTCTAGCTGCAACAACGGACCGGATGAGGGCTAACAAACTGAAATTCAATCCAGACAAGACTGAGATGCTGTTGGTGGGTGATTCTTCCAACTTGATGGAGGGTGTTTAACCTGTTCTAGCTGGAGGTGCACTCCTGAAGGAGCAGATTCATAGCTTGCAGGCTCTGCTTAATGCACCTTGAAGCTCAGGTAGCTGTTTATCAACTTTGGTTGGTGACCCAGCTATGTCCTGTCTGGGCAGGGATAGCCTGGTTTCAGTAATCTGTGCTCTGGTAATCTCTGGACTAGATTACTGCCTCGCATTTCTTTTTTTGGGGCTGCCCTTGAAGATTGTTCAGAAGCTGCAGCACACGAAGAACGTGACAGCCAGATTTGCTTGTCAACCATCTTGAGACCTGTTTCAGGTAAAGATGAGGTACTTATTTTTAAATAAATAATAAATAACTAGGACCATTAGGTTAAAATGCCTAAA
This sequence comes from Varanus komodoensis, assembly GCF_004798865.1. NCBI lineage: Eukaryota > Metazoa > Chordata > Lepidosauria > Squamata > Varanidae > Varanus > Varanus komodoensis. The sequence continues at coordinate 7,526,631 of NW_025335798.1, read as the reverse complement.
ACCAATTCTGGTCCTCTAGCACTGGCTGACTGCATGCTTGCAAAGCCGATAAGTGGTGCTGGTTTTGACCTATAAAGGCTTACAAAACTTGATGGAGTTCTTCTCCAGGGCCTTCCTTCAATGCCAACTCTGAGGGGGCCACAGAGAGTGGCCACAAGAGGGGGCACCTTTTTGCAGTGACCCCACCCCACATCTCCGTTACCTCCCCTCTGAGGCCCACCTAGTGCAAACCTTGTCATCTTTTCAGTGCCTGGTTAATATGCTGGGGCTTTTTAAAGCTATACTGGAATATCCAAGGGCCTGAGGAGATTACCAATCCCAAGTGTTTTTGAAGGGCCATTCATTTATGTTTTTAGCTGTTTTTAATTTTTCTATCTAAAATGTTTACATTTTTATAAGATTTTATGGCATGTTATTGAATATTTGTACTGTTTTTATGAACTGCTGTAAACTGCCCAGAGTGTTCTGGCTATTGGATGGTATAGAGATGATGATGATATCACTGAAATAACATGAATTTCTTTAGGTGAACTTCAGTGGTGCTGAGATGTGAACAATGATCTGACATATTTTCTCTAGAAACAGAGATTCCAATCATTACTACTTTTATAAATATTCTTCTACATGCTTACCCCTCAGAGCATTTTGGCTATTGTGTTATTGAATGGAATAAGAGTAAACATGTCTGCATTTTTCCCTCTCATGTCTCGTTGGTCACATCTCAGTTATCAGCTCAGTTTCTCATAAATATGAGAAGCATTCCACAGAATTCAGAGCCACTTCATATAGGAAAGTACACTACACAGCCATGATAAGAAGTAAAAAGGAAAGAGCACTACACTGAGTTGGAAATAATATAATGCTCAATGGAATGCAAATTGAAGGCTATTTTAGTGTCTTCAACTTTCCCTTGGGGATTTGCAGAGTAAATATTAACAAGTCATTTAAATGAAGCAGATCATTATTCATTCCACCTATTCGGAAAAATTCCCTTCCAATTAAAAGGGGCCTATTGCCTCCTCCCTCTGATTCAGTAGCTGTATGCAATCTTTTTTTTTTTAAACAGCCGTAAAAAGATTTAATTTATGGTCTCATGGTTTGGATAAATTTAGCATCAATAAATTGGGTGTCAGTCTGATTTTTCTGGCAAGCATTATACTTTATCCCAAATCTAAACATCTCATTACGTTCTGAATTAACTGAAATGTGTATTAACCCAAGACATATGTTACCATTTCTAACGAGCTGTTGATCATTAATCACAGAAGTGGGAGAAAACCACCGTCCGCTTGATCAGTGGGAACTGTGTCTGTCACCCCACACCTCCTTCTCTGTGTACAGTGAAGGGGTTTCTCTGCACCTGCCCTCCTTCTGATTTGCACCTCCTAGGAAAAAATTATGTAGCTATCCTCTCTTCATTAATATCATACCTTTCATCAGTGTTAGGGAAGTATGCCATTATAAATGCTTGTGTGTTGATAATTCCATTATGTTTCTTTGTTTGGATTCTACTCTGCCTCTCCACACACACTCACAAAAAAGAGACACTCCATGCCATTGTCACAGCCTACGGGCACTGTCAATGTGGCACTCAACTCCATTGGCAAATTATATTCTCCCCGTTTCTACCAGGCACTCCCAGTGGCCATCTTGATAGGGGTTCTTTTCCCATTAGGGGTTGTGTCAACAAAGGACTGAGTTTCTAAAATATAGTCAAGGAGGTGATTCCAGCATGGGGCATCAGTGTAGGGCAGGAAGGCATCATGCAATAAAACTGAAATCCTATACACATTGACTCAAAGGCAGCTCCCACTGTGTTTGATGGGTCTTATTTTCAAGTGAGTACCTAAAGAAAGGCCCGCAACCTCAAAATATGAGCATGTGTTTCATACCTCAGATTTTTTTCTGGTGTATAGTGATGAAAACACAATCATCTTAAGAGAATTCTGGGAGTTTTAGTTTGCCGAAAGGGATGGGGACAGTGGGCCAGTTTCTCACACACTGCAGACTTGGGAGTCATCGCTGAATTCCGAACAGGAAGAGTGGTGTGTGGGAAGGGAAGCTCTGAAGCACCTTCAAGGCTGCCTGGTGCAGTTTCTTGGGAGGAAGGGTTTTCAAGAGGGGAGAGAGAGCATCTGCAAGAGCCAGTCCTTGACCCAGAGAGGAGGAGTTGAGAGAAACACCTCTTGCTTCACCATTCATGCCCTTCCAAGAGCTGCCCTGAGGGTGGAGCCAGAAGCCTTACTGAAGGGAGGAATGGAGAGGTAGTTTCCACTTTGGCTTCTACTCTTTTCAGCTTTTTTACAAAGCTATTTAGAACTCAAAGTGCTCTGTTATCTGTGGAGTCTCAAAAAAACCTTCAATTTTCAAATATTTTATTTTTAGTTTTGTAACCAAAAGGAAAGGAAAGACGGTGCTCCATTTAGAATAAAAGAATGAGATGCTTGCCGAAACCTAGATAAATGCATAATGCAGTTATTTTGCTTTTTCTATGGAACCATTTTACATTTTGATACTATTAGTAGCCTCTTATAGGTTTCCAATTAACACCTTAGGTCATAGCCATCTCATTAATAAGTGCAGGCTGACTTCCTCAGTGATATACCCATAACAAAGATGCAAAGGATGCAAAGAAATATGAAGTGGAGGCTACAGATCATATAAAGAAAGCAATTTCCCCACAACAGCTGGTAAAAAATGAAGGTAGGCCTAAACAACTGCAGACAGCTGAATGATTCCTGATGTGATTTTTAAGTGCAGATGGATTTAATGGAAGGTTGCATGCATGCAACCTACTCTGCCCTTCCAGAAATGTGTTACTCATATTGAAATGGTTTCCCAAAAGCATTATTATTAAGAATAAACCTTCAAAAGTGTTTTGTGCTGCTGTAGGTATCAAGGACCCTTAACAGTTATATGTTTTCACTATTAAACTACCCTTAATAGTTTAATCATGAAAATATAGATGTCTTCTCAGAAGGACACTCCACTGAATTTAATGATACTTATTTCCAGTTAATATAGGATGACAGCCCAAATTTTTAGGGTGCTCCTGCTCTTCCTTAAGATGTAAACTATTTAGAAGAGCAACCTTGTGTTTCTGGTGATTTATAGAACCCAATGAGTCCTGGTACTGCTTGTCTTAGTGAAAAGTCTTGATTCATCTCCAAGATTACAGGTTTGTTTTGGCCATGGACTTGTAGATCCATAAACAAACAGGAGCCACAGGGTTGCCAGGATTTCTAGCTGCATGCCACCACTGCTCATGCCCTCCTTCTGCCAGCAAGGATTGTGGCCACTGTCCTGAGCCTGGTAGATGCCAACATGTCACTGGAGCATCAGGATCATCAACACTCTTTATGAAGTCATACATGACTGGCCAGATATAGTTGTTGTTAGTTGTGAAGTCATGTCCGACCCATTGCGACCCCATGGGCAACATTCCTCCAGGCCTTCCTGTCCTCCACCATCCCTCGGAGTCCACCTAAGCTCACACCGACTGCTTCAGTGACTCCATCTAGCCACCTCATCCTCTGCCGTCCCCTTCTTCTTTTGCCATCTATTGTTCCCAGCATTAGGCTCTTCTCCAGGGAGTCCTTCCTTCTCATTAGGTGGCCAAAGTATTTGAGTTTCATCTTCAGGATCTGGCCTTCTAAAGAGCAGTCAGAGCTGATCTCCTCTAGGACTGACCGGTTTGATCACTTTGCAGTTCAAGGGACTTGAAGTAGTCTTCTCCAGCACCACAATTCAAAGGTCTCAATTCTTCAGTGCTCAGCCTTCCTTATGGTCCAGCTTTCACAGCCATACATTGCAACTGGGAAAACCATAGCCTTGACTATATGCACTTTTGTTGGCAGGGTGATGTCTCTGCTTTTTAGTACGCTCTCTAGATTTGCCATAGCTTTCCTGCCCAGGAGCAAGCGTCTTTTAATTTCTTGGCTGCTGTCCCCCTCTGTGGTGATCTTGGAGCCCAGGAAGATAAAATCTGTTACTACCTCTATTTATTCCCCATCTATTTGCCAGGAAGTGATAGGACCAGATGCCATGATCTTAGTTTTCTTAATGTTGAGTTTCAGGCCAACTTTTGTGCTCTCCTCTTTCACCCGAATCAAGAGGCTCCTTTGTTCCTCTTCACTTTCTGCCATGAGAGTGGTATCATCTGCATATCTGAGGTTGCTGATATTTCTCCCAGCAATCTTAATTCCAACTGGAGATTCATCTAGCCCAGCCTTTCTCATGATGTGCTCTGCATATAAGTTAAATAGGCAGGGTGACAATATGCAGCCTTGCTGAACTCCTTTCTCAATTTTGAACCAATCAGCGGCCAGTTCTCACTGTTGCTTCTTCACCTGCATACAGGTTTCTCAAGAGGCAAATAAGATTGTCTGGTACTCCCATCTCTTTAAGAACTTGCCACAGTTTGTTGTGATCTATACCATCAAAGGCTTTAGCATAGTCAATGAAGCAGAAGTAGATGTTTTTCTGGAATTCCTTAGCTTTCTCCATGATCCAATGTACATTGGCAACTTGATCTCTAGTTCCTCTCCCTCTTCGAAATCCTGCCTGTACTTCTGGTAGTTCTCGATCCACATACTGCTGGAGCCTAGCTTGTAGGATTTTGAGCATAACTTTGCTAGCATGTGAAATGAGTGCAATGGTGCAGTAGTTTGAACATTCTTTGGCATTGCCCTTCTTTGGAATTGGAATGTAAACTGATCTTTTCCAATCCTGTGGCCACTGTTGAGTTTTCCAAATTTGCTGTCATATTGAATGTAGCACCTTTACTGCACCGTCTTTTAGGATTTTGAATAGCTCAGCTGGAATACTGTCTCTTCCACTAGCTTTGTTGTTGCTCAGACTTTTAAGACCCATTTGACTTCATATTCCAGGATGTCTGGTTTGAGGTCAGTGACCACCCCATCGTGCTTATCAGGGACGTTGAGCTCTTTCTTGTATAGTTCTTCTGTGTAATCTTGCCACCTCTTCTTAATCTCTTCTGCCTCTGTTAGGTCCCTGACATTTTGGTCCTTTTCACGCCCATCGTAACATGAAATGTTCCCTTCATATCTCCAATTTTCTTGAAGAGAACTCTGGTTCTCCCTATTCTATTGTTTTCTTCTATTTCTTTGCACTGTTCATTTAAGAAGGCATTCTTATCTCTTCTAGCTGTTCTCTGGAATTTTGCATCCAATTGTTTGTATCTTTCTCTATCTCCCTTGCCTTTTGCTTCCCTTCTTTCCTCAGCTATTTGTAAAGCTTCCTCAGACAGCCATTTTGCTTTCTTGCATTTCTTTTTCTTTGGGATGGTTTTAGTTGCTGCCTATTGTACAGTGTTGCGAACCTCCATCCATAGTTCTTCAGGCACTCTGTCTATCATATCTAATTCCTTGAAACAATTTGTCACCTCTACTGTATATTCATCAGGGATATGATTTAGGTCATACCTGAGTGGCCTAGTGCTTTTCCCTACTTTCTTCAGCTTAAGCCTAAATTGTGCAACAAGAAGCTCATGATCTGAGCCACAGTCAGCTCCTGGTCTAGTTTTTACTGACTGTATAGAGCTTCTCCATCTTTGGCTTCAGAGCACATAGTCAATCTGATTTCTGTGTTGACCGTCTGGTGATGTCCATGTGTAGAGTCGTCTCTTGGGTTGTTGGAAAAGAGTGTTTGCTATGACCATCGCATTCTCTTGACCAAATTCTACCAGCCTGTGCCCTGCTTCATTTTGTACTCCAAGGCCAAACTTGCCTGTTATTCCGGTTATCTTTTGGCTTCCTACTTTAGCATTCCAATCCCCCATGATGATAAGGACATCATTTTTTGGAGTTAATTCTAGAAGGTGTTGTAGGCCTTCATAGAACTGATCAACTTCAGCCTCTTCAGCACCAGTGGTTGGGGCATAGACGTGGACTATTGTGATGTTAAATGGTTTGCCTTGGATTCGAACTGAGATCATTCTGTCATTTTGGAGATTGTATTCCAGTACTGCTTTTCCTACTCTTTTATTGACTATGAAGGTTACTCCATTTCTTCTGAGGGATTCTTGCCCGCAGTAGTATACCTGATGGTCATCTGAATTAAATTCACCCATTCCTGTCCATTTTAGTTCACTGATTCCTAAGATGTCGATGTTCAGTCTTGTCATCTCTTGTTTGACCACATCCAGCTTGCCTTGATTCATGGATCTTACATTCCAGGTTCCTATGGAGTATAGATCTTTACACATTGGACTCTCCTTTCACCACCAGATACATCAGCAACTGAGTGTCCTTTCGGCTTTGACCCAGTCACTTCATTCTTTCTGGCGCTACTAGTACTAGCCCTCTGCTCTTCCCCAGTAGCACATTGGACACCTTCTGACCTGAGGGGCTCATCTTCTGGCGTCATATCTTTTTGCCTTTTGGTACTGTCCATGGGGTTTTCATGGCAAGGATACTGGAGTGGGTTGCCATTTCCTTCTCCAGCGGATCACATTTTGTCAGAGCTCTCTCCTATGACCTGTCTGTCTTGAGTGGCCCTGCACGGCATAGCTCATAGCTTCCTTGAGCTACGCAAGCCCCTTTGCCATGATAAGGCAATGAAGGGGGGGGGGAGATATTGCCACCCCCTAATTATCCTAAAAGATAGGGCTACATTATATGGGGGGAAGGGGAGGAGGAAGGAGGAAGGTGTAGGAGTACCCTAAATGTCCTGCCACATCCCTTTGAGCTTTGCAATCCTATTATTGCAAGAGGGGGATATGAGCAAGGTTCTGTTAAAGTCTGCAAACCACCTGGATAGGAATTACCTTACCATTTTCAAAGTGCACATTTCCCCACCCTGTCTCAAGCATGAGAATATATGCTAATTTTTAATGTGCATTTCAGAGTGCACATTTAAAAACTCTGCATGTTCATAACACAATTACAAGCATTCCTTATGAAAAAGCATGCTTGATCACATTTGGGGTTGCAAATAGGACATATGCTCATTACTTGGGATCAAAAGCAAAATTCTAATATATTCCTAGTGTCTATTCGAGCATCCTGTTTCCATGGTGGCCAACCAAATGCATCTAGGAAACCCATAAACATGATATGAAGGCAACAGCATTCTCTTTCTGTTGTTCCCAAACAGCTGTTATTGGAGTTTTATTTTGCCACGGACAGCCTTATCTCCTAGGAAAAATTTCTTTCATCTGTCACCCCACATCAGTTCTCTTCTGTATATCTACCCTGACCCCTATATTATCATATATAAGAGTAAATGGAAATAGGACCCCCATAGGGTCTGGCTTAGGGACTGCAGGTGGCGCAGTGGTTTAAACCACTGTGCTGCTGGGCTGGTTGATCGAAAGGTCACTGGTTCGAATCTGCACAATGGGATGAGCTCCTGTTGCTCCATCCCAGCTCCTGCCAACCTTGCAGTTTGAAAGCATACAAATGCAAGTAGGTGAATAGGTACCACTTCGGTGGGAAGGTAACAGGGTTCCATGCACCTTGGTGTTTAGTCATGCCGGCCACATGACCACAGAGACTGTCTCCAGACAAACGCTGACTCCCTCGGCTAGGAAACAGAGATGAGCACCGCCCCCTAGAGTCAGGCATGACTGGACGTAACATCAAGGGGAAACTTTTACCTTTTCCTTTACCTTTAGGGTCTGGCTTGCCCTACATGTTAAGAATGAGCATGAACCCAGGCACACATCGCAACTCAGGTATGAAACCCAATACGTCTTAGCTACATTACTCTTACTGTGGAGATAAAAACGTCCAAAACTCCTTGGAGAAGGTTGAACTACAGATATAACTGATATATTAATGAGGAATGAGTGCATAGAGTTTGGATCTGACTGTCTTTCAGGTGACCTCTCACCTAAGTGAATTCAGTGCAGTCTTCAATTTCCCTTTGTTTTCTTCCCTAAGTGCTACTTAATATTATTATGAACCACTAACAAATTGACCTTTTCTTTTAGCAATGGCAGTTTTGTGGATAGTTGAGAGAGTGGAAAAGGGGCCTCTGGCCTATGCCATACTTTTATAAAATGTTTTTTCCCCCATTAAGATCCTTGGGGTTGAAAAGTGCAGCATTTTTAAGATCATGCCCTGTAATTCTTTTTTAGAATTGCATACCTGCTGCAGAAAAACATATAGTGAAACAAATGCATCTCTGCTAAGTTTATTGATCCATTTCACTGTAATAATATCCTACTTTATTAAGTTATTATTACCCTGAAAAGATCAATAAACTCAGGGAGGCATTTTTACTCCATTTTAAAATTTTGAGGAGATACAGGTAATATTATGAGAAATGGGTACCCTCTGAATTTTGCATAGCTGATCTTGACCAAAGTATACTTTTTCTTTGTATGCTTCAAGTTGGGAGGTGTCACAAAGTAGACTTTAAAGTAGATGAGAACTGCAGGCAGCCATGTTCACCAGAAACAAATAATAATAATAATAATAATAATAATAATAATAATAATAATAATAATAAATAATATGTATCAAAATTAACCTCTTGGTATTTTGTGATTCAGTGAAATTGGAATGCTCTAGGGACAGAAAAAATGGCAATAGGTTTTTTAAACCTCTCTTGAAAATACACCTATTTCTATGGGCCTGTGAGAGAGACTCATATGCCCGTTTTATGATGATAATTTAATAAATGTGCTTAGTGTTTTTAATCTGTTACTATTACTGTCACTGTTTTGTTTCTGGGTTGTTGTGTTGTATGTTAATGAGACCTGCTTAGGGATTTTAGGGGGCAATGTATGGGTCAGCCTATCTGTTTGCAAGCCCCCTAATTCAGGGTATACAAGCATCCTATGTAGGACAGGAAGAGCAGTGGAGGTGATCTTCACTTCCCTGTCCATCTACCTGCATTTTTACTATCTAGGCTCTTTTGCCCATTTAGTGAAAGCATTTTGGAGAGGGAGGAAAGGGGCCAGAAAATCCTCAGGACAGTTTCCTCCCCACCCCACCACCTTTTGGCCTTCCCTGAGGTTGCATTCCTGACCTCAGAGATGCAGCTAGCATGGTTGTTTCAATGCTGGCTGGAAGGGAAAGCTGGAGGGAGTTGGGACGTCAATTCCCACCTCTGAGGTCAGACCACTGTTTCCATGCTTAGAGCTAAGAAGCTGCAACATCACAAGACTCCTAAGATACTGTCCAGGGACCATAGATTGTTCCCATAATAAGCAGTAAAAGCATTATCCATGTATCCATACAGCAGTAACCTATGAGTAAAAGTCAATTTTTTACTTGGATATATCTCATCCTTGTGGAACAGAGACTTCCTTCCTTCCTTCCTTCCTTCCTTCCTTCCTTCCTTCCTTCCTTCCTTCCGGAGAACTGGAATAATGTGCAGAGCCAGCCATGCCATTAGACAGAGTGAACAACCCTCCCAGGCAGCAGGTTCTGGGTTCTAGGAGCACCAGCACTAGCTACTAAGGCATTTCTTTTGCCCTGCCTCTTGCTGTCCCCCCAACCCCTCCTGGTCTTCTCACCTAACTGAACAAGCACCACTGCAGGGACAAGACTTGGTTGTTGCTTCCCTGTGTTGTCTCTCACCTCTACTCTGGGAACAGACCTGGGCCCCCACGCAAGTGAACAGGCCCGGAGGTGAGCAGCCCCAGCCACAAATTCCACCATGTATCAGGCACAGTGTCACACACTGGCACCTTATTTATTTATGTATTACTTTTCTACATTGCCCAGTTGACAATGTCCTGGGCCGTTACTGCTGCTCCGTTAAAACTGCATTCTAATTGCTTTAGAACTGAGCTAGCAGGCATCAGATGGAACCATTTTTGAGTGTCAGTAAAGCGGTAAAGGACAGAACTCTGTACCCTGTAAGTTAGTGTGATGCTCTTAAGAGTCAAAGAGGATTTTCTTTTCCTGTTTCCATGGTTGACTAAGATTCAATTGTCAGTCTGGATGATTTCTGTAACTGGGAGAGTTAACTTGCTTTTCACTTCAGGTAGCAAAATGTCTAGGGCAGGCCTTGGAATCAAGTGATTGCCTCAAGAATCAACATTCTCATTTGCATCATAGGTGGACACTTAATTGGGTGTCATTCACAGACCACTTACTCTGATGTAATCACTAATTTCAGTGATCGCTAGATGTCATATTCTGTTAAGGGGGCCATCTATTTTGAATTCCTGATGTTATGGCAGAATGAACAGCCATGTTTAGATTGAATTTGAAGAGTCTGTATGGAACAGAAAACGTTGTAGCATAGATCAGTGAAGCCAGTGATCATTTTGCTCTTCCAATCTTCTGACACTAATCCAACTTCCACAACTGGAAGAATCAAGAAGCTACAGTCTCAGACAGTTTGGATTGGAAAGGAAAGACCAAGCCAGCCCCACATCTTTGCTGTTAGCTCTGTAACATTTGAGAAAAGAACATTCCAAGAGAAGAACTATCACCATTTTTAGAACATTAATTTGGCCAGGAGTGGTAGTGGACAATTTTGTAAATATATGAAAAATGTTAATTCAAGATTCCTGATTAACAGATGGCCCATGGTTAATAGTGCAAGAATGGGACTCAGGAGATCTGGGTTCTAGTCCCCCATCAGCAATGAAGCTAACTGGGTGATTCTGAGCCAGGCACAGACTCTCAGCCCAACCCACCTCACAGGGTTGTTGTTGTAAGAATAAACATAAGGGGAGGAAATGAAGTGCAAATAGTTCCATTTTTTCCATTACAGAAAAGCTGCCTTCTGTGATCTTAAAATGCTTCTTTCTAGATACATTTAAAATTTTATACTATACTATACTATACTTGGACTGCAGGTGGCGCAGTGGTTTAAACCGCTGTGCCGCTGGGCTGGTTGATCGAAAGGTCGCCGTTTCAAAGCTGCACAACGGAGTGAGTTCCCGTTGCTCCGTCCCAGCTTCTGCCAACCTTGCAGTTTGAAAGCATGCAAATGCCAGTAGATAAAAAGGTGCCACTTCGGTGGGCAGGTAACAGCGTTCCATGCACTTTGGTGTTTAGTCATGCTGGCCACATGACCACGGAGACTGTCGGCGGACAAATGCTGGCTCCCTCGGCTAGGAAACGGAGATCAGCACTGCCCCCTAGATTCAGGCATGACTGGACTTAATGTCAAGGGGAAACCTTTACCTTTACCTTATACTGTACTCTTGTGCTGCTCAGCATGTTCTTCCACAAGGAACACCTGAAAGCAACAGAACTCTCCTCACCTCCAAGTTACCGCCCTGAATCCTTGAATCCCTAGCAAAGGCAAACCAACCCATAAACAAAAAGAAGCAAGTCTGTAGCATCCATGCAGTGCGGGCAGGGACACTCCCCTGCTGCGATAAGCAAACAAGCTGTCTTGAAGACTGAGGCTTTCATTTGCTAGCTGACCACAAAACAAGTCCCTTGACTGAATAAAGAGACACCTTGACCACTATCATCCACAATGCTCTCACCGTCTATCCAGAATTTCTAATCAAAGTCTAAATTATGTCATTCACTGGTCTGGAGTGATATAAATTCCGGAGTGGATTATTTTGTTCATTGGGCTGAAGTCACAGAAAGCTCTAAAGTGGATTTTACAGTTCAGTGGACTGGAAGTACAATGCCACATTACAGAATCCTATTATCCCATAAAGCTACATACAGGGTTGCTTTTTAGTTTGGGAATTTCCTGTGTCTTCATAGTGCTTTATTGTGAAGGTTTCTTGACTTTTAAATTATATTAAGGAAAACAGAGTGAAGGTTTATCTACCCTTGGCTTTGGATATAATTAGGAAGGAAAAGTTCCCACATGCCTTACTTTAATCTCTGTAAAATGTTTGGCGCTGTACCTTTGTGTCTACCGATTCCCCTCCTTCCCGTCGTAATGCTAGCCTACTGTTTTCCTCTCACCTTTTAATGGTGCTTTCAGGGCCATGTTTTCCAAACATTAAGAATGATCACTGCATTCTTAGTGTTCATGCTAACCCCTCCCCACAGAGTCTGTTTGCACAATACAACAAAGCTGAGGTTTTGTTGTTGGCAATGCTGTACTGCTGCTATTTTAATATTTGAATGCCTTGTGCTTTATTGTATTGTACATTATTTTTACTGGAATTTTTAAAACTTCTCTGAGCCACCTTGGGAGCCTTTGGAATAAAAAGTATGATAACTGTTACAAAAAAATCTAAATATATAAATATCAGCTCGTAAAGAGATGCATATGCTGTCCTCTTACTCGTGTTCAGAGAACTCTTGGAAATAAGAAACTCTATGCAGACAAAGCTTCGCAGGTGTTCAGTTCTGGTTTCTTCCTTGTGTGGAGCCAAAGGCAAAGCAGTACGAACGCTGGGCTGTCATAGTCTGAGATTAATCATTGTATTATTAAATTTGGTTGGCAAAAAGGAATGGATCTGCTGCATACTTTCTAATCCTTCCAAGATGCAACACAACAGGAACACTATAGTGAGATTTTTCTTGGCATAGAGGCAAAGAACTTCAGGCTTGAGAGCCAACTCTTGCCCTTCTGGGTTCTTAATCTGGATGCCTGGAGTTCTCCAGGAAGTCTGTTCTCTTTCCACCTAAGTGCCGCTTGTTTGTTAGTGTTCTGGCTTGGATGCAGCTTTTCCATATTCTAGAGTTTGAATGCTTCTCCTAAGATGATAAGAGCTTCAAGGTAAAATATCCTTGAATTTAGCAGCAACAGACGTTGGGATCTTTCCTGATTTTCCTTCAGCTCCTCCTACCACTGGAATGTGGCCCTCCTTTGAATTCGGGTCTTGGACTGGAAAACTTCTTCACCTCTGCTTTAGTGATACTCCTTCCATAGTGAGGAGTTGGTAAGTTGAAGATTGCCCTAATGTAAAAAATTCTTAGAGTCTTCTAAACAATAAATTTATGTTTTAAACTTTTTCATTCCTCTAGCCTTTCATTCCTCTTTGGACCCAGAAACATTACAAGCACCTTGGTCAAATGGGTAGCTTATATTATCAGTGGTTTGTTTCTGCTTTTCTCATATTTGAAAGAAACCTCCATGGCTTGCTTGCCTACATTCTTCATTTTGACAGAAAAGCTAATGCATAAAGTCTCCTTCCAAGATCACCTTTCCATGCTCTTTAAATACCTTAAAGGAAATGGAAAGAAAATGGGTGAAGCCAAACAATTTGCACACAGAAGCCAATGTGGGGGTCTAGTACCACATTCCCTATCAGGTACCCTGCACATGTGTTGGTTCACAACCCCCATCAACCCTAGCCAGTGTACCTAGAAGGAAATTGTGTGTGCAAGAGTTTTTCACCTAAAGAATTATTTGGCTGATCCAACAGTTGAAGCAATGTGCTCTAAATAAAGTGTCTCACCCATTAGAAGTTTTGGGGATGGATAGTGTGACACAAATACCTGCTTAAACAGTGCATTGATATGATTGCAGCTTCCATAAAGGAGCGGGAAAGTTCCAAACCTGTGCTAAAGAAATCCAACAAATCCAAATGGTCTACATAGTGGATTGTCAGTCGAGTCAAGTCTATTTTTCAAAGACTGTAGAACTCGTACCCAAAGTATTCAACATGAATGCTATTTGTCATTCATTCATTCATTCATTCATTCGTTCATTCATTTCTGTATAATATTTCTTGTTCTCACCCTTCTCTTGTCCTCTCCATTTGTTTTTCTTTTTTCTTGTAATGCATTCTATGCTTTCCTCCCCTTTTAATGCATTCAGGGCTCTCACATCCTAGACAGATGTGAGAATATCTACACAGCATGCTGAGGATATGCACATCACCACCACTTTCCACTGCATGTCCCATCTCTCCCTTCCTATCCTGCATTTTTGACAGAGGTCAAATATGCATATGAAAAATAGAGGCGGCAATCCACTGTAAGACCAGGCCAATCCAAGACAGGTTGTAAAATCAGTTCTGAGCCCTGAGGCACCACTTTAATTTATTTCTACCTTGCTTTCTCAGCCCGGTAAGGCTCCAGGGCCCAAACGAATGAAGATAAATGTCCATTTTAAGTTTCCATTGAACTGGATTACGTTCCTTTCCTCCCCACACCCCCATTTCCTTTTTTTAGGCTCCCATCATATCAGGATTTCCTATTCAGACCTGTGAAGAGCTATAGATTGAAATGCAAATCCTCTGTAATTAATAAGTACTGAGATAATCCTTCTTGGACCAATTTGTTGCCTTGTCTGAGTTAATAAAAGATCTTGCAACACAGAAAAAGAACTGTAAGAACTAGATTAAGCATCAGGAAAAATGTTCTGTTCCTAACTCAGGCAAAGCTCTAATTCCTAGGGAAGCTGTGGAAATCCCAAACCTGAATATTTGACCCATCCATGAAAAGAGCCTGGTGAATATTTGAATTAGTCCAATTTAAAACACACACGAACAAACTAGATGCATTTTAAAATTCCTTCTGTTACAATTTTTCACTATTACTATATTTGGCTAATTTAAGTCAAACTCAACCCTATTACAATAGTATACAGGGCAATTTTGAAATAATGAATGGCAGATGATCTCCCACTCAAAGCAAGCAATATAAATATTTTAATTAGCACAGAAATAAACGTCAAAGACCAGGATTGCACAACAATGCATGATGATTTCACCAAGTAATATGGTGAATAAGGATTCAATGCACAGATGACTTTTACAGGGCATAACACAAAGTTGGCACTTTTAAGTAGGGATGGGTTGAATTCATTCAATCCATATTTTAAGAAAACCAACCGAATTTACTCTTCTTGGATTGATGTGCAGATTGGAACACAGTCATGCTCCAGAATTTGCATAATAAAAGGGTTAAAAGAAATTGCTAAAGCTGTACTCTCTTTATTCAAACCTACAGTGCAACCACTCTTGGAATACTGTGTGTGCTTCTGAACACTGCACCTAAAATTGGGCATTGTAGAGTTGGGGAAAAATGCAGTGAAGGGAAAGTGAGGGCACGATTCAGTGCCCTCCACTTCAGAGCATCAGAATTCAGAGGCCTACTTGTATTCAGTGCACCTAACGAGGTGCAGCAGTGGTGAGTTGTGCTTCCACCATGCCTCACACCATCTATTGTATTTTACAGTTGTGTTTGGCTTTCCAGATAAAGCACTGAGAAGGGAGGGAAGGAGGCTGAGGAACCAGTAGAAGCCATTAGCCCCACTTATCCTTTCTTCCAACCACATGGCAACTCCCTTTTCTACCTCTTTGATGCCCAGATGCATCCTTGGAGAGGCAGTCGATGCAGATTTTCCCACACTGGGTGTGAGCTGGGTGGGCCAGGGGCTTGGCCTTTGCAGTCTCAGCTCTGGGGACCTTGAACAGCACTATTAAACCATGGATTTCTCTTCCACAGGGCCTCGTGACTGCCAACTCTGGACAGCTTTAGAAGGGAATGGGACAAATTCCTGAAGGAGAAGGCTATGAGTCCTGAAGCAGTTCCAATTTCAATTTCCATGTACAGCAGGCTTGTGTCTATGAAGGGTGGGGAACATGGGTAAGACAGAGCTGTGGCACTTGTACCTTGCTTGTGGGTTTCCCATGGGCAGCTGGTTGGCCACTGTGTGAACAGAATGCTGGACTAGAGGGGTTTTGATCTAATCTTACGCACGCTTCTCTGAATTTCTCTACACAAAAATGATCTAAGGTATATGCATATCCTGGAAAAGCTCATAGAAAATATATGTGTTAAGGAGGATTGCATAAAATACTGGCAAAGAAAATTGTGAATTTTCATGCTTTTTAAATTTCTTAGAATGATGCAGAAGGTGGAATGAAC
The DNA here is from genome assembly GCF_004798865.1 of Varanus komodoensis. Classification (NCBI taxonomy): domain Eukaryota; kingdom Metazoa; phylum Chordata; class Lepidosauria; order Squamata; family Varanidae; genus Varanus; species Varanus komodoensis. The sequence goes on along the minus strand of NW_025335798.1, from coordinate 7,510,903 downwards.
AAGCTTACCATCAATACTTATGAAATTGACATGGGTTGCAAATAGACTGATTTGCCTGATGTGCCTATTTTGGTCACATGGATTTCATTTGAAAGGATTTAAGCACATACTAAACTTTCTTTCAGGAATCAATGGGACTTAACTGACTGGAACATATTCTGTGAGCTTTGTAAATATTTCTGCTTCCAGTCCCTTCTTTCCTTAGCAGTAAAATATACATTATCATTATAAAAGCATCACCATCATCTTCCTGAATGGAAGCGTTCAAAATAATCATACTGTCTTCTCCAGCTAATTTAGGCTGAAGGGTTACAAAGATGCACAATCAAATGCAGAGATTACTTTGCATCTGCTGGATGATCCCTGAGTGCACACGCCCTGTAATGCGTAGGGTAGTAGAAAAGACATGTGATTCTGCTCAGGGCAGCATCAGTTCCCATCAGCATCCTTGGGCATGACAGTCCCACAGCAGTATTGCAGGGCTTGCTGTTGATGCCTGTCCCAGTGCCCCCAAGGGCCAGACCATGGGCCACCAGATTAGGACAAGTGTGATCACGAGGGGATGGACTACACTTTCCCCATTGGCCATCCAGACATTTGCTTGTAGAAATTACACTTCCATCTCCCCACCCCCCCACACACAAGCTCCATTGGCTCCATGGAAAATTCATTGATTTCATGCACCAGCCCACTGCCAGAAGCAACTAATGGATTGATGCAGGCCAGAGCTGTTCTCCCACTTGGGAGAATGCTGTGATTTTATCTATCTATCTATCTGTCTGTCTGTCTGTCTGTCTGTCTGTCTGTCTAAGATATTTGTATGTCGTCCTTTGCAAGAGCCTCAGGATGGCTTACACAAATAAAATTCCGAGGTATTTAAACAATAAATTGACAACCCACTCGGGCTGTGATCCAAGATCAGGTGTGGTTTAGGCCTGGTGTCAGGAGTAGGACCTGCCTAGCCCTGCGGGTGTTTGCAGGCACTTGCAGGGAGCGGCTGAGAGGCATCATGCCAGGCCCTGGGAACCAATGCAAAAGGCCTCTCTGCACTGCTGATCTCTGTGTAACCACAGGAACATGAGTTGTCTCTGTGATGCTCCTGTGCTCTGGCCCTCAGCTTCACTGCACCCTGAGCCTCGCTCCTGCCTTCTCCTGTTCATCTCTGCTCATCCTAGTTTGTTCCCGCCTTGCCCCTGTTTGACCCTGCATGCTCCAGCCTGCTCCCGCCTGTCTCCGTGGCCTCCCTACTCTACCTTGACCACTTTTCAGTGCCTGCTTCCATGGCATTTGGCCACTGGAACTTTCCTGGGCTGTGCTCTTTCTCTTGCACAATACCAGGCTGCCAGCTGCCTTGTTTCTGACCCCACTGCCAGCCTCTAGCCCTACTAAGCTATGGAGCCCAGCCCTGCACCCGTGCTCTGCCTTCCCCCATCAGCTGCCTATGACCTGCTCCTCACACCTGGCCTTTCATTCTCTAAGTGCCAAGCCTTGCCATACTGCTGGTACTGCCCATCTGTGAGATTTCTGGGGTGTCCTTCAGGAACAGAGGTGCACCAGTCCAGTGCCCACTGTGTGGCCCAAGTGGTAGCAGGGGACAACCTCAACAGCAGAATTTGCTGCTGTGCTAGGCCCAAGCAGGGACCAAGGATGCTGGATACTATTGCCATTTCTGAACAGGATCTTAACCAAGAGCATCAAGATCACTGCCTAAGAATGAACCAGCTTGCTTATATAAGCATACCTTTCATTGGTAGGCAAATGGAAAGTCAAAGCAAGGGAGTCATACCTCCCAAGCCAGTCTGAAGTAATTCACAACAGGAAACCCAGTGCAAATTACCCCAAACACATGGCTTTCAATCAGCAAAGCCGTGGCTAATGCAGAAGTTGTGCATGATGGGGAACAGTTCCTCTAATTAAATCTAAGAACTTCACAGCTGTGAAACCATAAATTTTTATCTACATCAGCGGTAGCTGTAAAACTGATCCCAAATTGAAATATTAACTTCTGTTTTTATTCCTCTGCAAGGCAACTTACAAATGGCCTGCACCACCTATTTGTACAGGCTAAATGCTACATCTGAGAAACCGAAAATCCTTTGCGATACTTGGAAGCATGGCTATAAAACACATGTGCATACACACAAAATAAAACCCGTTCTGTATTTCTGTTGGGTGGGTGGCCTGCATGGAACACATGCTATTTCTAAATGGTTATTATTCTCCTGATGTGAGAGCGAGCAAAAACATCTGGTCTGATGCTAAGCTGGTAGGCATATCTCTTGTTCTATCACTAGAGGAAAGAAAAGAAAGATGAAATCAGGCCAGGAAGCTATACAAGGGCTATGGCAGCTTGAGTTTTGAATCTGATTTCATGAATTATGAAATGATTCATATTTATGCTGGATAAACCATATTCATGCTGCATACAGGTGGACTCCCCTGTATCCTCTTTCCCATGGCATCCCTCTCATGACATCCATCCCAAAAATGTCACATAGAGCATTGAAAGAGTAGCTTAGACCATACTATAAGTACAAGAGAGAAAGACAGCTCAGGAAAAACAAAGTCTCATAGTAAATTGTCTTTTAAAATAAAATGTGTAGGGAAATGATGGATTTGTGGCCACTTGGGCATCAGTGCAAAGGACAGCTAAATGGTAAATATTACATCATTACCAAGGACAAGTGTTCACCTGCTATAATGCAATGAACTGGGAACTTAACAATGTTTTCAATATTTTGCCAGGCAGTTTTTAATTTTAATTTTTATTTTTATTCTGCATTTATTTACTTATTTTTATATTGCAGGAATGGTATACAGATGCCAAATGTGGAACATACAGTGATATTTGGACCAACTTTTTAAAGCTTTTGTACAATAATTGTTTTTGCTCTTTTATCATATATAGCAAAATTCAACAATTATTATTATTATTATTATTATTATTATTATTATTATTATTATTATTATTATAACATTTCTATGCCGCCCCTTGCCGAAACCTCGGGGCGGCTTACAACACGATAAAATACAATGAAATACAATAGCACATAATAAATTACCAGAGAAAAAAAATAAAATAAAGCAAAATCCCAACATAAAGAACATTTACAGGAATCCTTCATTCATTCATTCATTCATTTAAAGCTTTTATATGCTGTCCTTTGTATAAATATCTCTGGACAGCTTACAGTACGTTAAAAGAACAATTTAAAACAACAACAACTTCCAATAAATGAATTAAAACAGTAATAATGTATAAAATGATAAAAGGCAATTAACACAAAATAAATCACAAAACAAAAGTGACTCTACATTAAAAACTATTGAATTTAAAATGCCGCTTAAATGAAAAAAGGTAAAAGGTAATGACTGCTTCAGTGGTAATGGAGAATACCAAAGCAGAAGGAACAAATGTGCATTAAACAAGTGAGTGTAACTTTACATACACCAATTCTACTTTTCCTAGGTCTGTCTGTATAGTGGGATCATTTTATTCATTTATGCCATGAAAACACTCGGCTGTTCTGTGAGTGAGGGGAGAAATTGTGGGTGACCCTAATTTCAGTGCATAAGAAAATGAGGAGACGGTATAAAGACAGATGCAAATGTTAGTGTGGGTGATTGATTTATATATGCAGACATATTCTAAGAGCTGAAATCCCTATTACATCGATGTCAACAGCAAAAAAACCCCTTTCAGATTCAGGAGTGACAAATTAGACTTCCTTCCTACCACACTCCGTGCTGGTTCTAGATTTGTGAGAGCAGTTGCTCAAGGTGCCTTCCATGGGTATCTCCTCAGTGAGGCTCTTACTGCTGTTCTTGCTCCTGCTCCTCTTGCCCCTCATTGCTCCCACTCGCTTTCTGGAAGGTCAGCGAGCCCTCCCTGGAAGCATCACCTGCTTCTCAGCCATCATCTTCTGGGCCCGAAGGGGGCAGCTTGTGGCAACAACACCAGTCACGACCTCATTATCAACTGTTGCCAGTACTTTGCATTGTGATGCAGCTGTGTCCCCTCCACTCCTGTTGAAGTAGCTTGTTTGCCGGGCATTTCAGCTACCTTAATCTTTCATTTTACTGTATACAGCTCCTTTGCTCACGCTATGGGTCCTCACACTCTGGCCTCACACCTAGGTCACTATACCCCACTCAAGTATGCCTCACACCTGGGAACTCACACAGAAGATGCTCAGCCTGTTTCATGTGAGTTTCCTAATTCCTCAGAGACACACCAGCAGTTGTCCTGGACACTTCCTTCTCACCACAAGCCTTTGGCCTCAACAGCCGTGGACTAACTCTGGTAAAGGCTAGAATTCAGTCATTTCCCTTGCTGCCATCTTTTTCTTTCCATATCCAAATTCCTTTCTAATATGTGTAGGTTCCCTCTTGTAGGCACTGATTCTCATATCAGAGAGCAAACCATAACACAAAATGATGAAAGCAAAAGATACATTTCACTGCTGGCTTAATTTATACATAATCACAATCTTTACGCTTGAGGCCAAAGTAGTTCCTCTGGATTCAACTACTGATTTGCGGTTGCTCTCTACAGAGCTCTTCCGTTCCACCCCACACCCCAGAATGGCAGTCAGACCATCTTTCGGAGCTCTTTCCACCTTGCCAATCCTCTAGGCACCATGACTGGCTCTGTCCTTTCAGGCAGTGACAGGTGAACATCCCCCTGTCCATCACCCAGGTGAACAATCAGGTGGCCAAGGTGGAAAGAAGGAACTCCAATGAGCTCTTGCCAGTGGGCTCCTGCTGGGGTGTTGGCAACAGACAGATGCTCAACCATGCCAGCCCTGCCTCCACTAAGAATTAAAGTCATTTATGTAAAACATGGCCCATTCACACTGCAAAAAGTCCCTTCGTTCATCGTCACTTCATGCTGAGATGCTCACCCCACTGCAATTTCCACTTTCTGCTTTTGTTTTCACATCCGCCAGTGCTGAAGTTTCCCCTGAGCTGTTCCCTGTAAACAGGAGAAGCTGCTATGCATATAAGCAGGTTGGCTGTTTGCATGCCAGCAGATCTGTGTGGTGTTTCAGATGACACTTTAAATAAATGCAGAGAACAAAGTTTGTGGCAGACCTATAATATCTCATTAGACACAGGCAAACACATGTATCGGTGGAAGCAGTTTAAAGAGTGGTGGCAAATTGAATCAGAAATTCACACTTACGGAGCAAATTGTGTTTGATCTACTTAACTATCATCTATGTCGGACTGCATCTAAAACATGTTTTCACCCTGAATGATTTCTGCTTCTAAAACTGAAGACAAAAAGAAGAGAAACAACACATTAAAAAGGTTGCAAAACACTTTAATTTGCCTCATTAATATTAGATAGATATTGTCCCATGAGTCAGAAGAATATATTTCAAATTGAGAGGAGAGAAATTCCATGTCCCCTCCTATGTTTGCATGCCTTTGCACACTGCAGGAGATCAAATTAGAAGTTGTGAGATACCTTGTTCTTCAAAACCAGGAAACTTCACTACAAAGAGGCCCTGGGCTGCCACTGCATATTAGTACTCCTATGAGGATTTTTCCATTGTATTAAGGGAATGAGTTACCTGGCAACAAGAAACTTGTAGTATATACAGCTGAAAGGGTAGAATCATAGAATAGTAGAGTTGCAAGGGATTGAGAAGACCGTTGGGTCCAACCCTACTCAGCGCAGGACTCCAAGTGAAACCACTGTCAGATGGCCACCCAGTTGCAGCCTGAATGCCTCCAGTGTGGGAGAGTCCACAACTTCTCTAGGAAAATGATTCCATTTCCATACTGCTCTAACAAGGAGGAAGTACTTCTTGATGTTCTGGTGGAACCTGGCTTCCTGTAACTTGAGCCCACTATTCCATGTTCTACAATCTAGGATGATCAGGAAGAGATCCCAGACCTCCCCTGTATGGCAACCTTTGGCTGTCAAGTCTCCGCTCTGATTAGGGATGAACAAGGAATCCACTTTGGGGATGGGAAACCACTGGATTCCCTGGTCTTGGCTCCCTGACTCCAGTCTGCTTTCCCATGGCCACAGGTCTGAGTTCCTGGTGAGTGCACTGTGCTTTTGTGAAGGAGCCTGCCAGGAGGCGAGCCTGCATAAATGCTGCACAAGCTGCACCCCTCTTCCATGCATGTGCCTTGCAACTTTTCTTTGTGCTGCATGTGCTGCAGAAGGAGTTCCACAAGCATTTGCAGACTTCCCAGCTCAGCTCTCTTCCTAAGCAAGGGCTGAGCATGAAAAGAAGTTCAACACACGGAAGAGAGGTTCATTGAAACCCTACCTCAGCTTTCTCTTCTCAAGGCTAATTTGTTTATACTAAATATAAATTTATACTTACATATAAATTGATTATTATGTCCCCTTTTTTCTAGTCTCTCTCCACACAGGGCTTTGTTTCCAGTCCCCCAGCTAACTTTGTTGCCCTCCTCTGAACCTTTTCCAGTTTGTCTGTATATTTCTGAAAGTGTAGCACCTAGGGAGTACTTGAGATATAGCTTACTCTGTGCTGACTGGAGGGGAACTTGTATTACACATAATTTGGAAATGATTTTTATTTTTGCTTAATATTTTTACTAAGTCATATCCGCTCCTTCATGACTCCATGGACTACATTCCTCCAGGCTCTCCTGTCCTCCATCTTCCCTCAGAGTCCAGCGAAGCCCACACTGTCAGCCCCAGAGATCCCTTCTAGCCACCTCAAAATCACCTCTCTTCTGTCAGCAAACTCAGGATCTAAGCCATTACTAACATATAAATTGGTTATTTTTGAAAATGTGTAGGTCCTTTGAACATCAAAGAAGTAAAGTTTCATCTTAAATTTCTTCTTCTGGAAAGCACAATTAAAATTCTCCTCATCTAAACAACAGTTCCTGGCTGCTTATTTATTAATGGATTCAATAATTATATATTGCTTAATAAATTCCTAAACAGTTCACATATACATATTAAAATGAAAGTTCAAGGATATCATTAAAAACGTTTTCAGTCATTTTAACAATACCAAATGACACAAGGAGTAGTAAGATGGAGCAGTGTAGGTGTTTGAAATACACCACATTTTTTGCCTCTCCTACCCCATGGGATGAGGTTTTTCCAGAGGGAGAGTTCACGTTTGCAAAGACCCACTGTCAATATAGTATGATGCAACATTCTGGTGGTCATAGAATGACCATCAGGCCCTCGTCTAAATAATTTCAAGGGACACATGAGAGGCAGCCTGCTAGAGAACATGAACCCACATATTTTAGGGCTTGCATGTAACAGGCAACCATTGCAATTATTTCAACACCACTGTTATGTGAACATGGCTGAGTATCCCAGAGAGCATGTAACTGCTATGCCTTACACTTGACAATAGATTCCAAATCAGTCCCACAGAATCACAAAGTTATCAGGGTGTCTGCCCCGATCCAGGAATGGGTACAGTTAGCCCTTCAACTGAATTGGTAAGGGGTGATCCAGTCTACTGAGGTCACCTGGGCCTCCCAGGACAGCTATGGAGGCAGGACTACCTCCAAATTTTGCACCTGCTCTATCAGAGGGTAAGATGCCTTACCCAGAACAAACAGTTCAATCTTTGGACCTAAGAACTGACCACCAATATCTTCTCTGGGATCAAGCTTCCACTTTCCTTTATAAGTCTTTATCCAAGCAATAATTGTATCCAGGAACCATTTCAGAGAGTGCGTGGCCTCTTCCAGTTCAGACTTAATGCTGGCATCATCACCAGTACGCTGGCATGTACTGGTGACATCTTGTCCCAGATAGTCTAATGACTTCCCCAGTGGTTTCATAGAGATATCAATAACTTTAGGGACAAAGTGGTGCCCCATAGCACTCCAAATTTCAACTGCCAAGAGGCAGAGTCATGGTCACCTGAAGTTATTCTCTGAAACTTACCCACAAGTAAGACCCAAACCATTATAGAGCAGGGCCTCAAATGTTGAACTTACAGACATGGTCTGCAAGAATCTCATGGTCAATAGTATCAAAAACCACTAAGGATCAAGAAGAAATGGCAGGTTCACACTCCCTGTGTCACTTTCCTAAAGAAGGTTATCCAGCAGGTGACAAAGGCTGATTCCATCTCAAACTGGGCTTGAATCCAGACTGGAATCAATTCACACATGCAGATTCATTTAGGAGTACCAGCAGCCTAGATACTGCCATTTCTTCAAGCACCATACTTAGGAAGAGGGACTCTGTAACCTGGGAGGGGATATCTATAGCCTGGGATAGGCCTCTATATCCAAGGAGCATTGTTTTTCATGAATGGTTGTACGGCAATTCTGTCAAGGTGGTAGGGGTCATAGGATCATGCCATGATGCATGCATTACTTCTGAATCCATCGAGTCAATTCCCCATGGCAAAGAAGCCATGAAGGGCCAAGGTTGAGAAAATGTGTGGTGGGTCATACAGGTGCAATAAGCAAAAGGAATTTGATCCAAGTTGTGGAAGAACTCAAATTCCTGTTATACAATATTCTCACTTAATTGCTCATTAGCATTATAGCACTAATCATGCTGAGGCTTGAAATGGATGTCAGGCCTCAAAACTATGGTAGGGGTGTTGAGATGGTGTTCCTGGCAAAGTGACAATCACTCAGATCATTGGAAAGGAAAACTAAGAGGACTGCAAAACTAGTAGGAGACTGTAGGAGATGAAGACTTCATTATCACTTTGGAGCAGCTCATCCCTTATGCCACACACAACTTCCACATTTATGTTTTTCCAGTATTGTGCATATTTGTATACAAATGTGCATTCTGCTTGTGCAGGGAAAGACAACCCTGTGGGACTTGTTCAGAAGACTCTCCCCCTGTAACTCTAAGGTTTATATTTCATCTAATAAAGACCCAGTGGGTTAGTTTTTGAAATTTTGTAAAAAAAAAACTTTAATAAAATGTTCATGCCAAAGTTAAACCCTAGGAAGGAAAGAGCATGCTGGCCATAAAGAAAAGAAGAAAAACCAGAAACTAGAAGAAGCTGACAAGCAGCTAACTTGGCTGGAAAACTGTTCAGTGAGAATTCAAGTCTTCTTAGGACTAATACAAGTACAGTACTTACTTTAGAAGTAATATAATGTAAATACCATGGTAGTGACTTTATTCAGTATTTTGTATCAACATCACTAACAAGGTTCCATAGCTGATTTGCATGCCATTTCGATTTTCTGGACATGGAAGTCATAACTAAGAGTGTGATGCCATAGCAATGCATTCTTGTATATGCCTTCTCAGAAGTAAAACCCATAAAGTCCAGTGATCTTATTCCCAATTAGGATTGCAGCCAAAATAGGTTTCATTTTGTTAAATTCTATTTCAAAATATAAAAGGAAAACATAACAATTTAATACAAAAAGCTCACTCATCAGGTTATATCTCTACTGATCTGCAGTACATTTTTTCCTACTTTATAAAGTAACTGTACCATTGTTACTTATTTGTAACATCTTCCAGGTAAGTATTTTTCACTATATCATTCTTCCCTAACCTTGCTTTCTGTAAACTACAACTCATACCAGCCTAGCCAGCATGGTTTTGTGTACACCTAAAATGTCCACGGATTGTGAGATCTTTGCTTGCTTGCCAGTTTGAACAAATTTTCCCCTTCAGACTGAAGGGTCCACTTTAATCAATGGAGGAATGCTGTGTAAATTAGGAAACCTGTGCAAATTTAATGCCCAGACACAGGGTAATTTGCTTAATTTTCCCGTCAGTGCAGGATAAGCAAATGATGGCAAACATGAGCAGGAATCATGCATAGGTCAAGCAACATCAAGAGAATCCTAGAAATCTTGATTACCACTCATTTTCCAATCTCTAGTTAAATCTAGTTCTTATTAAAACAAATGGGAATAAATTGTGACTAACACGTGCCATTGATTTCAATTGATTTCCCAGATTCAGTTTTTGGATGGAAGAGCCTGTGATCTTTGAGCTCACCTAAATTCACCCCCAACTACTTTATGGCTTGTATCAGTTTGTTCCCATTTTTGTTTTTTGCCTGTTCTTTTATCTTTTTTTGCTTGTTTGAAGGGGACATGTGAGCAGTGCTCAGCACATTTTTTGAGGATGCTTTTTCCACCATTGACTAAAGCATGAACATGTGTATTCCATAAAAACAGCACATTTCAAGCACAGATTGGTTAAAATGGAACACATCAGGAATGTGCAAACAAAGCGCTCCTGGTTGTGTTCACATCTGAGACTGAGAACAGTACATGCTAGCTTGGTTTACAAACAGAAACAAAATTATCATTCATCCCCAGTGCAATCCTTTATTCAGATTTCTTAGTTGCCACTGAAAATAGCAGGACTGAGGCACTGAAGAGCTTTACCTACTTGTGCTTGGCAGATTTTGGAGCACCACAACAAATTTGAGAGCTGAAAGCAGGCCAAGCCAGAGGTCCCTCCCACCCCAGCTTCCTCTTTTAAAGCTGGCTGTGATTATCATCTTTTTAAAATAAAGGCTGAGATATTTGCATAAAATGCAGCTGCAATTTGGACAAATTGGGGCCATATTTATGCAAATTATGCAACATGCAGCCATATTTTATGCATAAATTGTGGCTGCTTTTACATATTTTTCTCTGTATTTTTAAAAAAAATACCCAAATTGAAGTCCATTTGAAAAGCAGAAGGCTGCATGGAAGCTTGATTCACACTGCAGCAATTTAGTGCTAGCTCTGGCTAGACAGGCTAAATCTGGTGGGCCAACAGGGCCAGTTTCCTGATTTTAACACTCCAAAGGGATTCCTTACACATCCCTAGAGTTCAGCAACCCTACCATGTGCAGGATTGCAATCCTCTGCCATTGGAGTGATGATGATGATCACTGAAAAACAAGTTTAGGTATTTCCCAAAGCAACCTATTAGGCTTACACCCTCTGGAACGTTCAAGAAGGTCTTATTCTTACTTGTGGCTTACCTCTGAATAGAAAATGTAGTACCAGTTACCACTGTGCTCACTGGTCTGCCAAAGCAACATTTACACTGCATAGGTCTTTATGCCTGCTCAGAAAAAATTCCTATGGAATTTTATGGAACTTACTCCCATGTAAATGAGTGTAGGATTGTAGTCTCAGTTTCCTGGCAGATCTAACTTTGGCCCTGCTGGTCCAGTTGTAGTGAACACTTTGTACATTATGAGAAGGTGACAGGATCCATATCTTGGTGCATAAAAGCAGTCAAGGAGTACTGAATACATAGGGAAGAGAAGAAATGAATACCTCTTCATGGCACTGTGCAATTCTCTCTTGCCTAAAACAGCTGGTAGAAAAGACCTTGTTTAAACACAACACAACACCAACACACCTTCCCTGAACCCCACTGTAATGAGTACTTTCTGGCCTGTCTCTGATATTCCATTCTGGATCAAGGCCTTATTGGCCCCTTCCAACTCTACTATTCAATGAATCTATGAATCTTAGATGAAGCTGCTGGGACATGTCATCCAACATGTTGAGCTTTGGTGCCACAACCCTAACAACTCAGTCTTTCCCTTCCAGCCAAATTCAAGAGTGCTGTTCCTTGTTCTAAACTAATGTCTGATATCAACAATGGACTGTATGAGAGCAAAAAATAAAACTTCCCCCAGACAAAAGGAAGATGCTAACCCTAATTTGTTGGGCAGAGCAGGAAATAGGGATTCAACCTGGGGTTACACTGTCCTTGAAGACACTGGGTCATCGGTCAGTGTACCCCTGGACTCAGCTTTGAAGTTGGATGCTCTAGTTGTGGCAGTGCTCAGGAGTGCATTGGCACAGCTGGAACGAATGGTCCAATTTAGACTGTGTCTACAGATGTTTGATCTGGCCATGGTAACACATGGCTTATTTACATACTGTTTGGACCACTCTAAGTCACTCTGTGTGGAACTGCTTTCATAAACTGTTGAGAAAGTTCAGCTCATCCAGAGGGAGGCTGCCAATTTGTTGCCAGGGCTTTATTACAAGGAGAACATGACTCTCCTGTAACAAGAGTGTCACAAAACCATTATTGTAGAAATCATTGCTAAATGACTGGAGCAGGGCCAAACACATGATCTTGCATCCTCAACTTGAATTGCCTGAAGAGGCTAAAATGTATCACAATGTTGGTGGCCTATTTTATTTTGCTTGCATGGACTCTGAGCTACTTTTGTGCAACTACAACACTTGAACAAGTTCTTAAGACGGAGGAGAGGTTCTCTGTGTGAACCCACAGCAGCCACAAAGCCTGGCTCTTAGACATAGTGCTCTTTTCTTGGCTGTGGCCTTGCTGGCAGTGTTGCTGTCCCAGTAGGCCTCCGCACCTCTCAGGGCTCACCTCTCCATCGGACTGTGATGAGTCCATGTGGAAGGCAGCTCTATGTATCTGGAGATGACAACCTCTAGTCACTTCCCAGGCTGCCTCCCTCAACTCCCTCCAAGGCACCTTCTTTGCAGTTCCTCCGTAAAAACTATTGCCATGATGAAGGGTGGTGATTCCCCACTCTTTCCACTGCCTGCAATGCATTACGGCAATACTGCTACAGTTATGGTTGATGGAGCACCACCATTACATTTCCCTGGTTTGAACTCTTTGTAAAATAATTACCCTCCGGACTGAAATTTCTCATGCTTGTTTTCAACCCAAGGGTGAGAAATATTTTGGAAAGCTTCATAAAATCCCATTTGGGCGTTTTATGAGAGAATGAAGGCTGGGAAATAAAAACAAGTGTTCTCTGCTGGTGAAGAAACATTTCACTTGCTTTATTTGTGCTCAGGTAAGTCAAAAATGGTTTCCTTTCCCTTTTGAAAAAAGTCTAGCAATTATTCCTAACTGCACCTTTGACATGGTGGAAGACATTTTATTTAGAAATAAAAAAGTGTTTTGAAAATCACTTACAGGGGAGGCCCAGGCTACTTTTTCTTACACTTGCATGGTGCATGTAGGGACAGAGGCCCTCAGTGAAATTCCTGCTGAAGCTGCATCTGCTGCTTTAAAAGCTTTCCTTGAAAATTTACTTCAGCTTCATGGCTAAGGCTCTGACCAAAGTCTCCAATGCATGTGCGTCACCTGCACACAGCCTTAGGTGGGAACTGCCTCAACCGCACAAGCATCTCATTTTCACTGAGAGACGTGTAACATTTCTCTCTGTGGTGACGATTCATTCACACCTCCTCACTGCTTGAGCCTGCATGTTAGGAAGGTTGGTATCTTCCTGTGAAAACAAAGCAAAATATATCAAATTCTTAAATTCCAGTTTCCCTAGATCTCCTGAAATACAAACAGATTTGACTTTCCAGATCTGCTACCTCTTCATACTTCTTAAGAAAAATAGCACTAAAACACTGGAAGTAAATTTCATTGAAATGGGACTTGGAACCAGTTCACACAACTCTGTTTCATTTTCATGGGATGTGCTAAAGAGATCACTCATTGACTTCTGGTTGTGAATCATTTGATATCCAATGGAATTTGGCATATACTCAGCAAATAAATTTGTATGATTTTACAGTGTATGACATAAAGATATATTGTTATATGTTGTCATGGAGCTAGTGCAGTTGGGGTCAAAATCCTTCCTGCCCCTCTGTAACCTCTTTACTTTCCTGCCACAGAGAGAGTCATTTTTCTGCCTCAATCATTGGGAGCTTGAGAATTTAAGAGAACTTCACCTTCTTTTTATAGAAAGCCATCTTCTGTAAGGAGGTGGCTAGGGCATGGCTGTGTTATTCCCTTTACCTTTCTTTCCATTTCTTGGAAAGCCACCTAGCCTGTGGATGGAGATAGATGACAGTTTTATTTCAGGTTTTGATAAGGATTTACCAGAATGTGAATATGCTTTCATAAACAGGAGGCCAAAAATTTGCCATTTAAAACATGACTACAGGAGATTTTTTTAAATTCCTGACATATTCCTCCACCCCCGACTCAGCTCTGAACATTAATTTAGACCAATCACTTAACCTGCAGCACAAGTTTGTTGCAGGGAAAATATAAATTCACATCCATGCATGCTATTTCCAGAAAGAGTAGGCTACAAAGCTTCATAATATTATTTTGGTATATTCACCAGATTGTTGCTTGTGCCAAATAGCTGGACTTTTGTGGTATCACTATAAAAGCTCTCATGGACCAGCAATGCCCATTTCCCTGGGAGGACCATAAAACAGGCAAAGTATCATGCCCTGGTTTGGCCTTCCCTTCCTGGGGCCATTTCTGATGCATCCAAGTGGAAATTATCTTCCCCCTCTGACTGCCTCAGCAAATCAGCCCTAAAACTTTACTAAGTATCAGGAATCACCTGGAGGTAGTACGCAGTTGCCTTCTCAATGTGAAGTGTGTAACTCAAAAAGAAAAGAGAGAGGAAAGTTTCAAACAACAAAGGTTAACATTTTACTGAAGAAAAACCTTAATAGGAAAAATATCGGAATAGACACACACACTAGCAGGTGTATGAACAAGTCTAATGAAACCACCTGGGATTAAAAAAAATCCAGTTAACCTAACTAGAGAGTGCCCCTGTTTTATCTCTTGCCCAAACAACAGCTTCTTGTCATGGGTTCAGCACTATCCTAAGCAGTTCTGCAGTTGCAGAAACTTTTATCCTTTCCTTCCTTTAGTATTCTGGCCTTTATCACCTGCCCACCATGCAAGCAGGCAAGAGGTCCTATGTGTGTACCCTATCCATGGGTACACTTATCTTTTTTCATGGCATTGGGCAAATTAAATCTTCTCCTAAGGGATTTCTGTGCTTGCAGAATTCATTAACTTCTCACAAATAGAGCAAAATAACAATAATAAAAATAGCAAATGGCTTTCCCATGACTTTGGAATATAAACTTAAGTTCAGTACTCTGAACTGGGCTATTTTACTAAAATGATGAATTGGAGTCCTATCCAACTCTCATGGGCACTGTGTACTGCATTCCAGGGAAAGATAGCCAATTAACTAAATTACAAGCATCTCCTGAAGGAATACTGTAAGGAATAGGTGCAAAGAGATGACTCTATGGTCATCAAAAGAGCATCTTACTTGTACCACTAAGGGTTGCTCACCAGTACCTGAGTGATACGTGGGGAGGTGGGACTGGATTCTCACACCATGTGGGGAGGAGGCCAGGCAGGAGGCCTGGCTGTCTTACAAGCCTTTTGTGCCATCTCCCCATTTTGGCTCTAAATACTTCATGCGACACAACCGCAGGCACCGCTATGGAATCAACGCGGCAGAGAGGTGCTCCTGGCACCGAGTATATATGCCTTTTAGCACCAGGCTAAACCCTTTTTATTTTCCCAGCATTATGACTGTTAAATAGGGAAATGGAAGTTGTGTCTCATTTTATATTGTATTTTATACTGCCGTTGGATCACCTGGGTTTGATTACTATTTTATTAAGCTGGTGCCACTAACATTTATGGTTTTACTTGATTGCATTGTGTGTGTGTTTTGGTATTGGTTTACTTGTTTTACACTGTTTGGAGAGTCTCCAGCTAAGCAAATGCTATATTATAAATATAAATAAATACATGTTTTTATGTATACTTATACATATTTTATAAATAAATAAATAAATAAACCAGGTGAGAAGGTATACATATCTTCCTTTTCCCAAACTTGGGGGGGGGGGGGCAAAAACACTCCCCTGTAATGGTCCATGGCCAACCATATGGAAGTAAATTTACTCTTGGCCGCCATTAACTCTTATAATTTCCAATTCGTATTTCTTATGTGTGGCAACAAACTACTCTCATGAAAACAAAAATATCAGAGCAGCGGAGAGTTGGGTCTGCCTGTGTTTTGCACACACTGGCATCGGTGTGCTGGGCCTAGGGCACCCACCAGTTCTTACTGGTGTGGATGGCCGGCACGGCCAGCCAGAGGAAGCACTGCAATGAACAGCATTACGGGAATTCGTTATTCTGGATTTCAACTGGACACATAAAGTGGCAGAGAAGCAATATAAAAATCCTGATGATTTAGAGGCAGATCAAGCTGGTTGGCAAGACAGGTAGGAGAGGCAAAGCCAAATTCAGGATAATATATTCTCCCAGATCCCATCAAGCACATCAAGAAAGAAATATGGGCAAAGGAGCAAAGAGCAGTAATGTTACCACCACTTAGTCTCTGGGGATGTGGAACAATAAGCATTCTAGTGACAATTTGACTATTGCCTGAGGTAAGAACCTTAGGAGAGAGCTGGGAGAAAAGGCAGATCGGATTCCTCTTCTTCCCCAGAGGTTAGATCAAAACTTCATCCCACAGCACATTCACCTATACCCACAGACCAAGTCACCTTCAACAGGGACCAGCCTGAAGGGACATTGACCCGGTCAAAGCACCAGGCTGAGCCAAACAGATATAAATGCAGTAAAACTCACTTTGGTCATCAGCACAACTTCGAAGAAGACGGCTTCAAAAGGAGACGTTAAGGGGAAGAAGCAGCACAAACAGCATGGATGGGCAAAACAAATGGAATGAAGGCAGATGCTTAAGCGTTTCTGTGTGTGTATTTTCTTCCCCTCTCTGCCTCTTGAAATAGCCAGCAATTTCCTAGGTTTGCTTTACAAATGGAAAGAAATTGCATTTTCCCTTCAGGCTGGCTGAACTAACTTCCTTTGGGACCGAACTAATAGCTTGCTAGACTACTGAAAAGTTCACACCCACATTCTTCTCACAGAAAACCTGAAATCTAATTGGACTTTCCAGAGTTGCCTTGTCAGTCATTCTTATTTGTAGTCAATATTTATGCAGGTAGAATGGCTATCCGGCCATTTCTAAACCAGCTTGGCATTTTTTAAAAAGCCTGACATCCAGCTTTTGTTTCCTAGCATGCTTCAAAAGTAGGTAATGTTATGTTTACAGACAATAACAGAGTTAAAATGTGACAAGAAGCAAGTATCTTTTCAACTCATGGTGTCTGCAATTCTAGAAATAAGTTATTCTGAGGCTAAGTTAAAATAGGAATGGTTCCATAAAGCCCCAGGGATGCCTCTGATATCAAAGTTCAACCAATAAATTGTGACTGAGGAATTCACCAGAGAGTTACGTATGCTTAAACCCATTGCTTTCAATGGGTATTATGCTCAGTTCCATCTTAGATTATGGCCACTATCTTTAGTGATCTGACTTTAAGACAAAAATATAACTAAGAGGAAAATGGTTAGGGTGGGCATGTCAATGAAGTTCTTCCGATGTAGGCTAAGTAAGGACATATTGAAGCCTGTAAAGGCCACTGGTTAGAATATTGGACTTAAAGTGGGGATATCCTTGCTCACAAAGTTCACTGATGACTCTAGGCCAGACTAGCTTACCTCTCAGGGTTGATGTGAGGATAGTGGAGGAAGCCTGAACTTCTTGGAGAAACAGTGGATAGAAATGAAATACATATAATTTCCTGAGACATTTGTGCAATGAGAACACGATTTATTTTCCAAATATTTGGATAGACTCTTTAATCAAATGATAACAATAGCTACAGGATCAGCACAAATTCACATTCGGTAATCTTTAATGTCACATATCTCTTATTTCATTTAATTGTAGAATTGCCACTAATGACTAGCGGCAGAACAGTCACAAGGAGAGGTGATTGTTTGTAGGTTGTGGTGACAGGATAAACTAGGCCTGGGCAACATGTAGCTTGCCCAGTTTACAAATCCCAGGAAGCCACCACATCGGGCTACCCTGGTATCTTTGGCATGGTATATTTTTACAGCCTCCTTTCAAACGAGGGTTATCTGCTCACATTTCCCATTCACTGGGACATCTGAACAGTGGCAGAAGCATGGTCACAACTGGTTTGTTTCTTTGTAAGTAGCACATAATCACAAGCTCATGTATTCTTTGTGGTTTCACTGTAATAATAGGCACATCTGAAACTATGTAAGAAGCACCTGCAGCAGGATTGCCTGGCTGCGGTATTTTGTAGCTGACCACATTTCATCAACAGTGGCGCCTTAAAGAAGAATGCTTTGCGCAAACCTTACTGAACGCAGGGAGCTTTCCAGCAGTTATGTAGCCTGCCATTCCATCAGGAAGTAGTATGCTCAAGCAGGGCCATCAGATTGAGGGCAGGATTCCTTTCAGGGAAGCCTTGGGGGACTGAAAGGGAGGGGGCAGCTCCATAACTGTCACCATAATTTAGGTTAAACCCTTAGTACCGGTAACTAAACCTTTTGTGAAGTTTTTCAAGCATTTGGAATGGGGAACAATGGCTCAAAATCTATGAAACCCTGGAAGATCTGGAATCAGGGAAAGGAGATGGAGCTAGAGTAAAGCAGGGTAACCTTTCAGGAAACCCCAGAAGGTCTGACTGGGGAGCCAGGTGAGCTAGATTTGGCCCCAGGCCTGAGATTGTACACCCCGGATGGGAAGGACACAGTGACCTAGCTACAATTGGTGATGGTATTTAATTGCACGGAGTTTTGCTCCCTCCTCCCCCCCCCTTTTTTTTAGATCAGAGCATGAGGGTTGTATGTGAAATTTATATCCATTCATTTTTGATCCGGAGTTTTCCAGTTCAAACCTTCTTGACTAAATATAGACTTGATGAAAGCTTTAGCTAGAAGCTGTACATTCATGAACTTGCAGTGTGATTTGCAGACCCAAACAATTGCATTTGAGCATGTGCACAGTTGAAACAATGTGTATCAAAATGTGTACCAGTGAAAAAATACGCCCAACTATCTTTGGGAGAAAACTGCATACAAATTCTAAAGTGTACATAGATTTTCTTGCAAAAAAGACAAAAAAATCTTGCAATCAGATGCAAATCAGTATGAGCTTTGAGATGGAATTTTGGGAACTTTGGTCAGGTCAAGGTCTGTTCATGGTGAGGGCGTCAAAGTATTTTGCTGTTTCTACAGCATAGTTGGGCTTGCAAGATTATGTGGAATGTGCTAGAAACATACTGTTTCTAGACTTGGAATACCATATCGAATGCATTCAGGATAGAAACCTATGCATATCTTTTGTTCTAAGTAAACAAATTAAAACAAAAGGGATCTCAAAATTTTGGAAGCAATTTTTATTATTATTTTTCAAAATTTCATTTTTGACAGAATTTTTGTATTTCTAGTGCTGCTAATAAGACTAGACATTCTAGCATGTATTGACCATGGTTCTGTTAGAGTTGACTGAGGTAGATAAATCTATTGTGTACGTCTGGCTGCAGTGGATGTACAAAGGGGAACATTTCTTAAAGTGTTATTGATGAGGAGAAGGCAATGGTTCTTGCTAAAAATCATGGCCCATTTGTTGACAGTTGAATTGCAGCAAGTCAAGTGTTAACACTCTACATCTCGGCTATATGGAAAATGAACCGGTCAATTTACCTCACTGTTGTTCTTTGCCAGCCAAATAGAAAATCATTCTGCCGGTGTTAAATGCAGTGGAAAAACGAGGAAGTGGGAACACATAACATTTTTATCCAAGATCTTGACCTGAAGGGAAGACACTGAGGAGTTGTGAGTAAAGTGAACTGTCTAATTTTGGAACCTCAGACTATTTCACTTGAATTTTTCATCTTCTTCCACAAAATATCAGACAATGGAAAACAAAAGCCAGTGGTATCACAGGTAGGATCTATAAGCAGAGCTTATAACCAGTGGAATAAATCATAGTTCCATCTTACAAACCTCCAACCCTCTTCATAAAGCCATAGAAACAATGCAATTTCTTTAAGCAGAATGCTAAAAATGAAATTAGGACTGCCTCCATTTAATCTGGACACTACCTGCTGGATTCCAATTAGCCTTCCCCAGGCCGTCAAAAGGATCACGAAAGACTCAAAGGATCCTACTAAATAGGGTAACCTGGGGAACCTGAAATCCAGGGAGTGGCTGCACCAAAGTCAGTTTCTTTCAGCAGGCTTGCATAGAAGAGCATTTTGGAGAAGAATGTGGGAAGGGAAGGAAGCCAAGAGAAGAAGGGGACAGAGAAGTCTGCTTCCTTCAGCCCCACTACACATTACATTTATATGGATCAAACACATAAAACAGAAGGACTAGGGATGCATGGAAATTCTGTTTGGTGCATGAATTCTTGATGGATTTCATGAGTTCAGTCCTTGTGGATTTTGTTTCATTCCTCTTTTCCCTACTCACTGGGGCTGACTCAATGGCACACAACACTAAGCAATGCTACACAGTAACTGTGCAAAATGGTATCTTACCTTGTGTCCCAGGTTCATACATCTACATAGTCTCCACGCTTCTCCATCTTCCCTCCAAGTGGCAGCATGCATCCCATCAGCCACCACAGCTCAGAATCAATCCCAGAGTGCAATGCTCCTGTCTGCCTCTCCTTCATTGGCCCACACAGTCCCCTGAGTATGGCCTCAGCTGGTTGATCCCTCTTTTCTGCTGCTCCATCAAGGAGTAGATCATGCACTAGAGTAGCCCTGTTGCTCTAGAGAAGTGTCGCATGGCTTCTCTCCACTGCTGCCCTGCAATGCACCAACAAGAGGGCACACCCACACTCACATACACCTCTCCCCCTCCCTTGTGTCCACATCACTCACACTGCAGGGCTTGCACACACTGCCAGGGGCTGCCTCCTCCTCCACCCAGGCCTAAGGAGGACTTCCTCATGGGCAGAACATGCCAGGGACAGAAGGAGCGTGTCCTGCATGAAAAAATTTCCCGAGGGTGCTTGTGTGGGTTGCCAGCAAGGAATGCGACAGCCCTCCCAAATTGCAGGGACAAGAAAGGCATGGTGAGAGGCCATCCTGATTTCTTCCAAATCACTTTGAAATTTGCCTGCTCCCCTCCCCCAAAGCGCATGAATGCATGTCCTTGACCAATATGCACTGTCCCATAGTGTGTCTCTCACTGCTTTTAACAGCGTTGGCCTTTCTCAACCATAGCAATATGTATATTCTGTGTAAACAGTAACAATCCACTGCCAGAAAATTATCTGTGCAGACTATACACAGGATCCTTGTATACTATAGGATCTTTGACGTCTTTAGTCTTCTCTGCTGGACCCATGGCTGGCTGGATTCTGGGGGTTGCTTGTCATTTGAAACTGCACCAACCTCCTGTTACTGTGACTAACGTGGCTGACATTCAGCTAGGATAAAACTCATGGTGGGGGGGGGGGTTATTCTAATTCTTCTAAGTTGCTTTCTTAGCCATTTTGAATAACTGCAACCAAGTAATTATGGATGGGATATAAGGATTACAAAAGAAAACAGTGAAGATGGGTCATGTGCTTGCTAATAATTTTTGGTCCCCAGCACTCTCTATTCTGAATGAGAATGCTGCAATGGTCCAAGTAACGAGCTGTCAGCTCTCACCGAATTCTGCATTATATCTTTAGTGGAAACTGAGAGAATAAAAATAGAGTCCTTTAAAAAAAATTCCCACCTGAAATATTTTCTTCAAGACCTTCCAGGTAGATGTGTTGCCTCTAGAGGGGAAAACTAGACTGCTGATGGAACTTTCCAGCAATGATGGTGCAATTAAGTTCCCCTGAAAAGGTTTGGTATCATAGGCAGTGACTCTTAATCCCTTCTTATAGAGGAATGTGGATATGTTTTATCAGATGCAATCCTCCTCCTCCTCCTCTTAGGATGCACATTATTAAATGGTAAGGCACAATAAAATCTTGTATAGGAGGGTGTAAGTAGCATTAGAAGAGACAGCAATATGAAGGGTCTGGCCTTCATTTTGGTGCAACTTCGGTGCAACTAGTGCTGTACCAAAAGCAGTTTTCCAGTTCCCCAAATGTTTTCTTCCACACACACATAAAAAAGGAATGTCTGCCTCAGGCTAAGCTACATGCTATATTAAATTTATTTATATCCTTATTTATTTATTAGATTTGTATCTGCTGTACAACTGGCAAAAGCCTTCTGAGTGGTTTACAATCCTAAACTCAAAAGATGACACATAGTAAGCACACAGGGCCCTGCTCTAGCTCTAGACCAGCATATGTGGGTGGGAGATATTTAAATCTTTTCACACAGATTCTTTTCCCTCCCCTAAATACTGCCTCCACCAAGCTAAACAGAAAGAGAAGAAAAAAATATAACTGGCACCAATGGAGATTTTCCCTCTGTTTCCTTAGCCCCTATGCAGGGTGGATGAATTTGTAGTGGGGGAGAGTGGCTGGGAGGAAGGTGTAAGCCTTCCCTATGCACACATGCTGGTTCCAACCTGAACCAGGGCCCCACATGCTTAATTGGAGATCAAAAGGAATAGTAAGATCATCTGCACAGTACATATTTAACTAAGTGGGTAGCTTAACCCTCATTCTCAAGTTGCTGTGGACTTTCTCCTTTCCTTTCCTTTCCTTTCCTTTCCTTTCCTTTCCTTTCCTTTCCTTGTGTGTGTGTGTGTGTGTGCCTTTATGGCTGTGAGGGTTTTGAGAGTGCTGTATGTACACTGTTGTTGTACTGCTCACCTTTTCATTTTGCTGCAGACTGCCTGGTCATCCTGAGGCATGCTATGGGAGGGTTACCTTATGATGTCTCCCGTTTGGCTTTAAGTGTGGGAACCCAGAGAGCTGCCGAAGACCAGAGCAATGATTGATGGGACAGAATGTGTGTGCACATACCTTGGCCATAATGTAAGCACAAGAATTCTGTACCATATCCATGAGGATTTCACCAAAGTGTAATTCCTGTTTGTATTTTTTAAAAGGTGAGATTTATTTTTTTCTCTCGATTTATATCCTGCCTTTTTCCTACAAAGAGCTCAAGGCAGCTTACATCATTCTCCTCCTCCATCTTATCCCCACAACAACAACCCTGTGAGGTAGGTTGGGCTGAGAGTCTGTGACGGGCCCAAAGTCACCCAGTTGGCTCCATGGCCGAGCAGGGACTAGAACCCAGATCGTCTGAGTCCCAGTCCCAGGCTCTTAACCACTTCACCACACTGGCTATTTTCAATCAAAAAACGGAATCCAGTTGTGTTCGAGATAGAGTAAATAAAGCGAAGTGGCCAAGTTTGCTGATGACACTAAACTATTTAGGGTGTTCCTACCAAAAGGGATTGTGAGGAGCTCCAAAGGGATCTCTCCAAGCCAGGAAAATAGACATCAATATAGCAAATGAAGTTCATTATAAGCGAGTGCAGAGTGATGCATGTTGGGGCAAAAAATCCAACTTCAAGGATCTGAGCTAGTAGTGAATGAGCAAGAAAGGGATCATTGAGTGGACAACTTGATGAAAATGTGTGCAGCTGCTGTACTGCCAAACTCCATGTTAGGCATAATTGGAAACAGAATAGAAAATGAAACTGCCAAAATCTTGCTCCCCGTATACAAATGTTTGATATGAGAGCACTTGGAATACTGTGTTCAGTTGTGGTCACCTTACCTGAACAGGGACATTTTGAGTTAAGAAAAAAGTACAGAGAAGGACAACAAAAATGATCAGGGGGCTGGAGAAATTCCCCTATCTTCATAGGCTACAAATGGGACTGTTCAGCTTAGAAAAAGTGCCAGTAAGGATAGATGTTACAGAGGCGTTTAAAATAATGTATAATGTGGAGAATGTAGGAAGGAAGACATTTTTGTCCCTCTGCTGCTGATTGGTGGGAGGTTTAACACAGATAAACCGAACTATTTCCTCCCACAGTGTATAGTTAAACTATGGAATTCACTGCCACAGAATCTGGATGCCCACCAATCCAGATGGCTTTAAAGGGGATTCATGAGGGAGGAGGCTATCAGTGGCTACTAACCTTGCTGGCTATGTGCTACTTCCTTTACCAGAGGTGGCACACCTGCATATCAGGTGCTGAGGAGCATGGGCAGGAAGAAGGCTTGCACCCATCCTGCTTGGGGAATCCCGTGGGCCGTGTGTGTGGAGTGCTGCACTGGATGAACCTCTGGTCTGATGTAGCATGGCTCTTCTTATATTCTTATCTCCTTACAGAAGAGGTCTTAAGCATTTTTAACTACTCTCATTTAGTCTGAGAACATTTCAGAACAATCCTTATGAGCTGGTTTCTGGATTTTTGTGCTGGCCTTATTTAAGAGAAGGCAGAGGACTCTGTATGAGTGTCCTGTCTTTCACTGCACAATCATCTCTCTGACAGCCTTCCTTCATTTCAGTAAAAGCCTAGGGAGACTGATAAGGTGATTTCTCCCAAAGGGCTTGTTGTTACTGTTGCTGCTGTGGTTGTTTTTAGATCAGCCAGCACAGGCAGCCTGCATGGTTGCAAAGCAAAGGCAAGATGTATAACAGAATAAAGCCCCTGACCACATCAGTTACAGGGGCCTTCAGGGAATTAGCAGTATTACAGAGACCAAGATGTATCCACACTCACCTCTCAGAAATCTGAAGTTTGGAAGACCCTGAGGCAGAACTGAACTGTGAAGAACGACAACTAGAGATGAGCCAAAATTTCTTGGAAGGCTTCATTTCTTCGAGAAAGTTTCTTGATCCCCTATAGATAAAAGGCTACACGACAGAATTTTCTCCAAATGTTCCTCTCTCTCTCTCTCTCTCTCTCTCTCTCTCTCTCTCTCTCTCTCTCTGAATGTGCATGTGGTATAGCCTTACCATTCTGCCCCAGGAACAATGCCAGGTGTGAGACATTTTGAAGCATATGAAATGGACATCAAAATAGCAACATAGTTGCTGCTCCATTATCATATAGTCACACAAGCACCTTCTCCACATTGTCAGAGTCAGCATCCCATCTGAGAACTGGACTGCAATCCTCTTCAAGAAGCTTGAAGGAAGCAAAGTGAACAGCCTGGCCAAATACACAGAACCCTTCGAAGAACTGGCCAAGACTGTAGAGCATTTTGCTCACAATCAACATTTTGTTAAAAGAAATAAGTCTTAAAATGGAACTGGAGCTGTCAGAACTTGTTTTGGTTAGACCTATTGCTAAAACAGATACTATTTAAAGGAGATGTAACCAGCTGTCAGGATTGCATGGTAATTGTGTGTAGATTGCACAAATACCAATTCTGTTTTCCTTTGAGGAGTTCAACACTTTTAGAATTAAAAGGAAATGCCTGCAGAAATAGAAAGAGCTTGTGGCATCCCAGCTACTGCTTGGCCATTCAGCTTAAAGAAGATACTATCCAAATTTTTGATTACTAACATTTAATTAAAGTCCTCAAAGCAGTTTTTGCCAATAATACTGTCAAGGTTGATGAAGACCATGATTAGTTGTTTTGTGACTGATTAGGTGAGGCAGAGTATTAAGAATGGAGTTGTTCCACTAAGTAGGAGCAAAATTAAGGTTTGTACATTTGACAGCTTTTTAATTTACAGTGATTATTAACATTCATATCTAAGCATCTCTGTCAAATTGCAGGTGAAGGATGGTGCGTAATGAAACATTTTAATGATTTTTCGTTAAATTTTCAACAAGATTCATTCATTTCTGTAACAGGTTTTGTTTTAATGTTTTGCCAAATTACAATGTGTTGTTACAATGTGTTGGCTTACAGTCTAACCCTATGCATATTTATTCAGTACTAAATCCTGAATACTGAATTTATGTGGATTGATTTTAAAGAAAAAAATGTTGAAGGATTATAGCTATGTCACATGGTAAATGTGCATAAGCTTGCAATTTAGTCTTCAAATGATCAACTACAAAACAACCAAGAGAGAGACACACACAAAACAATTGAATTGGTCAAAGGTGGGTGGCTCCTGTTTTAGCACCACCCTGCTTGCAGAGGCCTCCTGGCTCTGATCCTAGAAGTCATATAACGCCATCATGCCTAGTAGCCACTGATTTATCTAACCCTCCAATAAAACTGTCCAGGTTGGTGACCATCTTGCAATAGCAGTTTCCATAGTTCAACTAGGTCAATAACACACTCCACTTCCACACAGTACCACCATAAAAACAGATGGACTGCAGTTTACTTGTGCAACCCCCACATATTCCAGTGGCATTTCCTGTTGCTGAATTGTGCCCCCTTTTGCTTTAAAGTACAGCTAGAAGGTATCAGAACCATTGTAGAGATAATGAGCCCTGTACAATCAGCAGGCAAATTTAAGTTTCACCTGGAGTCACCATCACAGGTAGCTGCCTGTATTGGGCACTGTATGACCCACAAACACTTCCTCTCTGATGCTGAGAAGAATGCCAGTGAGTTACGATCTCCCGCCAGTGATATGCTCAGATCTGAGAGAATGGACTACCAGCCTTTGCCTATCTGTAGACATCATATCTACCAGTATAGTCCAGGCTAGTTTTTAATGATGGACATTTTATTATTTATATTTGTTGTTCACTGTCATTGAGGTGGTGAAGGTCAAGATACAGATGTTGAGTGAAGGTCATTAGCAGAAATGTTTAAAAGGAAATAGATGTCCAAATGGCATCAGCAGGCTACCCGAAAGGCTGTTCTGCATTCTCTAAAGCCAACAAACTATGCAAAGTTGACATTATTACTTGGCAAAGTTTTAATTGCCACTTTAGACAAGGTGTGTATAGTAGGTCAAATGCTTTCAGGTTTGAAATATGTTATAAAGTAGTTGCAAATAAATAAAAAGCAAGGCTTGATTTAAAAGCAGAACTCTATAATGAATTATAAAATGAAGGACAATGTAGATATTAAGTTTGATCTTCTATGGATCAAGTAAAATAAGCATATACTGTTTTTGTTCTCATTAGCTAAACATTCCCAGCAAAGCAAGGTCCACACAAGTGCAGGAAGAATACTAATGATAGCAACTAGACTAGGTACTCCATTCCAATCAAATCTCTACTGAGATTATTCATTTTCTTATACAGTAACAAATGGACTTGTCAAAAATAAACAGAAGGAAGCTATAAAAATAAAACACCTGTTATTTCTTTCTTACAGATGTGCTTGCATATGGCCAGTGAGACACAAATATAAAATACTTTAATTATTTTTCAGGAAATTAATTGTTCAGCAGTTGCCTAACTTTACTCAGAACAACAATAACAATACCAACAAAGATCCATGTTCTAGATTCAGTGGACTCTCATGATGGTATTAAAAATAACTTTCCTTTACATTTCTCATCTGGGTTAGATGTGCATGCATTGTCAAATAGAAATACTGGAGGAGGAGGAAGAGAATGCGGAGGGGAAATAATGCATAGATGGGCAACTGTTTTTCAACTTGAGTCACAAAATGCTTAAGGAAGAATACATATTTGGAAAGAAGTGGATGTTTTCTTATAAACATTCAAATATTGGAGGATATTTTCTGCAATGTTATTATGATTGCCATCATTAAGAAGGCAGTTTTAATTGCAGGGTATGCAACTTTTTCTTAAAGTATTTAAACTCACTGCAGTCCATTGCTATAGCTGGGTGCTTACATGAAATTTGTTGGTTTTATGATCATGGTGCATGGAGTTTCTAACTTAATGATTAAAAGAGAAAATGTTCACTTCTGTTTGCATGAGGGTGTGTTAAGGTAGCACATTTTTTCATTTGTGACAAACAGAACACCTACTAACCTGAGCAGAAATTTTCAAAGGTACCCCCACCCACAATACCATTCATTATTAGGGGTTGCGGAGGGTTCATGTTTTCAAGGGGCTAAAGCAGTATCAGAGCTAGATGTCAGAGGTAAGATGGGGCCAAGATTAAAGAAATAAGCAAGATGGGATTCATTGGAATTAGAATTCATTGGAACTTGATATTTTTAATCTCCATTGAAAAGAATAAATGTTAGACTCTAGATGCAAGTAGATGGTCGAAAAGGTATGCCTGATCACACCCAGAGAGGCAGGGAGGATGGGATAGTGCAGTTTTTGTGAAGCGTACTATCACCAATGAACCTATTTAAAAAAGTAAATGTATGTCATAGCAATTTAGATGAAGAATGATCAAACTACAGAAAGCAACATGTCATTCGATAAGATTCAAAAGATCCAAAAGTTCTAAGAAGGCTTGAAAGTCATTTTAAATAAATGGAGTCAGAATTGCAGTTCAGTATTGATAAAGAGTTGGCCAGAAAATGCCTAACTACCTTAAATTGGTATTCAGAGCTGTGTAATTTGCATCCTAGGTTACTAAAGGGACTGTCTTGTGTGCTCTCAAAATGCCAATCTATCATCCTTGAAAAAATCCTGAAGAACAGGTGACATCACAAGGCTGGAGATAGAAAAATGTGTTCCATTTCCAGAAAGTGAGGGTAAAGGGGGAATCAGAATAACCAGTTCGAGTTTTATTTTAAGGAATATAACAATTAATTTCTAAGCACTTTGATAACAATGTAGTACCATCAATGATGTATCAGGAATAAATCCTGCTTTACCTATCTTGAAAACTGTGTATGAAAGAATGCATACCTTTCAAATGTGCACAAACATGCTTTAATCAATGGAAGAAAAGGTCTACATTTGAAAAACTATGTGCAACTGATGCATTCATTTTTGAAAACTTATATGAAAATATGCATTAAAAGGAGCCCAAAGCTTTCAATATGAAATGGGTACAAGTCATTCAAGGTGGAATCTGAATGAGCATGTGTTTTGCTGATTTCTCATAGCCCTCACTTGGGTTGGGATGAACCCTATCAGGTTCTGTCTCCCTAGCATTCCCAGACTTCCTCTCATGCTTGTTCGGGTCTTAGAAAGTGAGCCAAGCTAAAAGAAGGTCTGCTACTGCTTATTGAATGAGGACTGAACAATCAGCTTCCTTCTTCTGGATTATTTATTTATTTATTTATTAAAAGCTTTTCCAACCCATCCACTATAAGCATCCTGGGACGGCTTACCAAAAAAAAAAAGTAAAATAAAACAAATGCCACAGAATCTGACAATTGAAATACTAAAACCTCAGTTAAAATCAATAAAACATTAAAATAACAGGAAAATAAAAAGGGTTTTGCCTGACACTGAAAAGAATATAATGTCAGCACCAGGCAAACCTCTCTGGGGAGCATATTCTACAGTCATGGCACCACCGCAGAGAAGGCCCTCCTCCAGGTACTCACTCTTCTAATTTCCTTCAAGGATGGCTCCCGGAGCAGGACCTCCACCTCAGATCTCAAGGGGTGGGAGGGCACATAGGGAAAAAGGTGCTCCTTCAGGTAACCTGGACCCAAGCCATTTAGGGATTTATAAGTCACAACCAGCACCTTAAATTGGGATCGGTCTTCAAATGGTAGCCAGTGTAACCAGTAGAGGACTGATGTTACATGTGAATACCGGCCAGTCCCCGTTAACGTCCTGGCAGCTCTGTTCTGATCCAAAAGCTGCTGCATATAGTATGAAAGAAGGACACTGCTTGCACAGCAGGCACATGGGACCTCATTCCTGATGAATGCTCCATAAATGCTGGGCATACTCTCCAGGAATCCAGACTCCAGGCTGCAACAATGCAGACTGGAGTATGAGAAGCTGGGTCCAGGGAATCCACTGACTCCCCAGCTCCAGTGGAGAGTCTTCCACATTCCTAGCCCTAACCAAAGTTTGCCATTATCATGTAGCTAGCAAGTAGGTTAAATATGGGCTAGCATTAGATAGAAAAGGATTGGGATTGCTGTTAAAAATAAATTGAAAGGCAGTGGAGAAATTTAATCTGGAGAAGAGATTGCAAGGGGGTGTTCGCTCTTTTAAAGTATCTGATGGGCTGTCATATGGAAGAAGGCAAAGCCATTTTTGTCCTCTTCCAGAGAGCAGGACTAGATTTAATGGGCTTCAATTAGAGAAAGCTAGATTCCAGTCCAGCTCTTAACAGTAGCAGCAGTTTGACAGTGGGCCAATTACCAGGGAAGAAAATGCTGCCTTCTGGAGGTCCTCAAGCATATTCTAGATGTTCCAGTTCTGCATTTCTGTCATCAAGCAGGGAGATGGACTAGATGGCCTACAAGACCCCCCTCCCACACACACACACACACACACACAAGCTGTATAGTTTTATGACTCTATGAAACAAAATAATTTTTGAACAGAAACCTTAGTTGATAATGTTACTTCAGTCTTTGGGTCTTGAATACTTACGTTGATGCTCTTCCCAACATATGTACTTCAGCAAGGATGTGTCAACTTAACTATAAAGCCCATTTACTCTAGTTATATAAAAGCAGCTTTTGTGGCAAATTGCCTTAACTTTACTGTATGCAGAACAGCATGTCCAACAAGAAGAACGAAGTGCATCTTTACACTGGGAGTAGAAATAACTTTGAGGGTCACCATCCAAAGAAGGTGTACTTTTCAGATTGACTCAAAAGAATTTAACACCATCTTGTTCCTTTCTTCCAGTTTTTCTTGCTTGTTTCCTTTCCTTCTATTTTTTCTTCCAGAAAACTTGCCACTCCAAAATGCTCTTGGAGTATGCCTAGTAATGCATTCGCATTGGTATTTGATATCTTTCCAAGTGCCAGTAAAAGGGATTCCAGTCCACTCAGTAAAAAGAGTGAAATGATGTTGCTAACCACAACAGACAAAATGGCTCCCCTTAGAAGAAGGGCTGCTGAGTAATGATAAAAGAGAGTGCCAAAAGAAACTTGAAGCACCTCTACTTTGTCATTAATGTGCAAAACCAAGAGTAGATCAACAAGACCCACCATTTTGGAGTCCGAAGGTCTCATCTTAATGTTAGGTTAAAGTGTGTTTAAAAATTCATCAATCTTGCTATAAACATTATGGTAGGCAATGAGGCAAAAATCACTATTAAAGGCTCTGCAAGATGAAACTGAAGTTCTTGCTATTGTAAGTGATTGAGACAGATCACAGAAGAATTTAAAGGGGAAGAGCTGGGGGCACAGATTGCACTGATAGGGGTGGGGGAAATTGTTCAGCTTGCATTTTGATGAGGGAGTACAGTGTGCATTTCCTGAACAAATATGTGAACTGAAATGATATTATCATTCAGTATTCATGCTTTTATGAATGTTCTGATGCAATTTTCTGATCATAAATGACAGAAAATGTGCACAAAATGTGTTTTATAATATTGAAAATAACATACCAAAATGCTCTGTGGAAGAAAATTGCTTGCAAAAAATGTATATTGTGCAGAATTGCATGCAATAATGAGTATACTTGGAGAACTATACACAAAATGCATACAATTGTTAAGACAGACTTTAGAAAAAAGTCACAAACTGATGCACAAATAGAATGACTGTTACAACATGCATGATTTGTGCATTTGGGATTCATTCCAGTTTTATCTGATTCATGCACACCCCAATAGTCTTCTGAAAATAGCGGTTGAGGGGCTGCCACAAATGGGATCAAACAGCCCCTTCTGGTCCTCCTACCATTCAAGCATAGCTTCATTCACAAAGGACATGTGTATGAAAGTCTCCACATTTGAATCCACACCCAGTGTGAAGAGATGAAACACTGGTTTTGGCAGCAAACTGGGACAATGCCATTACTTAATTTCAACATGCAATAAACTGTACAACTGTGTAGGACACTGTCCTAATGCAGGATCTGCCATACACTATTCTCTGCTTTAAGTTAGGCTGAGGCTGCTCACCTCTGAGCTAGAGGTATTGTGCATCCTATTTCTGCTCCGAGATACTATCTCTTTAAGTGCTCTCATTCTAGCTGTACACAGCAAGTTAGCCACAAAAGGCTTCTTTCTTCCCTCTGCAGGTTTTAAAGCTGTGAGTGCAAAGTTTTTGAGCATCCCAGACTACTTAACCCCACAGGAGTAAGGAATGTCATTGGCATCACAGCATTTCAGGTGTTCATTTATAGTTTCCTTGTTTCTTTTACTTCCCAGCACAGCCCTGCTATTGTGACTGATTGGTGTGTGTGTGTGTGTAAGTCATCAGACACTTCTTGTCTATACCTTCCCTGCCACCACACATCAGTACAGTGTAGAGTAGGTGATGCAGAACCGACTCCTCCCATATAACAGAGCCTTCAAGGGTTGACTCGAATTATGATTCAAAAGTGAAAAGAGAGGTGGGATTAGAATTCATGGCTAAAAGGCCAAGGCGATTAGACCCAGGTATAAGCAGGCAGTCACTGAGAAATTGAGTTTCAGCTTTGGTATATGTGCTTGCGTGCGTGCATGCGTGCGTGTGGTGATTCTGAGGAACAGACCGAGAGGGATGGTGGTGGACCTAATGTCATCAGTCCAATTGTTCAGCATCAGGTTATGAGGGTGAACAAACAGAAATGTCAGACATAGAGAAACTAAAGTGTTTAAGTTAGAAAGGCTTTTGTCCTGCTCTGCTAAGAAGGAAGGGTCACAACAGGTGAAAATAAGTCCTTTGTCGCCAGTCTGATGAACAATCGACAATTCCCACTCTGCTGTTCTGCACCATGATTCTTAGAGAGGATGAGGGAGAAATGAGAAATAGCTCGCTCAGGTAACACAGGCTCAAAGGCCTACAGTTAACATCACTTCCAGTTGGTGTTTAGCAATCGTACGCATCTGAACACAACTGATCATCCATGTGTTCCCTCTCCATCCTTGGGCTGGTTGCAATGCCATCTCTGCCCTAGCCCATTTGGACTGGGTGGGTGGAAGGGATTTCTCATGGCTATTTGCAAAAATAATTCAAGCTAAACATATGTCGTGGAATTTGCTTTAAATGCACATGGGATTGCATTGTTGAACACTCATAATAGGTGCAACGAGTAGGTCTTTATTTCCAAGCATTGGACCCTAGATGCAAAATAAACTTCTGAAGGTGCTAGGGGTGAACAAGAAAACATTACTATTATACTGAAGCCCAAAGGAATTAAATGAGTTCACATAAAGAAAGTCAGTGGATGGATATAAAGTCAGGCAAGTTACTGTATTTTAAACTTTGTAAAATAATAGGAATCCCCATGAATCATGGTTGACCAAAGGAAAGAAAGATGGTATGGAGAGACCGAGAAATTACAACAAAAAGAAAATTGGCCTCCAACAAGTTTTAAAATTGAAACAAAAATGAAAACAACAAATAAATGGTCATTTCAGCAATTGGATCCTCATGAACAAGTAGTGGGCAGCCATTGTGCCAAAGGAAATAGCCTACTCATTGCTATTTTTAGAGGCTGTAAGTACAGAGATCAATATTACATACTGTCTGAAGCTTAAGGAAGAAAAGGAGTGAAGAGACAGTGAAATCTGATAATACATGTATTGCTTTGGAACAGATGTAGTGTAAGACAACATTCCTCAATGGCTGAGCAAAACCACTGGTTGCAAGAATTCACTATGCACACCGGATAGTCTTTGGGACTTGAGCAAGGAGACAGGTTGGTGTGATTCTTAACAAAAATCCACAGCCTTCCATTAGGCTTAGGAAAAAGCTTCCTCTGGTTCCAAAAGCAGCGGGGGTGGGGGGGGGAGTGCATGCGCATGTGTGCGTGTGCGCGAAGGGGGGGTTAATTAGGCTTGTGTCTGGGGAAGAGACAGATAAGCCTCTGTGCCCCCAAGCTCTGCTCCCAGTGCAAATCTCCCATTCATGCTAACAAGAGCAGCACACCCGATACTCTTTCTAATGGTGCTGGGAGAGATCACAGCTCCCCAAGAAACTGTGTGTTCCCTTCATCCTGGGTGCAGCCCATAAAGAACACCTGGGAGCTGGCATGGTTCATTTTCCCCTCATCAGCATCTCATCTGCCCTTCTAGGATGGCTTGGCTCTGATGTTTAGTTACCACTAGCAGTAACAGTAACAAAGTAATGAGACTATTCAGAAGGTCCCTGCAGGATCAGATCAAGGGCCCATCTAGTCCAGCTTTCTGACCACGCAGCGGGCACCCAGCTGCCCACAGGACCCCACCAGCAGGAGATGAGTGCAAGGGCACTCTGCAGCTTCAGTGCCCAGCAACAGGTGTTCAGGGGCACTGCCTCTGATACTGGAGGTAGCATAAAGCCATCAGGACCTGTAGCATTAACAGTTCAGTGACATTTATAAAGTTTCCCAAGGGACATGGATCAATGCAGGTCGTCCTGTGAGCGCATCTTTACATATCCAGCCCTAT
This sequence comes from Varanus komodoensis, assembly GCF_004798865.1. NCBI lineage: Eukaryota > Metazoa > Chordata > Lepidosauria > Squamata > Varanidae > Varanus > Varanus komodoensis. Next base: position 7,477,068 of record NW_025335798.1, on the reverse strand, counting down.
ATCTCTGCAGAATCCATTCTGGTGCCAGGGCGCAGATGGACTTTCCAAAGCAGTAGTGAGCGTGACCAGGGCAGTAGTGTTGACCCATCCTCACATTGTGTGAAAGGCTAGTACCACACTAGGAATGCCCATGCCACAATAACACAGCCTTCCAATGGCTACTTCTTTAACTTGCTGGAATTCTCATGTAACTAAACAATTTAATGATTAAATTTTTGTTTCTTTGTAATGGGACAGCTTGAAGGATGAGAAATAAACCTAGGAAAGAAGAGTGGAATCCTGTGCATCTTTGTAGTGTTAATTAATTAATTAATTAATGAAGGCCCACGATTCCCAACCAGGCCTGGTAGTGGAGATACGCTGGGAGTTGTTAGCCCTTTTTGTTTGTTTGCTTGCTTGCTTGTTTGTTCTTCACATGCCTGAGATTGTTTCTTAAATAATCAAACATCTGTCTAACCATGCTAGTTGCATGATGACTCGTATAGGACTGTGAGAATCCTACCTAATAGGAAAACTTAAAAAAGATTCTTTCCTTTGCCACCAGAGGGTGGTACACAATCTAGATTAATTAGTTCACCGTATATTCTGATCATGTATCCTGGAACAATATAATATCTCCGTAGGATTGCCTGCCACAAGGCCTTTGATGCTGTGCCACACTTCAGGCTGCTTCAAGAACTCAAGGAGTACAAATTGCGTCCCATTGTTATACTGCAGCCAGAATAGTAAACTAGACAAAATTAATATAAAACTGGATAACATGAAGGTGGATAATATTCAGATTAAGATGAGTATTTGTCAGAGCAGCAACTTAAACCCCAGTATGGTTCTGTGTCACTCTTAACTCTGCTAAAATTCTCTTTCTGGCTATTGACCAAATACAAAAAAAGCAGAGAAAGCACTAGAATTATATACCTTTTATATATGGAGAACATAAAATTATTCGCTGAATCTTCAACTAGACTCAACAGCCTCGTAACAGCCACAAAAATGTTCCATGAACATATAAAAATGTCATTTCATTGTGAAAAATGCACAACTCTCCACATAATTAAAGATAAAAGGAGAGGATCCTTCACAATAGGAACACCTGGTAAACACTAATATGTTACCAATACTTGTTAGTAATTCTAAGTACAAGAACCATGGGAGTAGTCAAACACTCATACGTTACAATCCTCATAGTTGCCTTACTTGGCATCTCCACAGACAGGGGTGGCTTAATATATTAAAAACTGATCTTACAGCACAAAATAAAAGAAATGCAATTAACACCTGGGCAGTCCCAGTTCTAACTTATTCCATGGGTATAATTAAGTACTCTCATGCTAATTTGAATAAAGTTGATATATTAACCTGGTTCAGAATACATTAACCAAATGCCACTATGAAAAAGCTGTAATTTCTTCTAACGGTGAATCTGGGTGGTTGAGCATTAGCTGAGAAATAAGATGGGGCCATCCAAAATAGGAAAATGGTTTCTATATGCACAGAACATGTTAGGAATTCAAGTTTGTTTTATTCTGTTTTTTAAACATAAAAAAGTTTTTAAAATGCTGCAGCTGGCACAATGACTTTCCATGCTTACAGATTCTATGGAATGGTCAGTATACAAACCAGCAAATTCAAATAGCTCATCTCACAGACAGCAGCTGAATCTTCTGAAACCCAGAAGCTTCATGGTTGTCTATAAACTGTTCTGACTTCCCCTCTAGAGGATGAAATGTTTCCTCTAATGGAAACATAGAGTAGGAACCTTAGCAATTAAGTAGATGAGAACAAGTGAACCATGGAATGTTGAAGCTGTTGGATACAAACAAGAGGGAGAGCTTTGGTTTGGGTTCTTTGGTTGTTTTGGTGGGCAAATGCTGAGATGCTTTCTGTACCCGATGCCCAGAATGATGCTTGCTCTAGGGCACTGTGGTGGCCAGCCTGCCAGCACAATTGCTACAGTTGGCACTTGCAGAGGCAGCAAACCAAGCAAACTACTCTGTCCCCTCATTCATTAGGAACATGTGTTATGGGCATCACCCTCAAGCATCAGTCTAAGAATGTCTTCTCCATCTGGAAAGGTTTGGTGAAATGGTCAACAAGTCAATTAGACACAGGTCTGCCTTTTTTAAAAACTTGAAATAAAGCCTAGCCGGCCTGCTTCATGGTCAGCTACTGATCCAGAATGCCCTGGGAATGGTACTCTGTGAGGAACTAGCAGAGGTTCTGGAAACTTTCATGAGGGGAAACATGGCTGACCTAGGAGCATTGTTCCCTCCTGCCTGAGGAAAGTGTTCCAACACTGAAGTACTACAAGTGGAAAGGCCTGCCATTGGTCTCCACCTCGCTGAAAGAGGGACCCTAAGAAAGAAAAAAAACTAGCAAAGATGAGAAGGAAGATGTTTTTTAAGATGACCTGATCATAAGCTATTTAGGGCTTTAACAGTTACCACAAGGAGGTTGTGTTGGCTTTAGAAGTGGCTGGGAATGGTGTCCTTCAAAGATGCAATCTCACTTATTCATCTAGCTGGCATATTTTGCACTAGCCAAAGCTTTAAACATTCAACATGAGTAATCAAAATGGAACACACATTTCCATAAAATGTGATCTTCTGTCTGTCATTAACCAGATTTACTATATTGCCACTTCTAAATATCTAAACAATCTCTAACAATTCTTGTTAGAATGGAATACTACAAGATCTCTACCTGAGTGAGTGTTACAGTATCCAGAAGAACAAAGAAAATCATCATAGCATGAATTATGCACTGTGAGAAACCACCAGCAGCTTCTTGACAAGCATCAGGAGAACAGAATCGTTCTTCAAATGGTTCCAAAAGATGAAGAAGGAGGAACACAGATGAATGTCAGCAGAGGGCCTGCTCTACAGTAAAAGTGCAGGTCCAGCTGCTAAAGAGGTTAATTTTTATTGATCCCTTGTATCAACCGTGATACATGAGGCTTTTGTAAGGGCAATGAAAGTATAAAGTATAAGGCCTCCTACAGATTGTGGGAAAGGGGATTATTAGATCTCTTGCACCCTTTGAAGAAATAATTTCAAAGAGGTATGATTACAATGACTTACTTTCTATTATTAAAAATAGGAATTAAGGAAAACTCAGCTTGTACCACTGTGTTCTTTTGTGCTACAATTGAAAATACATTTGAACGTTAAGTTAAAATTGAGCAGTTGTATGGCACTATTTGAGAGAAGTAAAAGCAGCCTTTTATGTCCCGAGAGAGAGAAAGAGTGAGCAAATTTAAGAATATTGTGTAGATACTACAGTGTTTAAAACTATTTTTTCTGTTTATTAAATGTCTGTGTGTGTGTGTGTGTTTACCTGAAGGTGGTGGTGTTTTGGCAGGAGATAAGAAAGCCTCTGAGAATGACAGGCTGCAGAATGGCCAGATAGGAAGTTTCAAGAAGATTAATGAAAAGTAAACTCCCGTAATCTTGAGTCACAATCGTGCTTTACAATCAGGTGGACCAATACTCCATGATTAAATTAGGGATGGTTGAAGAATTAGTTGAGTCTGCACTCATGCTAATGTGTGGATTGGTACAAGTTCATCTTTGGAATCTGCTCCACAACAAATGCTACAGGGTTGTGTAATGATTAGTCAGTGTTTGAGCTCCAAAACTGGAATGAATGAGCAGGATTCTGCAGACATTGAAATTAGGCTCCGTGGGCTATGTGACAATTACTGGTTGGGCTGGCAGTTGCCCTCAGCACTGCTGGGGGCAAGAAATGTGGCAGATCCAACTCTTTTGCACACTTTAAAACTGGAGCAGGCTTTTCAAATGGTCAGGGAGAACTCCTGATCCCCCTCCCTTTCACTATCCTCACACACAGGACCTCTCATCACACAACCATTATTCCTAGAGAAATATGGGTAAAATTAATACCCTCTTTTTTTAGCCACAGTTCTCCATTGTGAGCTAGGTGTCCCCTCCCAAGCAAGACAGTTACTGCAGCACTTCTTGTAGGAGTCCTTATTCTATACAGAAAATATAAACATCACAAGGCTCTGAGCATACACAAAATTTGACCCCTCTCTGCCCAGCTTCACCCAAAGCTTTACTTTTGAAACTTTCAGGGCCTGTCTCTGGAAGGAGGGGTGCTGTGGAACTGGGTGTGCCTGTATTCTGCACTCTGAGCCCCTAGCTGGTCCAGCCGGAGGCTGTGCTGGTGGGTCCTCAGGTCCACATCTTCAGGAGGCTGCTGTTCTCCATCCAAGAGGCTACCCAGTTTCACATCTCCTCCCTCCCATCCTTCGTCTGCTCCATTCACACAGGGGGAGGTAGACTGGGCCCCATGGGTATCTTTGAGCTACATTCATCCAGAGTAGGCTTGGACTGGCACTGTGGGGGATGGTGAGGAGCCTGCAGATGGAGGCCTGTCTGTTACAACAACAATTCTATTATCAGAGTGTGAGCTCTGAGCCTCATCTGGTTCAGGCATCCCCGCATCATCGTCAGAGTCTGAGCTGTCGGTCCCACCAAAACAAGCCAACTCTTGTGCGTGCCTTGGAATCTCATCAGGCCATGTGCACATGGCATTCTCCTTGGAATTCTACACTGGCTGATGCTATATCATAATTTCATGCAATGTGTGTGTGGGGGGTGGGGTAAAATGGTAGGACAATCTGGGACAACTGTCACTATTAGCATTGGTGGAAAGAAAGAAGAAACTAGGCCTGCTCTCCCTCCCCGCCTCTCCTCCCCCCTCCTCCACACACACTTTGAAGCAAATTTCACTTTCTGCATCTTAATGATAAGAAATTGATTCCAAACTGAAAAGAGCAAACTTCACATTCAGGATGTATCCAGCTGCTTATGGACCAATCACATGGAGCATCTGACATTTCTCAGCTGCTCCAGCCTTCAAACCTGAGGCCAGATGCTCAGTTTAATGCAGTTGGGTCCACTGGAACCCACCCAACTTGCTCACTAAACTTTCTCACAGAATCTGAAATGGTCCGACTCTCAAAAACTGCCTGGCTTATCTCTGTGTTGGCCAGACCTGGCGTTGCAGCTGCAAATTCTAACCCTCTTTTTCAGCTGTATAAACAACTCTTGGAGACTGTTTCATAGGAAATGTGGGACCAATTCCTAGAGTGTATGAATGGGAGTGAGTGGGGTTGGCTATTGCAAAGGGGAAAACACAACCAGATTTTCAGTTAAAAGTTGCAATATGTTGCTTTCAGCCTGAAAGGACCAGCAAGTCTTGACAGTGGGAGCACCATGTGAGACCGCAATAGGTTGTATACATTCACACTGAGCAAAGCACCTGCTTGCTTGTGTATCTCTGAAGTAATTAGACAAGTTTCAGCAGGTGTGTGTGTGCATGCACAAAGTGGCTTTTCTTACACTCTTTAGGAGAGCAAAGCTATCAAAGCAACAGCTTTCTGTGCTCATGCTTTTGACATGTGAATTGAACAAATGGATCCTCTAAATGAAGGTTTCCATCACTACTTCCTTTTAAGTGTGTTTTCTTTCCTGGAAATCAGCCTGCAAAATACCTCAGACAACAGTCCATGCTTTCAAAATGCAATATTCAATGAACCTCTTGTTCACAAAAAGTTTGACATAAAACTAATAAGGGGAGGGGGATGATATGCTATCGATTATATGTTCTCTGAAACAAGTAGTGAAATACAAACCAGCAGTACAGATGGGATTTAAAAGTAAGAGAGGAGACAATGGGTATTGAAGGAGGGCAAGAGGAATAGAGAAAATGGAAAGACCCACCTCAGCAAATTAACAGGTGTGTGAATTACAGTCTGTAAAACGGAACTGGCTATTATGGTTGAAATGACTCATGATGTATTTCTCTTTTACCTTCCCTCCCATTTCAACTCCCACATAGTATATTAGAAAAAGAATGGTTTCAAGTGCAGACAGAAATTTGTTGCCACAAATGAGATTTTTCAATTTTTTTTCTTGATGCAAGAGGTAATGCAGGTAGAACATCTCAGAAATGTCCCTGCAGATATTCTTGACAAGGCTGTCCTGGCACCATTTTCTCCCTGGTCAGCCTTTGTACAGGTCCCTTCTGGCTTATTAGCATTAACCATTAAAACTTTGGATGAGCTTCTCAAAGGTAGCTTGATGTCATTTTTTTGATCCTTTGCTACCAAGGACAGCAAACTCCTCAGTCATCTCCCAGGCTTCATAGAACTGTGTTGCTGGAGGCAGAAGCATTTCCCCCCAGTATTCATCTTGGGGGATGCTCAGTTTAAACACCCAAATAGTCCATTTCATTTTGGAACCCATCAAGCAGATGATTGTCCATGCCACTGGAGAAGTACCTTGACCAAACTGGAATATGCATGACATTCCCCATTTTGAACAACACATGTACAAATAGTCAAGAACAGATTTTCCTGGTATTTCCTGGATTCAGGGTATCTTGGATATTGTGTGTCTGAGGTCTTTAGGCCATGGGTAATCTTTGACTTATTTTATAGCCCATAAGTATTCCACTGATTCAGTCATGCCCCTTTAAATTACAGGTGAGCCCGGTTTTGGAAGGATAGATGCCTATCCTGGCAAGACTCCATCTCTGCTGCTGATTCCAGTGGTGGCAGAAGGAGCAGAGCTCTGGTTTCCTCCTTATGGATGACCCCCACCCATCCTCAGAACTTCCTCCCTGGTCTTCGTTCAGGGCCAGGTTATGTCAAGACATCCCTCTTTGAAGAGGCCTTAAAAGATCCCTCTAGCCATTCAGGGGCCTGAGACAATTACCTAGGTGCCTTTATTTCATCCTGGCCAGGTCTTTTTTTATTGTCAGGTCCTTTTTATTTTAATTGTTTTAATGCTATTTACATTAATTTTAGTTCTCGTTAACATTTTATCTGTTCTATTTTATTGTTGTGTAAAAAAGCTGCCCAGAGAACTTCTGCTACGGGTGGTATAGAAATGAAATGAATGATAATCATAACAATAAAGATGATGAAGTAGGCATGATTCCTGGGATTCTCTAGCCAGACCTCACTTCTGCTGCTGCCAAAGCCACCAACAGTTCCACAGGCTTTGCTTAAGAAAATGAAGGAATAACATAAGCTGAGACTGCCATTGCAAGAATCTCCTTAAACATGCCTGCCCCCAGCCCCTGTGAGATCATATTCCAGGAACCTGCAGTTGGTAAATCACTGAATCTGAGTGGGTTCACTGCTTTCTTGATTTCTATGCATTGCCATATTTGGTAAAATTGCTAAATGGCTGCCTTTTACACAGTTGCTCAAAGGACAATGAGTGTGCCAGGTAAGAAAAGGTGGCCTTGACAACCCAGTCTTAGTTCTATGACTCTTGTACTTCCAAGCATCCCTTTCAACTTGATTTGCTGAGAAAATGGACAGTGTAAACATGTTCCTGGTTGCTGGTGGTATTGCACAGAATATAGATATGGCATGAACAAGATACATACTCTAACATGCCTTATGGAGATAAAAGGGCATATTTTTGTCGACTGCTGTTCCCTGTTGTCTCAAGGGGCTATTACAAATATGAGCCATGCACAAACCTTTCTGTGACTATCTAGAGCAATCAACAAGGGGCAAACTTTTCACAGAGCTTACTGTAAAGTACCATTTCAAATGTTCATGTTAAATGACCGTGCTAATACCTGCACACATAAAATCAGATTTTTATTTACTATTTTCTTCTGATGGTTCCTTGTCCAGAAGATTTGTCTCTGGGTTCTTTGGACAACATTTATTCATGTAAGCCAGCCATTATCCTATGTGCACCTGAACCCATTCTACTTGACAATGTACTGACAACTCAGAGCAAATTGTACTGACAGTGCCCTCTCTGCTATAATTACTGGGAAAGAACCATCCTGAATCAATTAATAGAATATTTCAGTTTTAATTTTGTGGCTTTCCAACATTCTGAAAAGCAATCAGTTGCATGGCTTGTGGCCAAATCCTGCTCTTTTCCTGAGGCTTACTCTTGATGTCATACCCAGCAAACAGCCAACTGGTGGCTTCAGTGACAAACTTGATTTACATGACATATGAATCCAGCACATATATTTTAATCAGACTGATAAGCTGATGGGTGCTTAGCTCTTAAACCTTTGGCTGTGAACTTGGGGTGCTTGGTATTACCACGTTTGCTTTTTGACAGTTCCTCGTCTTAAGCAGTTACTAGCAGGCAGGTATGCCATGCAAGAAATAGCAGTACCTGCTCCATTGACTACTGCAGATGGGGAATATTTCATATGATTCATTGTTTGGTAAGAACTTAATATAATTCACAAATCTCTTCAAACGTAGGATGGAAAGTACTTGAGGGTCTCTCTCTCTCTCTCTCTCTCTCTCTCTCTCTCTCTCTCTCTCTCTCTCTCTCTCTCTCTCTCTCTCTCTCAATCAAATATAGAAATAAATGAAATATACCAAACATCCATCATTAAGATCTTTGGATTCCATGGATTTCTATGTGAAGGAAATAGCATTTTTCTTTAACAGTACAAATTAATTAAAAGACTGTATTTCAAACACCAAGCACACTTATCAGTTTAATAAAATGCCTAATATTTTCTATAGCTGGTCCAGATACTAGTCTACCTGCAGGCAGCCACACATATGTATTTCCTCAAAGATGTCTGCTTTAGTGTATGAAAACAAAATCTGTCTGAACAAAACAAAATAATTCAGTGCCAATTACATCCTTTTCTTCATAAAGCTTTGACCTCTGCAAATACAGGAGGATGAACAGAGGTTTTAGGAAATTAATTGGTAGATAGAGTTGAAGTCTTTATTTTTGCATTGTTTGTTGTTGCTTAAGCACGTTTTTGCTGAACTTTCTTATTGTAAGATTTTTCACATGCATGCAATCCAGCTTGTCAGGGAAAAAGGAGAAAAGACTAGATTAGATTCTATTTCTGTTGCAATAAAATGACATGGAATCACTAAGACGCAAATAGAGCTGTTGTAAAGATGCCTAGCGGATGCTGGCATTTCTCAAAATACTTCTCAATTTCATTTTGAACTATTGGAGCAGGAACATCAATCCTGCATAAAATAAATACTCTGAAGCAAGTACTGGAAATCCAGCCTGGCTAGGCTGGTGATGAAGCAATTGCTTGGCAGGGGTTACTGTGCCTGTGGGACATACGGGGCAAAACTCCTCCCTTGACACATTCCATGACAGCTTCCTGGAAAGCCTTGAGAGAAACAAGGAAGAGGCAGACCTCTGGACTTGTGCCATAGCCAAAAATGGCAGCCTCAGCACTGTGATCCTGGTCCATGTGGCCACCCCCCATGTGGCTTCCTGGGCAAGAATGAGGACTAGCACTTCTTCCTTCCAATGGCCCTTCTTTGCCTGCTTCTGCATGCGTGTGCTTTGGTAAGTTTGGAAGCTCTAAGAATCTGACTGCACAGCAGTGGCTGGCAGTTGTATGCATGGAAGGACTATTGATTGCCATGCCATATGCAGAAGGAATTATTCCTTCTGATGCGAAGTTTTGTCTCTCTGGTTCCAACTAATGCTGAGGTAGGCTGTCTTCCACTATGGGAATTAACTCCTCAATCCACTCTTATAGATCAGTGCTGTCAGTCTGGCTGGTTTAAGTGCTCCAGCTCTTGATCCAGGTCTGTCTACTGTAGACCAAGAAGCTATACATGCACACACACACTTACATACACAGACACAAATAATGAAAACAGCCTCAGTATAGAGTATCTTGTGGCAGAGAGCTGCTAAAACTTATGAGTGTAGTGGAATCAGATCTGAGCCATGTAGCTGCTGGGCTCATTTTGCCAAGTATGAATAGCCTACCTCAAGCAAAGAGCTATAAGAAGCCATTACATGAGTAAAAGAAGCAGAAGCCTCCATTTCTGCTGCTGCAGAGGAATAAGAAAAGGCATCTGAGGTGCAGATCAAAGAGGGTTACAGAGTCAAACCAGAAAAAAAATCTCACTCAAAATTGAAGATAAGGAGAAGATCTAAAGGTTCTCAGGGAAGGAGGCCTCCTACTTCAAAGAGTTCTATATGGTATAAATAGTACATCCATATCCAGAGAAAAGAAAGAAGAGGGGGGGAAAGAGACATGATCTGAAATGTCACCAAGCAGTTTTGGCACAGCGAGGTGATCCAAACAGGGAAAGATCTTTCAAGCACAGAAATATTGTGCACAAGAAGCAGGAGTACTTCCAGGTCACCTGAAAGTGGATAAATAGAAATCCTTTTCATAAAAAAGGCACAAAGCAGAGAGGAAAAGGAATTGAGACAAAGAGACTGAAAAAGTATGAATGAGAAAGGCCAACACACAAGGAGAGAAAGAGCAAAGACAAAGAGAAGAATGAGTAAAGTCAGAGAACAACAAGGGTGTTGAGGTCAATTATTATGCAGAACAAACAGGCTGTGGTAGCGAAGAAGAGAAAAAGGAAGACAAGGCAGCAGATTTCACTTCTTCAAAACTTAAGGAATAACTTACTTAAAAAGGAAGTGGAAATAAACCAGTGAAGATGGCATCATAAAGAAGATATGGAGATGTCTGAGTATTATTTCTGCAGTGACAATATTTGTGAAACATTTATCCTATGCATTATTGTGTGTGATTGCTTTTTACTCTGCTAGTTCAACCTTTCAGGACATATGTGTACAACTGGTTGGAAAACTACACAGGCAAAATAATTTCATCCAAACTTTTAGAGAAACTGATATTGTGGCTTCTATTCTTATTATTGGCCAAATTGACCCAAGTAGTTCGGCAGTCCTTGGCTCAGTAGCAATATGAAATAATGGCTAGATTAGATCTGAGCTGGTTGTGCTTAGTGGGAAGAATCTGGGAGTAGATGAGTGCAACACACACTGCTTCTGGTGTGAGAAGAAAGGCACAAAAGCCTGAGAGAGCATTTTATGAAAGCCTTTATTTAAATAAAACTTAAACATTTGTTTAGCAAGCAGAGCCTGTTTAGTTCTTTAAGGTACAGCATTTCAACTTTTAAACAGGTTTTCCTTGCAGCCTCACATTTGAACAAAAAGGGGCATATTTCTTTCCCAGACTTGCACTGTTTCTGTTCAAAAGTCTTTTAGTAAACCTGCTCACCTACAATAGTATTTGTGGAGCTTGATTCATTTGTGGTAATGGAAAATAAAAGGACTGTGCTGGCCCCATGTGGCCTGTGGCAATAGCATCCTTCTCTCCTACAAGAGATGACAGATCTACTGAGGTCACGATCCCATGGCTGCAGTTCCAGCTCTGACCTCAGGGATGCACTCCAAGGTCACAGTTGGGATTTCAACCATGGACTGCACTCCTTCTGCACTCTCAGTCAAGGTAGTTCTTTCTGGTCTGTGGATCTGAGGTTGGAAAACTGACCTTGGAGCTAGCATTTGATAGGTGTGGAGAAGTGGAGATCTGCTGTAAAACAATGTATCCTGAGCAGGCCAAAGGACAAGACTTAGGTGGTCGAGTGTTGACTTTTACAGGGTGAGAGAAGCATGGGGGAGACTTTTGCCCCCACTATGGAATTCCCATTATTCTCCATGTTTGGTCAGCCAAATGGATGGCACTGTCAGGTCTTAAGTGTAGATCAAACACAAAACAAAGCGAAAACCATTAGCTCCATCTAGACACAATGCTTTGATAGAAGCAGATACTCATTTTAGCATTGTGGCTGTCCTTGTTTGGATGTGACAAGGTCAAATGCAGAAGCCTTTTTTAATGATTATTGTAAAGTGAAGTCTAAATTTCTCTCAGAAGGTGTGAGTGACTTTTGGCAATATAGACTTCCTGAGAGGTTAATGGAAATTGCTGCATTCTGCAGTTAAGAGAGACTTGGTCTTATGTAGTTTGTCATAATCTATATTTTATTTCATTTTCTTCTTGTGGGAAAAAAACCTTTCAAAAAAGGTAAGCGTATAGTTGTGAATTTTAAAATAAAAAATAAGATTTTAAAACTAGTTTAATGTACAATAATGTGCTTCAGTTGTACAGACTAATGCATTTGTGCGGTAGCCTGCTGAAGCAGTAACACAATAATTTTATATTAGTATGCAAAGTAATTGGGAAACCCATTCCTTTGGTTCTGGAGCACTGACTATAGTGGAAGTGAAAACAACAGCAGGCTACAGAATGTATCAAGTTTACATACCTTTTCTGTTCTGTTTTGGTTTTTTAATTGATAACTGAAAGAACATTTAAAATACGTACATAAAAAGAAAGGAAGAATTGGGGCTTGTTAAACCTGTCCCAGATATAAAGCATATTTTATATATCTGATTTTTTTCAGGACACATTTTACTGAATATTTGCTTTGCAGACAGGTATCTGTACCTGAGACCAGAACAAAGTATTACAGCAAACATGCATCTCCTGTCAAAAGTTGCAGGCCCACTTCACCTTGTTCTCTCTTCTATAATAAAATATCTGACAAAGCTAGAGTTTGGAATACCAAGAGGAACCCGCCTAAACCCAATCCAACTCCCCTGGCCCAAAAAACCTTACTAGATCTTTAACTGCTGCTGATTTTTTAACTTCATCTTTACTTGGTTGTTTTAAACCTTGTTTAGGTATTCAGAAGTTTTATGGTGTTTTCATATTTTTTGTTTTTTAAGTTTTGTTTTCTAAAGTGCCCAGAGAGTTTCTACTACTGGACAGTTGAGAAATGTATTAAGTAAATAAATAAACATCAACAATTTTCAGTAGCCCCAAAGAGGTGCTTTATGGATTGTTTTGATTTGCACCCTACCTTTCTACCAAAAATGGTACTCAAAGTGGCTTAAAAATCACTGATATTAAGATAATAAGCAGTATAAGCAAATACAATTAAGCAACAAGCAAAATGCAATGAAAAACACAATAGCAACTGTGTAAATGCAGCACGCAGCAAAACAGACTGGCTCCCATACCAAAGGCCTGCTTGAGTAAACCACTCTTCTCTGCCAGTAGAAAGACAGCAGAGAGGGAGCAAACTGAGCCTTCTTCACCAGGAACCTTCCTCTGAGAAGGTCCTCTTTCTGGCTCTTCCCAGCAGCTGCCACCTGGTCACCACCATTCTTGTCCCACCCCAAGTATCTGAATCATGTGCCATCATTGTAAGGTACTTTGCAGAAAGGACAACTTGACAACCATCTGGAGTAGCTGAATTTGCCACCAGTAAGCTTGCTCCATCTCTTATTTCATCTGTGCTTTTTTTCAGTTTCCCCTTTATAACAATTCCAAAAGAGTACAGCAGTTTTGCTCAGCCTTACAAATAAAAACAATGGAAGAGGCACTTTGCTATTTTGTTAATATTTCCCTATCCAAACCAGCGGTGTTCAATAAAATATATATGGGTGGGAAAATCTATGCCATCACAACACTACTTTCTGCCACTGGATATTCCTTGAGATAGTGAGTTGGAAGACATAGAGGGCGTGTGGATTTTCTGTCCTGAGATTAAGACAGTGAAACGTAATCTTCAGTAATTGAGCACCAAAAAGAAGATTGTGCATTCTGAGCCACGGTGGACCTCATTCCAATAGCACTAATTAAAAATGGCTAATATTTAAGGGCCTATCAACACTTGACCTGGCTTCCACAGTAATATGCATGGGGCCACTTTGTCATGTGGGGCCTATAGTCACGGAGAGGCTTCATATGTGTTAATTGCTGCACTTCAAATAATCTGAAGCATTTGATGAGTACAGTGCCTAAATTTTACCAGGCTGTACTTCACTAATGCCACTGAATTAAGTAGATTACTCTGGAGGAAACTTGGGTGAAAGCTCTGTTGCTGACCTGCTGAGACCACAAGGCAGGAACGCAAGTCAAATGCATGCCTAGCAAGCTGATGTGAAATAAGAGCCCAGTCAGTAGTCAAAATACATCAAGCCATTCTCAGAAAATGCATTTGTTAGGGAAAAGCTATAATGTGATGAGATGCCACAGGAAACTCACATTATTTTATTCTTCTAGTCTGACACATTTTAATGGGCACTTAAATATTCTCACCAAACAGTATCAACTGTGTTTTTGTTGTTGGATTTTTTCCCTGTAGCATCATGGTAGAATAAGATGCATTTGAACAATATCTTTAATGTATTTAGCACCTCTCAGTTAAACATTACTGAGAGGTAATGTTTGGATTCATGGCGCAAGTAAGACAGGAGCTTTTCAAGCTGTCAAATTAAGCCATAATAATAATAATAATAATAATAATAGGCATGCAATTACAACCGGTTAAATAGGGATCTGTAAAAAACAGAATGAAAGCTTATCAAAAAGAGCTTTGTGTTGTTCACAAGCCTTTGCATCTTTCCTTTAAATGCCTTCTTGCCTTCAGTACTTCAGAATCAGGAACTGGAAGCATCCAGTTGATGATCAGTGCCATTGCTAAGGTCCAACAGTGGTTTCAGGGTCCACAGTCTAGGTGGGGCCCAAATAATCTCCCAGGGATGACGGTACTAACTGCAGTCCTTCTCTTAGCTGAGCCCCTCAAGCCAAAGGAAGCATCACTGCAGCTGGGCAGGAGAGGCTGCAAGTGTGATAGTGGAGCATGTTAAAATAACTTTTCTTCCCTACATTTTGCCTGTTTCAATCAATCAATCAATCAATCAATCAATATCTATGCTGCCAAATACCTGAAGCTCTCTGGAGAGGTCCAGGAGAATTGTAGGGTTCACTCCCTGTGTCTTTCTCCCAGTAAAGGTCATCCCACAGAGTGGCCAAGGCAGATTCTGTTCCAAAACTAGGCCTGAAGTCTGATTGAAATGGATCTAGATAGTCTATTTCATCCAAGGGTACTTGGAGCATCTCAGCCATCACACACTCAAGCACTTTGCTCAGAAAGGGAATATTGGCTACAGACCTATAGTCATTTACCTCTTCTGGGTCCAAGCTGGACTTTTTCTTAATGGCTTAATCACAGCCTCTTTTAGAGAGACTGGCACCACTCCCTCTTTCAAGGAGGTGTTTTCAGCCTCCAGGACCCAGGTGTGAATACCTTCCTCAGTTCTAACAATAAAGCACTATGGCCAAGGGTCAAACATACAGGTGGTAGGCAAAAGGCTACTGGTAGGTTAAACTTGACCAAGCACTTTGTCCAGATCCTCAGGTCTCAATAACCTGAAGCTCATCCAAAAAGCTGAAAAAGATGGTACTCTGGATACTTCAATGGAACTTATTAATTGTGATGTCCAACTTGTGATGAATCCAAGTGACTTTATCTTCAACATACTGTGCACATAACAGTGACATACTGAGCGTTCCATCGTTTCTTTCTCAGGCCCAGATTGTGAAAGGTCATGAACCTCTTGGAAAAACACTGCTGGATGGTACTGAAAAGATGCAGTGCTGCTGGAAAAGAACTGCCTCTTTGCCACTTTGATCACCATGAAGTAGGTTTGAGAGTGAGCATTAGCCCATGTTTGGCCTTGCTTTCCATGTTCCTTTCCCTTTCCTCCCTAACATTGCAAATCTGTATCTTGATGATTTAAAAACTCCAAGAAGAATAATCCTCTTCTATCAAGTTTCCCTATTTCTTTTTCTCCAAGGCCATAAATCTCTTTCCCTCTCTTTTTGAATCTCTTCTTTTAAGCCCCCCTCAGTGGAAGTGCTACAATGTGAAAATTATTTCAGTAATATTTTAAACCTTTTAAAACATTGCTAAAATATGTCAGTTCATGCACTGCTGCCCTATGATATTAATCAGGGAGACACATCAATTCAGTCTGCTGTCATGGATGCCACTGCAAAGATCCTTAAATAATGGCAGCCACATTATTAAGGAATCATCTATATCAAAATCAGAATCTCAATGTTTATTATGAAGCTTTAAACATACACAGAGCTCTTTCAAAGTTGTGAGCAAGTGAAAAGAATAGCAACAGTGGAGGTGGGAGGGGGAGGAAGCTTAGCATTTCCAGATGTTTGGTATTTCTATAAATCCCAGTGAATTTGCTGTTCAAATTATGAACATATGCTGAAAAATCGTAACCCTTAAGTGTGAGTGAATTATTTGCATTTCTCCCCTTTCAATTAAAACTCAGTTGAAAGCATTCAAATTTTTGCCATTCCAAATCTTTAGTCACACACTGTGCAGCAATTCTCCAGAAGGAAGCAGAAATGACAGACGTGAACTCTGAAAATATCATAAACCTATCCATGAGAGGAACTCTAGGAACAGAGTACAAATGCAATGCTTGTATTTTCTGCAAAATAGCCACTGCGCTATTGATAATCAGTGCCAAGTTGCCTGTGAAATAGAAATGTTTATTCTTTCGTCTGAAGACAAGTAAACATAACTGCAGAGATTCTATAAATTTCCTCCATTATCTATTTATTATGGACAGTTTATTCTTTACCCTTCAATGAGTTTGCACAATGAGCTCTAATTCAAATATAAGATGCATAAAGAACAAAATATAGAGGCTACGTAAAATCATTAGAAGTGGCAATGTGGATCAAATTACATGTGAAAAGTGGTCCAGCTGCAATCCTATGGATATGTTCTTGGGAGAAGGTCTCATTGAATTTAACAAGCTTACTTAAAACATTTAAAGGAATGAGCTAAAGAAAAAGGCCTTTGTTTTGCACTGAGGTGAAAAGCACTAGTCCAGGGCTGGGGAACATGCAGTCTTCCAAATATCTGAGGGCTGAAGCTCACTTCAACCCTAGCAGCATTGGAAGATGAAAGCTGCAATCTAGAAACATTTGAAGATTCAACCATTTCCCATCCTTGTATTAGATGAGTCTCCCTGAAGAGACATAAGCTTTGTCAGTGAAAACAGTTTGATCAGTAGCTGCTTGCAACATCTGATATAGCTGGTACACTGGGAGAAGATTCTCAGAAGATCTCAAGATCTAGGCATATGTAGAGATGGGCAGGCCTTTTGCTGCTCTGGGCCCAAAAGGATTAAAAGTGAAGGTTAGACCTTCATGGTTCTTGGTGCCCCACATTTTATGTTATTTGGGAACATCTGGTTTTAAACCTACCATTGTTAAACATCTGGTTTTAAACCTACCATTGGAGCATCTCTGGATGTTCTGATGAAATATCTGATTCATTATACAATTTGAGATGAAAGCACCTGATGGGGAAAATAATATTTATTATTAGTGATAAATAATAGGAATGACCCTTCTGGTGCAGATTAGTACTTTTCTGTCGACTCTGATTTAAACCTTCCACAGGGATGTACAGAAAAAGAAAGGGTCATAAATTATCAGAGGACTGCGGTTTTGATCTTCTGGTCTGGAGAAGACAGCTGTTATTAGATGTTCTACATTATTCCTCCCCATCGTAAAAGAGGCAGTTGAATTGCTAGGTCTATTTGTGATCACCTTGTATCATTTCTTAAATAATATTTATAGGTTGATGTTCACACACCAATATTAAAATCTGCATTTAAATATCCTGTTTAAAACTATCCTGTTTAAATCCAGTTAAATTACAAGCAGAAACCAAAGGCATTTCAAATCATTTCAAATTACACAGGAATAACATATGATTAAGTGCAATTATTTACAAGTCAAAGTAGGACTGGGTGATCAAGTGCATTTTTAGGATGGCTGGAGCCTGCCATTTTTAATTTGGAATTAATATCTAATTAATTTCTTATATGTTCACTGTCTGGATAATAGGAAATTCAGTCAGAACATCATGTCCTTAGTTATGCTCGGAGTGTATCAGCTGCAAGCCTCCATGACTGGAACAAGGATGAGGAACCTCTGACCAGTGAGCATGGTAAGGCCCAGAAGAATTCTCCGTCTGGTCCTGCCGCTTATTCCTCATGCCTTGATTCCTCTGCCATGGAGGGAAAAGCTCTTAACCTCAATAAGCAGCTGATTGAAAATAAGGGCTTTCCCATGTTTAGTGTGCAGAGAGAAAGAAAGATAGCTAGCATGTGTGAAAGAGAGAAAGACCCTGGTTTAGTGTGCATAGAGAGAAAGAAGGTACCTTTTCTCAATGCTTAGCGGCAGCAAACACTTATTTCTGATCAGTGGCAGGTAAGATTTCCTGACAAGGTCCCCCACAGGTAGAGTTCGTAAGAACTGTTCCATGATTAGGCCCTGCCTTCTCATGAGCAGCCATGAAGAGGCTTGCTTTCCTTGCTCCTGAGTAGACATGCAGAGACCTCGTGTTGAGATTCTGTTTGAAAATACTGCAAAGTGATCCAGTCCTGCTTAGCTATTTGATGTTCAGGGTCTTCTACTGCATATTTATGCATAGACATACCATTTATGCTTCTGAGCAGACATGCCTCTTAATATGATTTTTCCAGTCCCAACCGGCTGTGCCTTCACCACCACTGGAATGTGTCCCACAAGTATTTCTCCAAAATGAAATAGAAGTTCTTAGCTTCTGTGGGATCTTTCTGTGGGCAGCAGGAGGACACAAATGTCAAGGAGGGGTGTGAATACTGCTTTCCAGGCTACAGCTTCCTAACAAGACCTGGATGCTTCTGTACCTGTAGAGGTCTCTGAACATCATAGCAAGTGTTGACCCCATGCAATTGCCATGGCACCTCGAGCCTCTGGATGACTCGTGATGTTCTTTCATGAGAATGTGACCCTTTCTGCATTTGGAGCAATCCAGAGAAGATAACAGAGGTTAAGTGATAAACAGGGTGCCTTGAAATGTGCCCAACTATTGGTTCATATGCAGCCTTTTCCATCATGTTAAACAAGGGCTGGGGTCGCAGACGTTGTGTCCTGAGCTCAAGAAAATCCAGGCCATTGAAACAGGTATGCCTGAATGATAGGAAAGCAAGTCTGTGCCTTTCAATGGATTCTCTTCTAGGCACTCTGTCCGTTTGGGGCAATGGTGGTGGAATGAAAAGAGGAGCTTGATCCTCAGAGGAACGGCATCTGTGAGAATCTTGACTCTGGGTCTTCAGGTTCAAAGCCCTTAGCCTTGATTTTAGTATTGAGAGCCTGGCCGTGTGCGCCTCCATTTCTGGACCTTGGCTGCCATTTGAGATTGGGCTATGGCACCAAAATTCCCAATGGGGCAAGAGCAGGTTCAGGCTCCTTTTCTCTGAAAGTCCACATCCTCCTTTCTGTTTCAATACTGGTTTGCCATGTGCTATCTGATGTGTCTCTTATATGGCATATACAAGCATTGAAACACTAGTATTCCTTTTCACAAATCAGGGGTGATGGATGACACATCATTACCACATATATACACCTCAAATGCCAGAAAACAAAACAACCATACATACATAGAAACAGTTAAGTATGACTCTGTCACTTTCAGTTTCTCTCTCTTTGTATGTTTTCTCATCTCAGTTTCATTCCATTCTAAGCACTGAGAGTTTCCTTTAATGTTCTCATGAGAATATAGAAACATAGAAACAGAGCGAGTCAGAAGGGGCCTCCTGGGCCATCCAGTCTGACCTCCGGCACCAGCCGGCTCCGCTCACCATGTGGACGTCCAGCCTATGGTTTCTTGGTGCACATTTCTCCTGATGTGTGTTTTCTTGTACACAACTTTTCCTAATGTTTGTTTTTGCAAACAACTTGTCTAATTTACTACATTTTATCTTTTTCATGAATGTATATCTTTTGTGTATTCACTCCCTCCGTACCTACCATTCATAGCTACTTGATGCAATATGTCTAAAGTGGTACTGAGACATGCCTGGAAGTCTTTGTCTTTCCCTTATCTAGGCCAGTTGTGCCCTGGCTAGGTTTCCAGGCAAAATTTCCTCACTCTCTGCATTCAAACTATCTGAAACTCCACTTTGAAATTTCAGGCTTTCACGAATAAAGCTGCAAAGACATGCCAGGCTGATAATGAAAGAAAGGGCAGCTTCCCTGCCTGAGCTAAAACTATAATATTTGCTGCATATAAGGGAAACATCATGCATGTCTAAATACTGGAAGGTATTCCTTCTTCCAAGAATCCCTGCATTCTCACATCCACATTCTCAGCCTGATTGAACTCCAGGGCATGGACTGCTGATTGACAGACACCACCCTAAACTTCAGTAGAATGAATATAAGGACACTTATATTGTCACATAATGTTCAGTGGTTTTCAAATACTACAAAAGGACAGCTCAGATTGGATCATCTTTTGCCCAAACTTACATGTCACTGTCTATTATCTCAGGCAATCTTGGCAGCTGAGCACATCATCTACATGGGATAATGGAGGAAGCGGCATTTCCAGTTACTTCATTACCAACCACTGAGAAAAAGATATTTCGTTAGTCAGTATGCCTGGAGGAGCTGCACAATCTTGGAGAGTTACTTTAATCTGATTGGGGTCCATGGTGGGGAACTGAAAGTCTGTTTTAATATGGAAAAAAATTAATGTATTTTCTGCAGTAATCAGATGGGCCTGCAGAGAACTCAAAAGTGACATTACTCATAACCTGTATCAGAAGAGGACAGAAGGGTTGCAAAGGCGGACATAGATATGCCTCCTGGAGAATAAAGAAAAGCAGCCTTAATGTCTCAAGCACATCTCTCTTTAGATCTCCCCAAGCTTTAACTTGACAATATAAGGTTTATGCAGTCTGGCCAGACTAGCATTTTTCATTGCGTGATACTGGGTGACTTCAGGCCAGTTACAGACTCCCAGCTCAACCTACCTCACAGGGCTGTTGTAAGGATAAGATTGAGCAGAGGCTGAGAAATATGTAAGCTGCTCTGAAGTCCTTGGAAGGAAAAAAGTGGGATAGAAATATAATATATAAATAAATGTTGGATCCAGAATCCTCAAAGCTGCCTACTCAATACACAAGGCTTCTTGCCCCAAAACTCTGCCGTTAAGTAATGATTCATTGTGCTAGCTATTTAAAAAAGATTATAAAGTAATTTTTTAAAGTGATCATGGCATCTACAAGGATAGGAGGCAGCTTAGGTGTTTCTTGTCTATCTTCTTCCATGATCATACAACTAGTTATATTGTTTTAAAAAGAGCATATTTACAATCCAAAGCTAACGTATCTGCTTAGGAGTTCGATTCCATTGTTTAGTGAGCCTTCTTGCCAAGATGGACAGACAGATATTGACAGCCTTTGGGCTGTATGCAAAGTTAGTCCTAATCTGGATGGATCCCCTGAAATGAATTTGACTTGAGTTTGTCATTAATAAGTTAATGCCCATTCATTTCAGTGGGATACTCTTAAAGGATTAACAAAAATTGTGAGGAGAGGAGCAACTGTTCTAAAAGGGGAGAATAAGGGCACAATTCTATGCATGGCTACGCAGGAAAAATCTCTTGTAATTTCCAGTATTACCTAGTGTTACCCTTGGTCTACTGTGTGCCTTGGAATCTTGTTGCTTGTGACTTGGATAGTTGAGATCCCACCTTTTGGTTGATCCTGGCCTGCGCTGGTTTTGCGCATATTTATCATAATGAATTTTTTAAATATTTTTCCTAGTATACAGATTTTTCCAAGCAAGTTTCCTAGTATAATACATTATAACATTATATCTATTAATGAATGGAGTTTTTAAAAATTACTTTGGAGGGAAATCAAATTTCAGTTCACATAGCTGGCTCCAAAGTGCAAAATTGGGTAAGTTCACACTAAAATGCACCCTGAATCTCCCATCCCATCTTCATGACTTTTCTTCTTTATGGTAAGTAACAAAAGCAATTGTTATGTACTCACTTTGTCCCATTATGCCCTTCTTCTACCCTGCATGGCTATATATTGAGCCAGCATGTGGAGTCACCTTTGCTAAACTGGAAAAGTGTGGTCCTGCAGCTGGATGGGTGACCACAAGTAGAAGCGGAGCAGTGAGGTGGTATCAATGGTCTTATAGGCCCTTACATCTCTCCTCTCCTCTCCTCTCCTCTCCTCTCCTCTCCTCTCCTCTCCTCTCCATGGCTGTATGGTCCTTAGTTGATGCCCAGCTAAAACACCTGAGGAACGTTGTCGCAGTGCACAAGGCCCAGGGTAAGCACCTGCCATACCCTGGCGACTGCCAAGGTCTCGGTGCTTCTGCCACCATTCCCTTTCTTACTGCTGCCAGTGTCTAGAATGACTTGGTCTTTCCAGCAGTGAAGCTGCTAGCTGTGACTGGGCTCTAGCAGCAATACAACTCACCTCCTGAAGCACCTTCTTCAGTGTTCAGTACAGTGATGTGATGAGTGTGGCCGGCATTGCATTGTGGGAGATAAACGTGGTCTCTAGCTGGCACTGGAGCTACAGGTTAAACTTGTCCAAGCAGAAGGTGGGATTCTTCTGGGACAAGGCCAGTCCCCACACACATCCTGCCATGGGGTCTCAGGCACTAGCAGCAAATGAAGAGGAGATGGTAGCAGGGAGGCGATAATTCTGGGGTGGCACAACACTAAGGAAGCCTCAGCAGCAGCATGTAAAGGGTCCAGTCAGGGGCCCTTTCACAACTCCACCTGGATTCAAGAGAAATTCTTCTGAGAAATTTTGACCTATCCCTCTGCTTTCCAGTAGGTCTTTGCATAATGCCTTTCCAGAAGATGCCATGCAGTTTCCTAGCCTGCTGAGGCAGTGGGGAAAGGTGAGAGAGCTGAAGAAACTTTGAACAGTTGCAGTTGCATGCAGATTTAGTGTCTGCTCTCAGGAAAAGGTACAAGAAGAAAGGCAGATTCAGCAAACTGGTTTTAAATATAGCATTGTGATATATCACTGGAGGCCCTTCCTGTTCCCAGACCGCTATATAAAATAATGGTGACAAAATAGATACTTCTCTTGGAATCGCCTCACAGCAACCGTGCTCTTACCTCTGAGCTCTAAAGCAGAAGGGCTAGAGGCTCACTCACCCTTTTTAAACTAATTGACTTCCATTACTGCAGGGTCTGAGCCACAGCATTTTAGCACAGTCTTTAGCATTTCCTTTGCAGCCACTCAGCCACCCTTCAGTATCTTTACCACAAGGTTTCCTATTGATCCTCTGTCATGGGCCTTTCATTTCTGGCCAGCTAGGCCCCTATCCTTGCTTTCCTCTCTCTCTCTCACTCATTTTTACTCACCTTCCATCTGAATACTCTATTGATGCTGGTATAGCCATGTATGAATGTTTTTAACCAGCCAAGTATCCAATCTAGTGGATCGATAGATGAGCATTTAAAATCTCTTAAGTCAAACAGGGAATGTTTGCCACTAGATGCTATCTGAATAAAGCAAAGTGAAACATCTTTGTCCAAAGAGGTTGGATTATGGAATAGTAAAATGAAATGCTGAATGCCATTGATGAAAAATTCATGGCTGCCTTCTGTGGGGAGTTACAGCAGCCATGGGCCCTTATTCTAACCTATACTCTTCAGACGTACCTGGCTCAGACTGACCGCCATGCTACTACAGCCAAGCAATAGCTCCCTCAAATCCATGCTGGATGGTTGGGGTTCTATACAGCTGTTGAAACACTTGAATCAGTTCCCTATGGATGGTAATAAGTACTCATGTTGAGCAGGATGAACTATTTATTTATTTAGCATATGGCATACATTGCCAGGGTGTCTACCTTGTTTACACTCAGTAGATGCTCTGGCGCCTGCAGTTGCTAGTCTGTTATTGGGCTGGTGCACCACCAGCTTAGCACTGGTTGGCCCGTGACATTCTTGTTGAAGTCAGTTCATCTGGGGCTTTTCTCCACTGATCCTCCACTAGCACATCCAGGCAGATCCAGCACCAGTGCTTGCTTTCATCGTGAATGAAACCAGCAGGTTTTCCTACCAAGGCGTGGTAGTGCCTATTTATCTATTCACAGATGTATGCTTTCAAACTGCTTAGAGGTGGATGATGGAAGTTCACTCCATCCGCAAGGCTGGGCTCAAATTGCTGGAGTGCCAGCCATTTCTGATTGACAGTTCCAGCATCGTTAAGCTGCTGTTCTACCATGTCCCCTACTGAGCAGTATGATAATAGAACCCATGAGCTCCCACACTGGAAGCATTCAAGATGAAACTGGGCAACTATCTGAGAAGGATGGTTTAATTTGGAGTCTTGTACTGAACAGGGGTTGGACCCAATAGTTCTCTGGCCCCTTCCAGCTCTACTGTTCTATGATTCTACCTTGGAAAATAAGCTATTTCCAATTTATGGGAAAAGATCTTGCATGGTGTGTCTTCCTGAGACAATCGAGGGGAGAGTGTGACCATCTTCTATTTATAAGAGAGTCAGTATGTGTGAAGCACTGTTTTTTCAAGTGCTTGGAACTGTTTGCACCTGGGAAAGGGTTAGAGTATATATTCCTTCTACTGTGTTCAGATATTTATAAGGAAAAGTTATTTCCATTCCAAATATGAAAAATACAATTTTGGTAAATTCTCATTACAAATATTATTTTATTTATTGCATTTTAAACTGCAGCAGATTCCATAGTTTAACTGTATGTTGTATGAAGGAGTGCTTCCTTTTATCTGTCCTAATCTTCTCACCAACCAACTTCATGGGGTGACCCTGAGACTGAACGCTATGAGAGAGGGAGAAAACTGTCTCCCTCACACTAGGCAAAACTCTTTGGGGAATTTATTCCATATGTGGGATGCTATCACTGTGAAGGTGCTTTCTTACAATCACTTGGCAGGAAGGACTATTAAATGACCTAAGGGTCCAAGCAAATGCATACAGGAGATGTTCCTTTAGATACCCTGGCCCCAGATGAACTAAAATGAAATTATTATTATTATTATTATTATTATAACATTTCTATGCCGCCCCTTGCTGAAACCTCGGGGCGGCTTACAACATGATAAAATACATTGAAATACAATAGTACATAATAAATTACCATTAAAAATATAAAAATACAAAAAATACATTGATTTACAAATATAAAATTAAAATTATCAGTATAAAATAAAAATATAGGAGGAGAAAGAGAAGGAAGAAGAAGTTGCCATGGCCTGATCATATGTTTTAACAATTGAAATGAACAATTGAAATTCTCCCCTATACTGGCCATGTTCCATAGGAACACTATTCCCAGCATGGACAGAATAATTTTGTACCTTTCTGTTATGTAGCTTTTAAATATGAAAAATATTTCAGGGGGGAAATGGTGGGAAGTCTAATTTATCACTAACATGGCTGAATACACATAGCAGTTTTAAGAAATAAGCATTCGAAGCAAACCAAACCTATTAATTTTGGTTTCATCCACATTCAAATGTTTTAATTCTCAGCCTCTTTCTGTCCTGAATCCAAAGAAATTGGCAAAATTTGGTACATTTTTATCACAAAAGAGCTATCTCTGATGTGCGGAATTTGTAGTTCCTTTTTAATATTAGTACATCTGGTGTTAATTTCTGTATTCCTATAATTCCTCTCACTTTGTACATCTCCAGGGTGAGTAAGGGGGAGGGATGATGGCAAAAACAATCTTAAATTTCCATTCTTACAGAATTTCTCCAAATTCCTTCTTGAAGTTCATTCTGTTGAGGCCATATCAAACTGTGAGCCTGTTTCTTCCTTTACTCATGAATATATGGGTTTATTATTTTGCATAATTTTCAAAATGTACACATCAGTTCTATATATCTTTGAAACAGAATCATTCTGCCCACTGAGTAAAGCAGATTTGGGTGCATTTTTCAGAAGCATGCAATTTCATGTACATCCATGTACAATCAAATACATTTTCAATTTGGTTCACCCTGCAAATTTGTAAATGTACAGACTTAGGCCACAGTTCAAAGCAGACTAAAAATCGATTTCTCATGCATTCCTATGATCAAGGAAGTCTTATGCTGAGTACTGTAGAACTGGGCAGTTTGCACTATGGGCTGACTGTGTGAACACAGTGAATGGGTTTTGAATAACTGTAACATACACAGACCAGAGGAAGAAGATACTATGTATTTATCCAGTCCCAGTGACATGATCTGTGAATCTGTGAGGTGAAACTTGAAATCAGATGCAATCACCACGTTCCTGCTGGAAGCCAAATCCTGTGGGAATCTAGCCATTTCTTTCTTCATAGTGCAGAAAAGGAGAGTGGGGGAAACCGAATTCCTACATGAATAATCATAATAGTGAGCAGACACATAGTATTCTTTCTTTCTTTCTTTCTTTCTTTCTTTCTTTCTTTCTTTCTTTC